>NC_086453.1:246320051-246653265 GCF_028390025.1 Pseudophryne corroboree | reverse complement strand
AATTTTGGACAGTTTCACATGGGCAGCATTTAGAAATATGAAAACCTGTGAATTCTGGGGATGAAACCTCAGTTTGAATCTAGATGAGATACATAACTTCACTCTCACATGTTCCAGTATCAGCCATGCACTATATATGTCTAGGCTTGGTGAGTGAGAACCTGAAACTGATTCTACTTCTAGAGACCAGCATTGAGTCTTTACCAATGATGGCACCGGATCGTGTACTGACCCAATTCGGACTACTGCCAAGTTATTTCTGGAAAGTGTTAAGATGAGCCTTAAGACTACTAGACTTTGCCTTCATAACTGCATTCAAGAAAAAGAAACAGTGTTGGATTCAGCCATTATGGACCTCAAAATAAAGTCATTAGCACTTATTTGGATGTCACTGCAGTCTCACCAAAGACATTGTCATTTTCTAATCTGATTTTTGCAATAGTAGAAAGCTATCATTTGCTTCAACTTACTCGGTATCAGGGAACCAGTTCTTTCCCTTGGAATATTAGGAACTACATAATAAACTATGTGTTTTTGATCTCTCAAGTTGTCATCTCCATCTTTCTTGGAAATGTTGTGATCAACAAAACATGGAGAGCAATGCCAGCAAAGCATTATGGTAACAAAAGTGTAAATAAAGAATGATTTGAAAGAAGCCCAAGCCAAAAAATAAGAATATAAATATAAAATACGTCTTGCATGGTGTATGTCACCTTTAGGGTTACCATTGTCACGCTATGACCCAATGAAGGAAAACACTAAAGTACACTCTTTGCATCTGGCCCTTTCCAAGTGTCCAGCCTTCTGCATCTTGAGCTTACAGAATGCTTTGCAGCAAATGTCACGTCAATCCACAAAATCAATGAAAATTAAATATATACTGTATATTAAAAAGTATTCACATGTAATTATATAAGATATAAGTGCAAATAATATGCCTGTGGCTTGCGCTTTTTGCCAATAGAACTGGTTAAAATGTAATTCTATGTGCCAGTTGCAAACTTTCTTAATTCATTGTGAAAGTGCACCACCCTTTCCCCATTACATTACACTCACTCATGGGTTAAAGAAATAGAGTTAAATATCTACCACAAATACATCTTCTTAGACCATCAAGTACTTGAACATGAACTGTATTAATGTATAGGATGGACACAGAAATAAATGTAAGACCCAAACAAACGCTTTTGGAAGCCAAAGGAGTATGTGAATCATATACTGTAGATCAAATCCAAAAAGGATCAATTTAGAAAGAAACATTGCAAGAAATCCGTGTTCAGAAAAGGACACATGGGAGGAATGTTAATGGTTTAAAATAGTGGCACAATAGACATACTGTATGCAATATAAACTACTATGTGTAGTTACATGCTTGAATGTTTCACCATACAGGAAGTGATGTCCCAAATATTTTTTTTATGCCAAGTATTGTAAAAAAGTATTGTAAAATGCTACTTTAATTTGAAAACTGAAAAAAAGTCATATACACTCTTATTTGTCTATTATTCTTTGCACACAAATCACTTTCTTAGTGAATTCCAGCCACATTGGGTTTTCTTGTAACTGTCAGCTTGTTTGTTTTTATCTTGAATTCATTCATTTATGAATAACATATACTGTACTACCATTAATGTTAGACCCGATGACATACATGTAACATATTTTATAGCAATCAAACCTTTAATTTGCTTTGGTTTAAGGAAAATATGTAATTTACAGTATCCTCACCTTACTTTAATCTTTGTTAAAACAAAACTGTTGGGAAGCACTGTATTTCCTACCCAATCCAAGCCAAAAAAGTCACATCATGCAAAGGCATTAAGAAGAAGAGAGCTGGGATATATTAAAATGCTCAAATAGCAACGTATACATGTTTTTTATTTAAAACTTGCAGTATCATTGCCACAATAATATGAGTATCTCTCAACAAATTTTGAGACTGAAATTGCAGAGGCATTTGCAGTGCAATAGTAAATATGAGCAATAAGAGTAATGATTTGCTCATATGAGTAAATGATTTGCTTAGTTGACAGCAGAGCTGGACGGTCACTGGTACACGGGGACCAGATAAAGATGACACTAACAAATCTGTTTAGTTAGTCCATGGATCTGTTGAGCAGAGTAACCAGCAGACAAGAAAGGGGAAAAGCACGGGTACTGTAGATCCATTTAGCAAATCCAAAAGTGTGTTATACAGGTTATCTAACAGCTGTAAAATGTGACAGAGATGGAATCAGAATAGGTCTAGCTAATTTAGCAAATAGGAGTAACTGAAAAGATTGAGGAGGGTAAATCCGAAGGCAAACAGAGTAATAAGGTACAGTATATCACTTTCTCAGTAACTACAAACCAATCCCATATAATAAATGCAGGTGCAGATCCCCTTTTCTTAGCATAATAAGGAGCAGAACCAGCTGCTGCACATTTGTTCTGTCCACCCGCAACACTTGTTGATGACAGCCACAAATACATTGAACCATAGCACTGAGCCAACATTTAAAAGTAAAAGGTACAAGTTCTTACTGGTCGAGCCACTGTCACTGAACATACTATCACATCTGACAGTCAATAGCTATGTATCTGTGACCTCCAATATCCATAGACTATTCTTATTACCAAGGAGACTTGACAATAAGCATTATGGGTCTGTTAGTAATTTTATCATTTGAAATGATAAAGTAATTCAAGCATAAATGAACATGAAATGACAGATGGTCCAGTAAAAAAAAAAATATTTCCACACAGTTAAAAAGCAAAGTTTAATCAATTTGATCTAATTTTTCAAGATTTGTACTCCTCATGGTCATCAACATCAACATCAATATTATGAACTATTTTATGCAGTACCCACGGAAATTATGCTTTACTTTTTCTCAGAAGACATTGCATTTTCACAAAGCATTAGTGGTTTTATCTAATCAAATAAATGTCCCCTAAATTTGCAAAAAAAGTGGAATTTTTTACTAAGATTTAAATAACATGAACTAAAAGAAAACCTACCACATTACATGAGGTGATCCCATTTTTTGTTTGACACATGATCTGCGGGGCACGTTTAACACATGTAGACAATAACTACTGGTGGGGGGGGATACATGAAAGAGAGGTCTTTCCTCTATGAAATTTTGCATATTCTCACATAGTAAATGTCAAACATATTTAATGTATGTAAGAATCAAGTATAACTGTATATAATACAAAAATATCCACTATAAGTAGATCTCCTATAAAAAGGAGGTGTAAAAGAAAGAAAACGGGCACTGTGCATAGAAAAACAAATCAGACCAGGAAGGGGGAAGTACTACAGATAAAAGGTGTGAAAGGAGTTAAAATGTAAATCATGATTTTATAGTGTATACTCATATATGTATTTACTTTTATATGCCATTAGGTTTTTGTATCAAACATTTTTAAAAGCAAAAAAGTCTGCCAATGCTCAGACACACAGAAGCCTATTTATCAAGCTGGATTTTCTCAAGAGCATGTAGAAAAAGTGTTTTTTTCAAATGCTTTTCTGCCCTATTAAGTCTCAATAAGGGCTTTTCTGCCCTTTATTGCAAATATCTACTGTAGTCTTAATTATAGAGAGAACATTGCTTAACACCATAATTCCCATAGACATCAATGGGAACAGCAAAGCTTTAAAATGTTAAAAGTTTAATTCGAACTCCATATTTTGATGGTATTAGACGGTACTGTTGTGGAAGACTCCATGGTTCCCTGCCAGTGCTTGGAATTTGACAGCCCACATAAAGCAGCGTGTGGTTAAACTAACAAACAACTTTGGGGTGAAACCTTATTACCAAACTTCAAAGGGACAACTGGCCTGGTAAATCATCCCTTGATTGCCACTGTTCCTTTTCTCCAGACCTCAGAGGGCCAGATATTCCAAATGTTATGACTCTTTGATAGGCACATGCCAATTTGTAGCCTGCTAGATACCACACCCTGTGCAGGGCAGCCCACCAAATTTACTTTAGTGAGGTTAAAATTGCACTTACAGCACCCATGTGATAGCTCTGCTGCTGAATTACTTAATTATGGCTGAAACCCCAGTATCCAGCTTCATGAGTACATGTTCCTTGACCTTGTGTTCACTGAGAAATCATCAATGTACCACTTTCATTTTTTTCCAGCAGCTCAAGGGGGACCTATGCTCAGGTTGCAGTACAGTAGCTGTTACTGTATACTCTCAGTGTGGCAACTGTTCAAGGCACAAGAGCCCCCATATGCCTGACAGATCACTGCTGGGTGACATGATCTTACAGTCCATGAAAGACAGGGATACTCAGCAAGTTTCTAGCCTCTGTGATCACTGTGCAATCATCCCTTGAATCTCTGGGTCAAGAAAACCCTTGGGCTTCCAAATACGTTTTTTAGGATCATGATGGTCTCTACAAGGTATGTGCCAAATTGGGTGTAGCTATGTACAACTCTTACAGCATTACAACCATCTAAAGTAATAGCATCAACTCAGCTACTGAAGCTCCTGGTAGTCTGAAAGTTCTCTGCCAGGCAATGGGTTTCAAAAGCCCACAGAAGGCCGATAATACCACAGTTACTCCATAACTTTGATATCCATGCTGTCCCCTTATCCAGCTTATTCACATTTCAACATATTTAAATGTTTTTATAAATATAAAACTGACAACTACAAGTAGGCATCTGCAATAGCTAAACTTAAGTTCTTTATGATACAAAGACTAATATGTTGAAATGTTTTGCATTTTCTAAATACAATTTTGCCCTAGTAGCAGTAATGATGTCACACAAATGTTAAAAAAAATCCTGGTCATTGTAGTGCTTTTGAATGTGTAAACTTCTAAAACATGGGACAAGCTAGACTCACTGGATGGTGTTGAACAATGTGACATCAGATAATGTTTAAGACATAGACTCTTCAATAATATATGCAAATACTGCAAAATAAGAAGACCACTCTTTGGGGCCTATTTTCTTTTAAATAAAAATTTGTATTTTACCCATATAGCTATTTTTCTTTCAGTGCTGTTCACAATGATTATACATGTTTTATTCAGAGCTACAGTATTTATCAAACCGGAAGAGTCAGGACAGCATTTTTGGAAAATAGTTATTTGAGTCACCATTAGTCTTCATACTATGTAGTGGCGGCTGACCAGGCTGTGGGAAAGTGGGATTTCCTGGGAACTTGAAACCCCCCTGCATTTGCTTATGGCTATAACTCAACTACTGATTTTCTTATATAACTCAGACAGCTATATGCAATCAAATTAACTTGACTTCATTGTATTTTTGTAGATATTCAATATGTTAGTTTTATTACCAAAAATGTCTCATCTTTTAAAAACTGTTACGCTGAAATGAAGAAAGTAAATTCCACTTGTCGCTATACGGTTAATTTTATAATGAGGTATTTTTTCCTCTATTGCTAATTGGCTGGTACCTGAAGTGGTAGCTATTTAGTAATGGACAGTCAAATGCTGTGCACATCTGTTCCATTTGATGGTGTTCCACTATTTAGCTAACAATACATGTTTAGATTATTCCATACAAGGTAAGTTTAACATTTCAGCATCTAAAAATAGCAATGATGTCTGTACATAAGAACACTGCAGAAGGAACCTATCAAAATGAATGTATAGCCACAGTACATGAAGTACTTTCAGGATCCAATCACTCCCTTAAATGTTCAATTATTACAGAACATGTGTTATATCTCATGTTTCCTTTCTAAAAATTCCTAATGAGATACTGTATCTAAAAATCTATTGTGCTGTGCATTTATTTCAGCAGCATTCCATTATAGATGGGATACATACTGTTCTTGTCCAAAATAATAGGCTATCAGTACAGTTGGTCTCATGTGACAAAGCTCCACTAAGTCAGAACAAGCAGAAAATTGGAATGGACTTGTGTAGTTGAAAGACAGCAGTTGTTGCAGAACTTCTCAGCAAGTAGTAAAGTTGATTACTTTCCTGTTGCTTGGAGATTGGCAGCTTGGCATCATACAGCAAAAAATGATTGACAGTCAGTGTCCTGATGCTGCTTCATTAACTGCCTTGCTGGTTGAAAAACTAGTTTTCAAGATAAGGAGAACTAATACTTTCCAAAATAAGTATGCTGTAGCTATCTTTAATATATTTAAAGATACAATTTCCTGTAACACTATCCGTTTTTTTCTTTTACAGCAGTGATTTGATTGTTCCTATTATCAGTACTGTAATTAAGATAAAGAGACCATGTTTAAAGTAGTTTTATATGCAAAGTACATCTAAAGGGAACTTGCTATAACTTTAAAAACAAATCTGTATTAAAGTCTAGCAAGAAACTGCAATAATAAAGCAAACATGAATTAATAATTAATCATAAAATGCATATATCTTAATAGCTATTTCCACCTTAAAGAATGATTCCTGCAAAAATTAGGCCCACAATCTTAATGATGTATATGTCTAATGGGAAAACACATTTTCAACTGTCCTGATTTAGCTAAGACAGTGCTGTTCTGAAATGAACTAAGAAATTTGGTGGTGATAGACTACTTGAGAGATAGGCAACCTGTGGTCCTCAGGCCAGAAGAAGCCCTTCAGAATTATTTATAGCCACAGCTCATTTGAAAACTATATAGATAAAGTTGGGTGGCAACCTTAGTAACATACAATCAATCTTTGCAGGATGTCCTATTACAACTCTTCCCTTTGTAAAATCACTTTATGAATGTTATCACATGTTTAGGGGTGGGCCGACACAGAGTGGCATAGATATCAGCTCCAGGCTTAGCAATCATATCACACAGTCATCTTTAAATGATAAATAACAGTTTGCAGTAAAAGAGTAATTTATGCTTAAAAACCACAGACAGATTTTTTCATGGGATTGCTTGTTTAAACTGTTAACCTTTTTTTAACCCATTTAATATATAACCTCTGTATATTCAATAGGTTAAAAGCTTCTACACTTGTTCATTGCATTTCCATCCAAAACTGTCCTTTGATGGCAAGCTTGGTTTTCCAAACAGGGCTTTTATAGATGTAATAAACTTTAAATTGACATTTGGGGCTCAGAGAGAAGCCCTAGTTATGCGACTTTGTGTGAAAATGCACGTGACCAGGTTGGTTTTGATTTTGTAAATGATGCTGCTTTAAAAATACTGGTATACTCGCACAAAGTCGGCACCTATGGCTTCTCATAGGTTATTACAGCTACCTGGTAAAGATAACTATGTGCAGCACCTGATTATCTTTTACTGGTTGTTATATAGATTTAAGGTGATAAGAACTGTGCTGGAGGGTGATGGAGCTATATTGACTGTAGTAGATTGTATAAGTCCATGGTGGATCAATCATAACCATACTGTAAATACTACTCAATTTGCTAGGACAGAATGTTTTATTTGAAACCATAGTGAAACATTTTATTGTATTAACTCATGCATTGATGTGTTTCTAAAATGTATTATTTTTATTAAATAAGAATCCCTTTTATGCCTAATGATACCTTGATGAATGTTGAGCAAATGTATTTAGAGCACTGTTATTATTTTGCTGCAGTTTTTATCACAATTGTAGTTTTCCACAGAGAAATTAAGTGTAATAGTGTAGCATTATGTATAGAAGTATATTAGCAAAATTGTTTAGATATAATTGATAAAACTATTTGATCAATTAGAACATCTGAGATAATGAGTAAATATTACTTTTTTGTATAAAGTATAATTTTTTTTATATCATTATCAAAGCCAATTTTGGCAGATATAACTTTTTTAAAATCTAAAAGCCTTTTGAAGTGAATTTTACTTTCTTTTATTTGGATCTTGAAGGGAAAAGGTAACAAAAATAGTAAAAAATTTATAAATGTTCCACTTTTTTATTTTGTTCACAGCCAGATAAATGCTATAAATATTAGTCTTAATGTATTCTGCAACACTTTAAAAAGGACAGATTGAAAACAAAATATAAACAATATTAACATAAAAACATATTGCACTGCACATATATAATAATAACATATACAAAGGGCACAATTTATATAAGCAAACTACCTAAAAAGCAACACAATAAATATAAAAAATAAGAAAAATAATAAACAGCCAACCATAAAATGATGGTGTTAAAACAATTTCTCACAAATAATATAAAACTATTATGTTGTCTCTACAATAAACGTCTCCATGTATTAAAGTAAATTTGATGTACAGTATACAGTAGATCATTCAATACATTTAAATTCATATTAGCAAAAAGGTTCTATACTGTATACTGTATGACATTCCACAGAAAAGTGTCCTCCAGGAAAGTGTCAATATTGTATTCTGCAATGTTGATATTGGTTGCCTTAGAGCTGTAACAGCATCTACAGTACTGTATGTCTACAAACCTAATGTCCATGTGTCTTACAGATGATATTAGCTGTATAAAGACCAGTGCCTCTTGACTGCTTTAGCTCCTTATTCAGCAAACTGTATGTATGACTTATAGTTTGTCCCTTAGCTTTCAGAGACAATGCTAAGATGACATGATGACAAACACACCAGCTAAGTTTATGTGCTGATGCGTTTCATAACATTTACATTATTTCTTCAGAGAAAGTTAAATAAAGATTATATATTAATGGTTTGTGTGTGAGTTATACATATTCCACATTTTCACATGTTCATATATCCTCTTCATATGGGTAAAAACATTGTTTACTTTTTAATGCAGACATTTAGTTAAAAGAGGATATTTTATATAAAATAACATACAGTAAGCTCATTTTTCATTATTTACGTTAGAGCAGGTTACATGAACTAACACTAGGGGTAAAATATATTAAATATAATGTGAACAGCACCATTCTCTATATGCCATTATTCTTATTTCGTAAACTGTACACCTATAACAGTTAATTTGCCCTTGGATTCTACTGTAATTCGAACTTCTTATCATTTTAGCTGTTTCTCACTTAGGAATAGAGTGGTAACAAACAGAAGAAGAGACAGGGCCAGGCATTGGAGGGTAGAACAAATCAGTAATTGCAGACATAAGTTAACACATGCACTAAGATTGCATGATGAGGAACACAGTTAAAGCAATGGCTCCTACTTTTTGTGGGCAGGGGGGCTGTCGCTGCCCATGTTGGAGAGGGAGAGGTGAGAGCCGTCCTCCGATGCTCTGGGTCCAGATGCATGTGCAATGGATCTGGCAGGTGCCGGGACCTGATTATGCTACACGCAGCTGCTTGAGTGCGCATGAACATAACCCTGGCATCTGTGGGCTTCATCAGCAGCAGCCCATAGAAGCTGGGTAAGGCTGACAATGAGGCAAGGAGTAGCTTCCTACAGGAATACAGCTCTCTACTAATCACAGCCAAGTCTGGCAGTCCCGGAGACAGGAAACACCTCCAAATGGGACTGCCTGTCCTGTGGGTGACTGACAGGTAGGACTTCCAATAGGAAGTCACTGCCAGTCACAGTGAAACCAGTGCAGGCATGGACTGCATCTGGCTTCACTGGCACTGATCAGGTGGTGGAATTTACCTAGGGTAACTGCAGTGGTACAGACCATAGATAAAATGTGCCACTGCACAGAAATATGTTAAAGTTGTCAGAGGAGATAGAGAAGTTGAATAAATTCTACACTGTACTTACCAGATGTGTGGCAACAAGCACTCAGGGTGCTGAATGTTTTAAAATACAATTAGCATCACTATATTTGTGAATATTGTTGGACTCAACATCATTTGAACCAACCAGGAGAGTGGTAATCTATTTTTTTTTTTTCAGTTTTGAAATTCTGGATTTCATTGGCAGGATGTAATGGAGTCCAAGTTTGCAGGAGCTGTGGGTTTAAAGGAACAGTCACTTACAAAGCATGGTTTTTCCTTGTAAGTGCCTTCCCCTTAACAAATCAGAGATCGGCCGGCAACCCGCACCTCTGGTGATCTCGGACTCCATTTCATCCCGCCGCTTGTTTTTATTCAGTATGTTTATATACAGATGTGTCCACATACACTTTTTCTATATCCTACCATGTATGGCATGGTTTAGCTTGCTATAGATTAAGAGATTTAGCCATGCTTTGCGAATATTCTAAATTTGCTTCTTTTATATGCTACTTTATACATGTTTTATTATGGCTAACAAAAATGTTAAAATAAATCCATTCGTTACTCATAAAATAAAACTATGCATTGTGTGAAATTGAGCAAAATAGAAAAGGTGTATGTGGACACATCTGTACATACTGTAGGTATTTTACATGCTTTATTTTAGAATATTTAGAAACTTTTTTTTCATAAGAAATATATGTATTTTTAGACATTAGTGTACACTTCGCGTATTTGGCTTAATTGCATATATGAGGTTTATTGTTATGGGTGACAAATGTTGCCCACTTTGATGTTTTGTTTAGAAATAAATTGGTGACATTCATTTATATTATTAATTACAGTAAGTACTGTTTTGATTAGGGTCTGATATGATTAGATACTTTATAAAATGTAATGTTTGACATGGAGAGGAATATTAGCTGCAGCAATATATGGTAATTTAAAAAAAGATGATACACAAATGGGTTCATAAGAACACAGACAAGTGGTTTCAGAAAATCATTTTATTTATTTCTCTGATAGAAATAATTCCGAGTTACATGCTCCTACACTGTAGTGTGTTTTGATGCAGTTGTGTCTTCAGCTTTATGCTAATGCAAGAAGAAACCCCTCCCTTGGTGTACAAGTATGCACAAGGGCTGTCAGGCCAACTTTGAGCTGCAGAACTATCAGGGCTTTAAACCAGTTAGGAGAATAATAATTAAGAATAATAATTTTAATTATATAGCGCTCTTTCTCCAATAGGACTCAAGGCACTTCTCCATCAGTGACAGCCTTGAATGTATACAATTAAATGTCTGAGTTTGCAACCAGCTCCTACGACACTCCCATTATACATCCATCACACAGAATATTTTTGTGCATCTGTTTAGCCACCAGCCAGTTATACACATGTAGTGACTCTCATCCTGCCTGTTGCATGGCCGCAAGGGCATTGGCAGAGCCAATGCCAACCGCTCAGCAAGGGGATGCAGTGCAGGGAGGCGCCGTGCTGAAGGTAAGCGCCGTCCTGCTCTGCAACCCCGCTGATGCTGGCAGCATGTAGCGCGGCTCTCTCCCCCCATCCTTCCCCAGAGAGCGGCCTCAGCCCACATACAATGCTGAGCCGGGCATCATTTTGGGGGCATGGCCTAATCGTGGGAGGCGTGACCACGCCCCCTTGTGGAAAAAAAAATAGTTTTTTTTATAACTTTGGAGTGCCGAGCAGGGTGTAGGGGTCCAGGGGGGAGCCCTGTGTCCTTTGAGGGGGGAGTGTGATCACTTCCCCTCACTATCTGAATAGGCAGAGGATTAGCAGCAGCAGCAGCCTCACTGCAGCACAGCACACTGCAGCATGTGCTGTGCTGCCAAGATGAGTGCTTATGCTGCTGCCCAGTAAGGAGGGAGGGGGTAGGGAGTGCGGTTGACCAGGGCCCCACCAGGCCCTCCATCAGTCCATGGCCCGAGTAATTAGTACCTGTTCCCTCCCTCTCGGCATAACTGCCGACATCCTACAGAACAGCTGCTGCAGGGGTAACGGCGCCTCCAAGAGACATGAGGAGGAGAAGGCAGAGGAGGAGCAGCACCGGAGTTGGGACCTCCTGCAGGTAATGGGGCAGTGCTGTGGAGGGAATGAGGGATGTACCTGGCATAATATGTATAATGGGCTCTACCTGGCTGCATAATGTGTATAAGGTGCTCTCCTGTGTGGGTACTGTGTGGTGTAATGTGAATAACAGACGGTACTGTGTGGTGTAATGTGACTAATGGATGCTACTGTGCGGTGTAATGCGAATAACGGATGGTTCTGTGTGGTGTAATGTGAATAACGGACGGTACTGTGCAGTGTAATGTGACTAACGGACGCTACTTTGCAGTGTAATGTGACTAGCGAACGCTACTGTGCGGTGTAATGTGAATAACGGACGTGACTATGCGGTGTAATGTGAATAACGGACGCTACTTTGTGGTGTAATGTGACTAATGGACACTACTGTGCGGTGTAACGTGAATAACGGATGGTACTGTGCGGTGTAATGTGAATAACGGACGCTACTGTGCGGTGTAATGTGACTAATGGATGCTACTGTGTGGTGTAATTGAATAACGGATGCTACTGTGTGCTGTAATGTGACTAATGGACGCTACTGTGTGGTGTAATGTGAATAACGGACGGTACTGTGAGGTGTAATGTGAATAACGGACACTACTGTGCAGTGTAATGTGAATTGGTACTATTCTTTGGCCCCTATATTTTTGCGGGCGCCTAGGGCGCGCACTGTCCCTATATTTGGTGTGGCGACAGCAAATTAAATATTTGCCCTGAGCTCCTCAAGGTCTAGAACTGCCCCTGTCACCAATTTTAAAATATATTTTTCTTTTCAAATGTAACATGCCCCCAATTCAGTACAGAGGAGGTGGTACTGAAACATACCCTTGCTCCGGGCACCATGACACCTAGCTACACCTCTGATAAGAGGCACTACTGTGGACATTGTGTATAAGGGATAGTACTGTGTGGCGTAACGTGAACACTATGTGGTGTAATATGAATTGTGGGTACCATTGTGTCCATGCCCCTCCCTTGTGTTACCACACCCCTTTTTCCGGTGCGCACTGTTCCTTTTTTAAGGATGGGAGGGTGCCAATTTATCATTTGCAGGGAGGTGCCAAACACTCTAGCACCTGCCCTGGGCTTTGGCACACATCCTAGTCACAGGCACACTTGCAAATTTCTGGAGAATTTCACCTGCACCAGGTGTCACCAAGCATAATGATGCCTTTGTGTTTCCGCAATCTTCAAATGGAACTAAATTAAGTCATGTCTTTGTCATCATTATTGTGCTGTATTACCTGTTGAAACCCCTGTGTAAATTATACACCTCCTTCCATGTATATCTCTGCTTAGCTTTTACTCCAAATGGAAAGTATTGACATAAATCTGCTTTTCAAAAGTTCCAGTGCTGGTCAGGCAAGACAATCCTGCCAGATACTGGGGGGTAACCCGCACCAAGATAAATTGATAACAGTTTTCATTACAAAGTTGGGATGCCTTTTACTATATCCAATCAAACCCTAATTTTGGGAGTTTACAAATGTATGTGGTAAAAAAAAAAAAAAAAAAATTTTAAACGCTCCAAAAGGTGCTACCACCTGGTTTGAGTGAGGCTATAAAATACAAATCCCCAAGAGAGGGTAAAGACAAAAGAAACCAGGTATACTTTGTGGTGCACTCTACCCAACTGACAATTTTTAAATAAGATTTCACAGAAATGTATATCCTCAGTAATATTAGTAAGTATTGGTTTAAATGCCCATAACCAAAATGGCAACCATTTTGGTTATGGGCATTTAAACCAATACTTACTAATATTACTGAGGATATACATTTCTGTGAAATCTTATTTAAAAATTGTCAGTTGGGTAGAGTGCACCACAAAGTATACCTGGTTTCTTTTGTCTTTCCCCTCTCTTGGGGATTTGTATTTTATAAATCTGCTTTTACTGTACATTGCCTAGGCAATAATGTCCCATTCACAGTGGTGCCAATCAAATATAGATTGAAGCAGTTGGTTCCACCCCCAGGACATTTTGAGCTCTGTGTAGAGGTAAAGGCCACACCACCCTTGTTACGGCCCTGTGCATAATATAAGTGACAACATAGTACCAAATGTGATAATACTCACCAAAAAAGAAGAGAAATCATTAATAACTTTACATGTGGAATCGGCGCCTCTAAGGTTTATTGGGGGTAATTCCGAGTTGATCGCAGCAGGATTTTTTTTAGCAGTTGGGCAAAACCATGTGTACTGCGGGGGGGGGGGGGCAGATATAACAATTGCAGAGAGAGTTAGATTTGGGTGGGTTATTTTGTTTCTGTGAAGGGTAAATACTGGCTGCTTTAATTTTACACTGCAATTTTAGATTGCAGATTGAACTCACCACACCCAAATCTAACTCTCTTTGCAAATGTTATATCTGCCCCCCCCTGCAGTGCACATGGGCCCTCATTCCGAGTTGTTCGCTCGGTATTTTTCATCGCATCGCAGTGAAAATCCGCTTAGTACGCATGCGCAATGTTCGCACTGCGACTGCGCCAAGTAACTTTACTATGAAGAAAGTATTTTTACTCACGGCTTTTTCTTCGCTCCGGCGAACGTAATGTGATTGACAGGAAATGGGTGTTACTGGGCGGAAACACGGCGTTTCAGGGGCGTGTGGCTGAAAACGCTACCGTTTCCGGAAAAAACGCAGGAGTGGCCGGAGAAACGGTGGGAGTGCCTGGGCGAACGCTGGGTGTGTTTGTGACGTCAACCAGGAACGACAAGCACTGAACTGATCGCACAGGCAGAGTAAGTCTGGAGCTACTCTGAAACTGCTAAGTAGTTAGTAATCGCAATATTGCGAATACATCGGTCGCAATTTTAAGAAGCTAAGATTCACTCCCAGTAGGCGGCGGCTTAGCGTGTGTAACTCTGCTAAATTCGCCTTGCGACCGATCAACTCGGAATGAGGGCCATGGTTTTGCCCAACTGCTAAAAAATTTCCTGCTGCGATCAACTTGGAATTACCCCCATTGTGTGTGATCCCTGCTAAATAAAATCATAATGCTAAATATTCACAAATCTATTAAAACTGACTCTCATGTCTCCCAGAAATGAAAAAAAAAAATCTTTATTCTAAAAATGAATAATAAGACAATGATGTAATACATTCTATATAACACAGGCTCTAAGGTAAAACACTCATATAGGTACAGTATAGTTGAGAATGCAGTGTCCAAACAGGCATTTTCTATGTGTTTCATGTGACTTCTGCTTACTTCTTCCAGAAAAGTCCTCAAATAAACCTCAAACTACATTTCTTTGGTGAATTGTAAGGCAGTTTTAAACATTATGGTCCGGATTCAAATACCCCCTCTGCTCCTTCCCGTAATCACGCCCGCCCGCATCTATTCTAATGTTGCTGCAGACGGGCACGTAAAGTTCATTTCAGCTCACTACCCCTGGAGGTAGCGAGCTGAAATATGTGTAAAGAGACCAGTTCGGGTGATAAAACTGGTCTTTTAATCGCGCCATCAGTTTAGTCAGGTTTAGGTGCTTTGCACGTCTAAACCCGACTGCACTCAGCGCGATAGGGGCGATAACTGGGGCCATTTGAATATCTAGCAGTAAAGGATTAGCAAGTGTGCCTAATTATATAAAGGGAATGGATGTGCCAGGAGAATGGTATATGAAAAATAGTTTAGTTTATTACTATAGAAAACAATAAGGTGATGTCACAAAATGTGAACACCTTCCCAATTGGTTGTGAAATATGCAATAAATATTATAAATTGCATCTATGTCCACGGTTAAGATATTGTACATATAATGTCCAAATACAATGTGAAAGAAGAAAAGAAAAGGATAGAAAAAATACGATTATTATAACAATTAGTGATTTTTAGTCTAATGATTTTATAGTCCACTAGAGGGTGGCGTCCAACCTCTCTGTGTAACAGTTACTTATGTTGAAAGTGAGTTCCAATAAAGGGGGAGGGGGATTACCAAGGATGAAGATGTAATAGTCTCGGTATGTGTACACACTGATGGGTGCAGATAATAGGTGTTAATAGTAGAGATGAGCGCCTGACATTTTTCGGGTTTTGTGTTTTGGTTTTGGGTTCGGTTCCGCGGCCGTGTTTTGGGTTCGAACGCGTTTTGGCAAAACCTCACCGAATTTTTTTTGTCGGATTCGGGTGTGTTTTGGATTCGGGTGTTTTTTTCCAAAAACACTAAAAAACAGCTTAAATCATAGAATTTGGGGGTCATTTTGATCCCAAAGTATTATTAACCTCAAAAACCATAATTTACACTCATTTTCAGTCTATTCTGAATACCTCACACCTCACAATATTATTTTTAGTCCTAAAATTTGCACCGAGGTCGCTGTGTGAGTAAGATAAGCGACCCTAGTGGCCGACACAAACACCGGGCCCATCTAGGAGTGGCACTGCAGTGTCACGCAGGATGTCCCTTCCAAAAAACCCTCCCCAAACAGCACATGACGCAAAGAAAAAAAGAGGCGCAATGAGGTAGCTGTGTGAGTAAGATTAGCGACCCTAGTGGCCGACACAAACACCGGGCCCATCTAGGAGTGGCACTGCAGTGTCACGCAGGATGGCCCTTCCAAAAATCCCTCCCCAAACAGCACATGACGCAAAGAAAAAAAGAGGCGCAATGAGGTAGCTGACTGTGTGAGTAAGATTAGCGACCCTAGTGGCCGACACAAACACCGGGCCCATCTAGGAGTGGCACTGCAGTGTCACGCAGGATGGCCCTTCCAAAAAACCCTCCCCAAACAGCACATGACGCAAAGAAAAAAAGAGGCGCAATGAGGTAGCTGACTGTGTGAGTAAGATTAGCGACCCTAGTGGCCGACACAAACACCGGGCCCATCTAGGAGTGGCACTGCAGTGTCACGCAGGATGTCCCTTCCAAAAAACCCTCCCCAAACAGCACATGACGCAAAGAAAAAAAGAGGCGCAATGAGGTAGCTGTGTGAGTAAGATTAGCGACCCTAGTGGCCGACACAAACACCGGGCCCATTTAGGAGTGGCACTGCAGTGTCACGCAGGATGTCCCTTCCAAAAAACCCTCCCCAATCAGCACATGATGCAAAGAAAAAGAAAAGAAAAAAGAGGTGCAAGATGGAATTATCCTTGGGCCCTCCCACCCACCCTTATGTTGTATAAACAAAACAGGACATGCACACTTTAACCAACCCATCATTTCAGTGACAGGGTCTGCCACACGACTGTGACTGATATGACGGGTTGGTTTGGACCCCCCCCAAAAAAGAAGCAATTAATCTCTCCTTGCACAAACTGGCTCTACAGAGGCAAGATGTCCACCTCATCTTCACCCTCCGATATATCACCGTGTACATCCCCCTCCTCACAGATTATCAATTCGTCCCCACTGGAATCCACCATCTCAGCTCCCTGTGTACTTTGTGGAGGCAATTGCTGCTGGTCAATGTCTCCGCGGAGGAATTGATTATAATTCATTTTAATGAACATCATCTTCTCCACATTTTCTGGATGTAACCTCGTACGCCGATTGCTGACAAGGTGAGCGGCGGCACTAAACACTCTTTCGGAGTACACACTTGTGGGAGGGCAACTTAGGTAGAATAAAGCCAGTTTGTGCAAGGGCCTCCAAATTGCCTCTTTTTCCTGCTAGTATAAGTACGGACTGTGTGACGTGCCTACTTGGATGCGGTCACTCATATAATCCTCCACCATTCTATCAATGTTGAGAGAATCATATGCAGTGACAGTAGACGACATGTCCGTAATCGTTGTCAGGTCCTTCAGTCCGGACCAGATGTCAGCATCAGCAGTCGCTCCAGACTGCCCTGCATCACCGCCAGCGGGTGGGCTCGGAATTCTGAGCCTTTTCCTCGCACCCCCAGTTGCGGGAGAATGTGAAGGAGGAGATGTTGACAGGTCGCGTTCCGCTTGACTTGACAATTTTGTCACCAGCAGGTCTTTCAACCCCAGCAGACCTGTGTCTGCCGGAAAGAGAGATCCAAGGTAGGCTTTAAATCTAGGATCGAGCACGGTGGCCAAAATGTAGTGCTCTGATTTCAACAGATTGACCACCCGTGAATCCTTGTTAAGCGAATTAAGGGCTGCATCCACAAGTCCCACATGCCTAGCGGAATCGCTCCCTTTTAGCTCCTTCTTCAATGCCTCCAGCTTCTTCTGCAAAAGCCTGATGAGGGGAATGACCTGACTCAGGCTGGCAGTGTCTGAACTGACTTCACGTGTGGCAAGTTCAAAGGGCATCAGAACCTTGCACAACGTTGAAATCATTCTCCACTGCACTTGAGACAGGTGCATTCCATCTCCTATATCGTGCTCAATTGTATAGGCTTGAATGGCCTTTTGCTGCTCCTCCAACCTCTGAAGCATATAGAGGGTTGAATTCCACCTCGTTACCACTTCTTGCTTCAGATGATGGCAGGGCAGGTTCAGTAGTTTTTGGTGGTGCTCCAGTCTTCTGTACGTGGTGCCTGTACGCCGAAAGTGTCCCGCAATTTTTCTGGCCACCGACAGCATCTCTTGCACGCCCCTGTCGTTTTTTAAAAAATTCTGCACCGCCAAATTCAAGGTATGTGCAAAACATGGGACGTGCTGGAATTTGCCCATATTTAATGCACACACAATATTGCTGGCGTTGTCCGATGCCACAAATCCACAGGAGAGTCCAATTGGGGTAAGCCATTCCGCGATGATCTTCCTCAGTTGCCGTAAGAGGTTTTCAGCTGTGTGCGTATTCTGGAAAGCGGTGATACAAAGCGTAGCCTGCCTAGGAAAGAGTTGGCGTTTGCGAGATGCTGCTACTGGTGCCGCCGCTGCTGTTCTTGCGGCGGGAGTCCATACATCTACCCAGTGGGCTGTCACAGTCATATAGTCCTGACCCTGCCCTGCTCCACTTGTCCACATGTCCGTGGTTAAGTGGACATTGGGTACAACTGCATTTTTTAGGAGACTGGTGAGTCTTTTTCGGACGTCCGTGTACATTCTCGGTATCGCCTGCCTAGAGAAGTGGAACCTAGATGGTATTTGGTAACGGGGGCACACTGCCTCAATAAATTGTCTAGTTCCCTGTGAACTAACGGCGGATACCGGACGCACGTCTAACACCAACATAGTTGTCAAGGACTCAGTTATCCGCTTTGCAGTAGGATGACTGCTGTGATATTTCATCTTCCTCGCAAAGGACTGTTGAACAGTCAATTGCTTACTGGAAGTAGTACAAGTGGGCTTACGACTTCCCCTCTGGGATGACCATCGACTCCCAGCGGCAACAACAGCAGCGCCAGCAGCAGTAGGCGTTACACGCAAGGATGCATCGGAGGAATCCCAGGCAGGAGAGGACTCGTCAGACTTGCCAGTGACATGGCCTGCAGGACTATTGGCATTCCTGGGGAAGGAGGAAATTGACACTGAGGGAGTTGGTGGGGTGGTTTGCGTGAGCTTAGTTACAAGAGGAAGGGATTTACTGGTCAGTGGACTGCTTCCGCTGTCACCCAAAGTTTTTGAACTTGTCACTGACTTATTATGAATGCGCTGCAGGTGACGTATAAGGGAGGATGTTCCAAGGTGGTTAACGTCCTTACCCCTACTTATTACAGCTTGACAAAGGGAACACATGGCTTGACACCTGTTGTCCGCATTTCTGGTGAAATACCTCCACACCGAAGAGCTGATTTTTTTGGTATTTTCACCTGGCATGTCAACGGCCATATTCCTCCCACGGACAACAGGTGTCTCCCCGGGTGCCTGACTTAAACAAACCACCTCACCATCAGAATCCTCATGGTCAATTTCCTCCCCAGCGCCAGCAACACCCATATCCTCCTCATCCTGGTGTACTTCAACACTGACATCTTCAATCTGACTATCAGGAACTGGACTGCGGGTGCTCCTTCCAGCACTTGCAGGGGGCGTGCAAATGGTGGAAGGCGCATGCTCTTCATGTCCAGTGTTGGGAAGGTCAGGCATCGCAACTGACACAATTGGACTCTCCTTGTGGATTTGGGATTTCAAAGAACGCACAGTTCTTTGCGGTGCTTTTGCCAGCTTGAGTCTTTTCAGTTTTCTAGCGAGAGGCTGAGTGCTTCCATCCTCATGTGAAGCTGAACCACTAGCCATGAACATAGGCCAGGGCCTCAGCCGTTCCTTGCCACTCCGTGTGGTAAATGGCATATTGGCAAGTTTACGCTTCTCCTCCGACAATTTTATTTTAGGTTTTGGAGTCCTTTTTTTACTGATATTTGGTGTTTTGGTTTTGACATGCTCTGTACTATGCCATTGGGCATCGGCCTTGGCAGACGACGTTGCTGGCATTTCATCGTCTCGGCCATGACTAGTGGCAGCAGCTTCAGCACGAGGTGGAAGTGGATCTTGATCTTTCCCTAATTTTGGAACCTCAACATTTTTGTTCTCCATATTTTAATAGGCACAACTAAAAGGCACCTCAGGTAAACAATGCAGATGGATGGATTGGATACTAGTATACAATTATGGACGGGCTGCCGAGTGCCGACACAGAGGTAGCCACAGCCGTGAACTACCGCACTGTACTGTGTCTGCTGCTAATATATAGACTGGTTGATAAAGAGATAGTATACTCGTAACTAGTATGTATGTATAAAGAAAGAAAAAAAAACCACGGTTAGGTCACTGGTATATACAATTATGGACGGGCTGCCGAGTGCCGACACAGAGGTAGCCACAGCCGTGAACTACCGCACTGTACTGTGTCTGCTGCTAATATATAGACTGGTTGATAAAGAGATAGTATACTCGTAACTAGTATGTATGTATAAAGAAAGAAAAAAAAACCACGGTTAGGTCACTGGTATATACAATTATGGACGGGCTGCCGAGTGCCGACACAGAGGTAGCCACAGCCGTGAACTACCGCACTGTACTGTGTCTGCTGCTAATATATAGACTGGTTGATAAAGAGATAGTATACTCGTAACTAGTATGTATGTATAAAGAAAGAAAAAAAAAACACGGTTAGGTCACTGGTATATACAATTATGGACGGGCTGCCGAGTGCCGACACAGAGGTAGCCACAGCCGTGAACTACCGCACTGTACTGTGTCTGCTGCTAATATATAGACTGGTTGATAAAGAGATAGTATACTCGTAACTAGTATGTATGTATAAAGAAAGAAAAAAAAAACACGGTTAGGTCACTGGTATATACAATTATGGACGGGCTGCCGAGTGCCGACACAGAGGTAGCCACAGCCGTGAACTACCGCACTGTACTGTGTCTGCTGCTAATATATAGACTGGTTGATAAAGAGATAGTATACTCGTAACTAGTATGTATGTATAAAGAAAGAAAAAAAAACCACGGTTAGGTCACTGGTATATACAATTATGGACGGGCTGCCGAGTGCCGACACAGAGGTAGCCACAGCCGTGAACTACCGCACTGTACTGTGTCTGCTGCTAATATATAGACTGGTTGATAAAGAGATAGTATACTCGTAACTAGTATGTATGTATAAAGAAAGAAAAAAAAACCACGGTTAGGTCACTGGTATATACAATTATGGACGGGCTGCGGAGTGCCGACACAGAGGTAGCCACAGCCGTGAACTACCGCACTGTACTGTGTCTGCTGCTAATATATAGACTGGTTGATAAAGAGATAGTATACTCGTAACTAGTATGTATGTATAAAGAAAGAAAAAAAAACCACGGTTAGGTGGTATATACAATTATGGACGGGCTGCCGAGTGCCGACACAGAGGTAGCCACAGCCGTGAACTACCGCACTGTACTGTGTCTGCTGCTAATATATAGACTGGTTGATAAAGAGATAGTATACTCGTAACTAGTATGTATGTATAAAGAAAGAAAAAAAAACCACGGTTAGGTCACTGGTATATACAATTATGGACGGGCTGCCGAGTGCCGACACAGAGGTAGCCACAGCCGTGAACTACCGCACTGTACACTGGTTGATAAAGAGATAGTAGTATACTCGTAACAACTAGTATGACGACGGTATAAAGAATGAAAAAAAAACCACGGTTAGGTGGTATATAATACAATTATGGTTGGACGGACTGCCTGCCGAGTGCCGACACAGAGGTAGCCACAGCCGTGAACTACCGCACTGTACACTGGTTGATAAAGAGATAGTAGTATACTCGTAACAACTAGTATGACGACGGTATAAAGAATGAAAAAAAAACCACGGTTAGGTGGTATATAATACAATTATGGTTGGACGGACTGCCTGCCGAGTGCCGACACAGAGGTAGCCACAGCCGTGAACTACCGCACTGTACACTGGTTGATAAAGAGATAGTAGTATACTCGTAACAACTAGTATGACGACGGTATAAAGAACGAAAAAAAAACCACGGTTAGGTGGTATATATTATAATACAATTATGGATGGACGGACTGCCTGCCGAGTTCCGACACAGAGGTAGCCACAGCCGTGAACTACCGCACTGTACACTGGTTGATAAAGAGATAGTAGTATACTCGTAACAACTAGTATGACGACGGTATAAAGAACGAAAAAAAAACCACGGTTAGGTGGTATATATTATAATACAATTATGGATGGACGGACTGCCTGCCGAGTTCCGACACAGAGGTAGCCACAGCCGTGAACTACCGCACTGTACACTGGTTGATAAAGAGATAGTAGTATACTCGTAACAACTAGTATGACTATGACGACGGTATAAAGAAAGAAAAAAAAAACCACGGTTAGGTGGTATATAATACAATTATGGATGGACGGACTGCCTGCCGAGTGCCGACACAGAGGTAGCCACAGCCGTGAACTACCGCACTGTACTGTGTCTGCTGCTAATATAGACTGGTTGATAAAGAGATAGTATACAATACTACTAATATACTGGTGGTCAGGCACTGGTCACCACTAGTCACACTGGCAGTGGCACTCCTGCAGCAAAAGTGTGCACTGTTTAATTTTAATATAATATTATTTATCATGTACTCCTGGCTCCTGCTATAACAACCTGCAGTGCTCCCCAGTCTCCCCCACAATTATAAGCTTTATATACAATACATTGATGTGCAGCACACTGGGCTGAGCAGTGCACACAGACTGAGTCACTGTGTGACTGTGTATCGTTTTTTTCAGGCAGAGAACGGATATATTAAATAAAACAAACAACTGCACTGTCTCTGGTGGTCACTGGTCACTGTGGTCGTCAGTCACTAAACTCTGTCTGCACTCTGCACTCTCTTCTAATCTACAGTATCACAGCAATCTCTCTCTCTCTCTCTCTTCTAAATCTAATCTAAATGGAGAGGACGCCAGCCACGTCCTCTCCCTATCAATCTCAATGCACGTGTGAAAATGGCGGCGACGCGCGGCTCCTTATATAGAATCCGAGTCTCGCGATAGAATCCGAGCCTCGCGAGAATCCGACAGCGTCATGATGACGTTCGGGCGCGCTCGGGTTAACCGAGCAAGGCGGGAAGATCCGAGTCGCTCGGACCCGTGAAAAAAAAAGTGAAGTTCGTGCGGGTTCGGATTCAAAGAAACCGAACCCGCTCATCTCTAGTTAATAGGTTCCACGCTGTTTCGGGACACCCCTATTGGTAGTCTGGGTATGGGGACTTAACAGCAATGATGCAGATGTTTAAACTCCAGACACACTGTCTTCACCGGGGTACGGGCAGGTCAGGGTGATGTTCTGCTACAAACATCATCCTGGCCCCAGAGACCCAGTCTCAGGTGGGGGGAATGGTTAAAAACTTCCTGGCATGTATCAGACTATCCACCTTGTCCAGTGGGGAAGCAGCCCGATGAGAGTCGGGGGCTGGTACACTTACCGAGGACGGTTCTTCTGCTCCACTTCGGATGCTCCGGGATCCCCTCAGGGGTGGCTCTGGCTCACTAGATGGGAGTGGCTGGGATTCTTGGATGATTCCTGTAAAGGGAGACAAAACCCTACATACGCACAGACAGAGAGGAGGGAAGGAGGGACACCCCCAGGCGAGCTCAATGATGGGTCATCATCAGCACTTGTGGCCTAAGACTGGGTGCCCGTGAGGTGTGAAAGCACCCGGTGCAACCCCAGATGGAAACGCCCACAAACAGGGGGGGTAGGGAATGGGGTGACAAACTTACATAACACACATGGAACACCGAATGGATCACCCGACTCGATCTTGTCCACTTGCGTGATGAGCGATCACTCTTCCGGTACCTAGGACGGAAATGCGCAAGAGAAAGCGCCGCGGGTGGAGGCACACGGCGGTGGACAGGAGCAAGCGGCTCTCCGCCCCCGACTAGACTTCGCACAGCTAACAGCCTAGCTGCAAGGGGTGCCTGACTGGGAAGTAATGCGCGAAGGCGGGCCTAGACTGGGTACCTGCAGCCTTGCGCCTAAGCGAGGCCTGTGGCCTTGACCAATGTACCGCCCCCTAACCACTATGGGGTGGAATACCGCAGAACACTATGCGCACCAAAAGTACCATACAGAAACATACAGGGACACAATAACTACAGTCTATGAAACTACAGAGAACCACAATACCTACACTAGGAGCATCCAGCAAAACACAATACCTACACTAGGAGCATACAGTGAAATGCAATACCTACACTAGGAGCATCCAGCAAAACACAATACCTACACTAGGAGCATACAGTGAAACACAATGCCTACCCTAGGAGAATACAGCAAAACACAATATCTACACTAGGAGCATACAGTGAAACACAATAGCTACACCGATAGGGAGCCTCACTGAGGGCTTACCTGGACCACCGGACTTCAGCGTCAGGAGTAGTGGCAAATGCAGCATACGAACTCCGGACAGCAGGGATCCCAGTGCAGACCACAGCAGCAACCTGAAGAGAAGGAGCAGCAATATCAACAACAGCAGCAGCAGCAGACGTCCTCCTCCAGCTGGGCTCCACATGCAGCGCTCCCATTCCTCTTCTGTGCCGTCCCCTATATACCCCCCTGCAGGGGCATCTGGGGTGGGTGACGTGGCGGCTCCCTTTTTGTTGCCTGCGTCGCCCTGTGATAATGGGCCACACCACGTGGGCGCATCTGGTGACGTGGGGACCAGTGCTGGCTTCCAGCCAGGCGGCTGGGAGAAGGGGATCCGTAGCGGCTTCCGACTGGGCAGCTGCTGCTTCTGGCCAGGTTGCATGGGGAGGGGGGTTCGGCACCCGTAGCGTCCCACACTCCCCCATCCTTTTCCTTTGTGGTCCCCACAAACATTTGATTGGTGGTCCAGTCGAAAGCTGGGTCTGCAAATCCCGGGGCTGGCACTGCCATTGTGCTGTGGCTTGACCTCCGGGGCGGCACAGCCTGGACAGGGGCGGCATGCCCGACACCGATGGTGTCCTCTGTGGGCGGTGTTGGGGGTGTCCCATCTTCCGGTGGCGCCGGCAAGGGGAGTTCTGGGGGTGGATCCACGTTCCGCAGAGCTCCTTCCATGGGGGGCAGCCTCGGGGCAATGGGGGTCCACCAGTACAGTGCATTGGGGGTGGCAGCTAGTTCGACGGAGGCGGGCCTCAAGGGCCGTGGTTCCAGGGCAGCACAGGGCCGCAGCATGTTCAGTGCGTACCTCGTAGACTGGGTTCCCGGGAGATATTTGCCACTGGACAATGGAGGGCGGGGTCTCCCATCGGTCGCACAGCTTGTTGTGGGGCCGATGGTCACGGACGTGGACACGCTGTCCCTTCATGAGGGGCCCGCCTAGGGATCATCCTGGTTGCGGGTGGGTGGTGGCTTTCATATTCCACTTGGCAACCTCTCCGGCGGCCCTCAGGCGGCGTCTCAGCTCCTCGACCCACTAACTCTGGGTCTGTTGCCCTTCGTCTGTCATCAGGGAAAGGTCAAGGTCCTGTAGTTCTCTTCTGGGTCTCCCGAACATCATGAGGTAGGGAGAAAACCCCATGGTGCATTGGACTCTGTTGTCGTATACCCACTCCAACTCCTGGATGAAGTCCGGCCACTGCCTCTTCTGGTCAGCCTCTAAGGTCCTGAGCATCTGCAGAAGGGTCCAGTTAAATCGTTCACATTACATTCCCGCCGGGTGGTAAGGGGTGGTCCTGGATCTTTGCATGCCGTAGGTTTGGCAGAGGCGCTCCATCACTCTCTGCATGCTCCTTGATCCGAATGGATGCGTTCCGGGCAGCCATACCTGTGGATGAACTGTTCGACGATGGCCTTGGCGGTCGCGTCGGCGGACTGGTCCCAGGCGGGAGTGACAACCGTGAACTTGGTGTGGTGGTCGGTCATCACCAGGGCGTACTGGTATCCTTGCATTGACTCTCCGATGAGCACGTAGTCGATCATCAGGAGCTCCAGGGGTCAGGTGGTAACGATGGTTTGTACCGGCTCCCTCGGCTCCGTGGGTTTGGTGGCCTCACTCCGACCGCACACTCGACACACCTCTTCAACCAATTGCTGGAGTCCCAAATAGAAGTACTGCCAGCGTAGCCACTAAAGGGTTTTGGCCACGCCGAGGTGGGCCCCTTCTTGGTGGGATTCCACTGCCAGGTCCCAGGCGGCTCTTTCTGGAATGACGATCTGCCACTTGGTGCGGATTTCTTGCTCGAGGTAGGTGTGTCAACACAACACACCTTCTTGGATGGCTAGCTGGTTCCAGTGGTGCATCACCCCCCCCCCCCGACCTACTACCCTGAGTTGGTCTCAATTGCAGTGGGAAGGCCAGTGTCCTTGTTCCTTCCAGTGGCGGATGTTCCTCAAGTCTGGGTCCCATCCTTGTTCCATGGCCCAATCCTGGGGGATTTCTGTAATTGGAGGCCACAACTAGCGATCTGCCGGATCTCCGGAGGGGGCCTAAACCAGGCAATATCTGGTATTTCCCACCCCTCTTGCTCTTCATTGGTGGGGCCGGTGGTGGCGTCAACTGGAAAGTGGGACAGGGTGTCTGCATTGGCATTGTCCTTCCTGCATCAATAGCATATTTTTAGGGGGAACTTGGCTAACCGGACATTCCAGCGCTGTTCCAAGGCTCCCAGTTTGTCAGTGTCCAGGTGAGCCAGCGGGTTGTTATCTGTGATTACTTTGACCTCGCCCACCGTCAGATACTCTGGGAATTTCTCCATCATGGCCCACACCAGGGCCAGTAGCTCCAGCTTAAATGAGCTGTAGTTCTCGGGGTTTCATTCAGACTCCCAAAGGCCCCGGCTCCCATAGGCAATCACCCTCTCCTGGCCTCCCTGGACAGCACAGCCCCCAGGCCCTTGTGGCTTCCATCAGTTCAGAGTATGAATGGCTTGTCAAAGTCCACATAGGCCAACACTGGGGCTTGGGTGAGGGCCTCCTTGAGCTTGAGGAATGTGTTTTCCTGCGCTTGGCCCCACTTGATCGCTCTCTTCCATGCTTTGCCCCTTAGCAGCTCGTGAAGGGGGCCAGTGATCTTGGCAAAACCCTTGATAAATCATCTGTAATAACCTACTACAAAGGCCCCGGCTCCCATAGGCAATCACCCTCTCCTGGCCTCCCTGGACAGCACAGCCCCCAGGCCCTTGTGGCTTCCATCAGTTCAGAGTATGAATGGCTTGTCAAAGTCCACATAGGCCAACACTGGGGCTTGGGAGAGGGCCTCCTTGAGCTGGAGGAATGTGTTTTCCTGCGCTTGGCCCCACTTGATCGCTCTATTCCGTGCTTTGCCCCTTAGCAGCTCGTGAAAGGGGCCAGTGATCTTGGCAAAACCCTTGATAAATCATCTGTAGTAACCTACTAGACCCAAGGAAGCCCGCACTTCCATCACTGTGGTCGGTGTCTTCCACCCTTGTATCTCGGCCAGCTTGCTAGGGGTGGATTGCACCCCCTCTGTGGAGACCACGTGGCCTAAGTATTCTAGGCTGGGTTTCAGGAGGTTACATTTCTGGGGCTTCAGCTTTAGGCCAAAATTTTCCAAATGCTGTAACACCAAATCCAACCTCCGTGGGTGTTCGTCGAGGGTAGGGGTGAACACAATGATGTTGTCCAAATAAATCAAGATGGCCTCAAAGTTCAGGTCCCCTAGGCAACATTCCATGAGGCGTTGAAAGGTGGTGGGCGTGTTGGAGAGTCCGAAGGGCATCCTGCAGAAGTCAAAAAGCACCATGAGGGTGAAGAAGGCCGTCTTTGCCCGGTCCCATTCCGCCTATGGTACCTGCCAGTAACCGCTGGCCAAATCCAATGTCGAAAAGTACTGTGATTTTCCTAGGTTGGCTAACGACTCCTCGATGTGGGGAAGGGGGTACGCGTCTCTCACCGTGCAGCTGTTCAGCTTTCGGTAATCCACACAGAAGCGTAGTGCTCCATCTTTCTTCTTGACTAGGACAATTGGGGCCGCCCAGGAGCTCTTGCTTTCCTTAATGACCTGGCTGTCTAGCATCTGTCGGATCATGGTTTTTACCTCCTGATATAACCGGGGTGGGATGGGGCAGTAGTGCTTGCAAATGGGGAGACTGGCACCAGTGTTGATCTTGTGTTCTAGCTCCCGGGTGTAGCCAAAGTCCTCTTCACTGCGCGAAAACCCCTTCTGCCTTTTCCACAGCATGTGCTCTAACCGTTTGACATCTGCTGGGTGGATTTGATCCAGAGTCACGTCTGTCTGTTCCAGCATGGCCCAGCCATTTGAGCCATCGGTGGGCATTTCTTTTCCCTTGACCGTCACTGCCAATGTCCACGGGGTCTCGGCATCCGGCTGGAGTGTCAAGCCTTGCTCCGGTTGGATTCGGTCTGCCAGGATGGGGTGTAACTGGGCCATGGTCGTCCTTGCGGGTATTTGCGCAGGGTGGTCCCCAAGATTACAGATCCGGATGGGTACCGTGCCACCTCGGACCATGGCGAGGGCTTGGCCACCACCAGTCTGTCCTATGTCTGCCAGAACCAATACGGCTCGATGAGGACATCCATACCCTCCAGTCATTATTGCGACCGTACTGGCAAGTCCAGGATCACCTCCTGTAGGGTGGGAATCTTCACTTTCTGCTTGTATTGGGTTCTGATTTTCAGTGGATTTTGGCTCCTCACACAGTTGTACCACCCTCTGGAGGGCTTGTTACACAGGCTTCTGCACCTTTAGGTGTCTCTAGTATCGGGGGCATTTCTCTTGGACCAGGGCCTGGTCCAGACAGCGCAAGATATTCATGCCAAGGATGATGGGTTTGTGGGTCAATTCCTCCCCCGTGACTACCATGGCACCCTTCTTCCCCAGGGGCTGGTCATACAGTTCCACCTCGATCAACACCACCCCCACAATGAGGATAGGTAGGTTGTTGGTGGCCTTGAGGTTCACCCAGCTCCCTATGCTGGCCTTCATCAGGTGGGTATAGTGCTTCTGGAAACATTGTTTGGACATGGTCGATACTTGTGAGCCCGTATCTAGGTAGAATCTTTGGTCCTTACCTGCCAGCCAGGCTATTACAGTAGGGCACTCTCCAATTAGTTCCGAGGAGTAGTTGATGTCCACGCGCTCTGTCTTTTTCCTCGTGGTTTGGCCTGCAACTGCGAGGTAAGTTAGTTTAAAAGTCTCCGACTATAGTCCCTGGTACGCCTTGCTTCCGGACATTCCCGGGCGAAGTGCCCCGGTTGGTTGCACTCCCAGCATCTGGGCACTTGGGTGTTCCTCCTTTGAGCCACAGCCAGCCCTTGGCTGGTGGATGCTCCCCACCTCCGGTGATGCCAAGGGGAGCTAGCCCCTGATCGTCGGTCGGCATGGTCAGCCTCGGGTCTGGTGCTGTCTCTCTGGGTCTCTGTTTGCTCTACCCACAGTCTTAGCTGGGACATCTCCTCCTACATCTATAGGAGTAGCTTACTCATTGTTTCCACACCACTGTCTGGCAGACTGGCTTCAGGCAGGGCTGGGGTGACCGGCAGTGCCTGCTGCAAGACCACAGTGCAGATGCCACCCTTTAAATCCTGGTCCTTGGTCAGAGCTTGGGTCAACACATTGTGCAACATTAGTGTGGCGTTTAACTCAATCCGGGCTCAGAGGTGGGTTTGCAAGCGTTGATTCTGGAGTCCGGACACGAATAGTCCTCGCAAAGTGAAGTTGGGGTTGCTTGTTAGCAGGAACTCATATTCTCTGGCCTGTAAATCTTCCATATATTCTTAGACAGCATTGGCAAACTCAGAGATGCTCTCATCCTCCCGCTGCTTGCGGGTGAAAACGCGTTGCTCAAGTTCTGTGACGGTTATTTGCTCTTGGTAGACCATCTTGAGTGCCTCAAACACCCCCTTATGGTCCTTCTTCTTAGCGGTGGGCCACCACGGTAGGGTATTTTTGGCATCCTCTTGGATGGTGTCCAATGCTAGGTTCACCTGTTCGGAGTCGGGTATGCGATATTGCTGAATTGTGGTATCCTGTCATCCAAGTCTATGTTCCAGCCATCGAACTTCTTTAAAAATTGTCCGGCCATCCCGATGGGCAGTCTGGACTGCAGGGCAGCCGTCACTGACGTGGTCAGGTCGGACACCGCGATCGCTGGGCCTGTGGGCGCCATGAGGACCAGGGCTGGAATATCCTGCTCCATGGCGTTGGTTCTTTTGGATCCTGCCGACAACACCAAATGTGGAAGGGACCCGATAAGAGTCAGGGGCTGGTACACTTACCGAGGGCGGTCCTTCTGCTCCACTTTGGATGCTCCGAGTTCGCCTCGGGGGTGGCTCTAGATTGCTAGACGGGTGTGGCTGGGAGTCCTGGATGATTCCTGTAAAGGGAGACATCAACCTACATATGCACAGACAGAGAGGAGGGAAGGAGGGACACCTCCAGGCGAGCTCAATGATGGGTCATCATTGGCACTTGTGGCCTCAGACTGGGTGCCCGTGAGGTGCGAAAGCACCCGGTGCAACCCCGGATGTAAACGCCCACAAACAGGGGGGGGGATGGGGTGACAAACTTACGTAACACACACGGAACACTGAATGGCTCACCCGACTCGATCTTGTCCACTTGCATGACAAGCGATCACTCTAGGATGGAAATGCGCAAGAGAAAGCGCCGCGGGTGGAGGCGCATGGCGGTGGACAGGAGCAAGCGGCTCTCCGCCCTCGACCGGACTTCACACAGCTAACAGCCTACCTGCGAGGGGAGCCTGACTAGGAAGTAACGCACGAAGTCGGACCTAGACTGGGTACCTGCAGCCTTGCGCCTAAGCGAGGCCTACGGCCTTGACCAATGTACTACCCCCTAACCACTATGGGGTGGAATAACGCAGAATGCTATGCACACCAAAAGTACCATACAGAAACATACAGGGAAACAATAACTACAGTCTATGAAACTACAGAGTACCAAAATACCTACTCTAGGAGAATACAGCAAAATACAATACCTACACTAGGAGCATACAGTTAAACACAATACCTACCCTAGGAGAATACAGCAAAACACAATACCTACACTAGGAGCATACAGTGAAACACAATAGCTACATCGAGAGGGAGCCTCACTGAGGGCTTTCCTGGACCACCGGACTTCAGCGTCAGGAGTAGTGGCAAATGCAGCATACAAACTCCGGACAGCAGGGATCCCAGTGCAGACCACAGCAGCAACCTGAGGAGAAGGAGCAGCAACACAAACAACAACAGCAGCAGACGTTCCCCTTCCTCTTCCACGCCGTCCCCTATATACCCCCCTGCAGGAGATGTTGGCTCTCTGCTGCACATCTGGACAATCCCACCAGATGTGCAGCAGAGAGCCAACATCTACAGCAAATATTGGAGACACCTATGTGCATTTTTCTTAGGACATCCGATACCATCTTGTGAAATGTCCATGCCTGTTTAATGGAGGTACTCTGGTCTGATGGATGGTGTTATGGATCCCATCTGGTTATACTGCACTTTGAAAAATGTGAGTGCTGCTTCAGAGTTTTATTAACAAACCTTACTTGATGCTGAACCCCCTTTTTTTAGTAAATAAGCACATCACCGGAAGGGAGTAATTCTTAGTCCCCCTTTTTCCATATTTTTGCACATAGCACAATAGCACTTTTTTGCATGGTTCTTCCACTTTTTTGCATGTAAGCACAGTGTCACTTTAAATTGTGAACAGTGCACTTTATTGATATATTTTTCTCCATCCTCCACATACGTGTAACATCACGTAACGTCTGACGACTATAAGAGGAGGAGAATATTAAGGACAAGAAAACTGCCTTAAAGATATCCCTTACAAGCCAGTATTTCCAGTTGAATCTGGTACGCATATCTGGTTGTTATTTAAGGATACTTTGAACAGATTTGACTTTGAACACTGAAGGTGCAGCTGATTTACCATCAAAAATATTTAATACTTTTCTTAGTAGAAATTGAACTAATTTGAAATCTGGCTGCTGCCACTGTATATAATTGGAGTGCTTTTATGTTTAATTTAGCCACGAGGTTTTAATGGTTATTAATTACACTTGAGTTCTTTTGAATATAAGGTCAGTGCCATTTGCACTTTATACACAATATATATATATATATATATATATATACATAAGCCAAAATGCCGGCACTCGTTTGCTAACACGTACACCTTGCCCTGGTGCCCTCCTGGGTCACGCAACCCCAATACATTCGCTGTATAGGGTGGCACTCACGGGTCTTGATGAACGAGAGTAAAAGACTGACGGAGTCCGTTCTAAATGTTCAACGTTTCGGTTTACACCTTTATCAAGAACACCATGGTGTTCTTGATAAAGGTGCAATATATATATATATATATATATATATATATACACACACACACACATATAAATAAAAATAAATAAGTATAAGAATAAAAATAAATATAAAAAATTATTATAGAAAATAAATAGAAATAAAGTTCTGAAAACTCCTACACACATGGTTGCAGCCTGAGAAATCCTCTGGATACAATTGTGGGCCCTATGTGGGAGTTCCAGTGCTTTTAGCATTTACTGACTCTGTCTCTGGATATACCAATTGATACACTATTGCACTTTTAAAAAATAGGTATTTTAACCGAGTGTACCGAACTAATCTATATGTTCAGGCGGCCTTAGTAAAGTCTGACCATGAAGTCAATTTTTAAAGGAATATTACCTCTTTTTTATGCAATGAGTTTAATTATCTAAATGTTGATCATAATATTCTGTATGCAGAATTATACAGTGTATAGGTGCTCCAATACAAAAATATATTTCTGTTACTACTGATGAAGTTAAACTGATGAAACGCGTTGGGTTTATCAGTCATTAGTCAGTATTCCAGTAAGGAAAATTACTCCCTTCGCCAAGCGCACACCTTGCTAAGGTGAGGGAGTGTTTACATCTACCTACTGGATTCTGCTGTCAGAGTTATCAAAATCCATGTATAACCTGTTGTAAAAAAATTCTCATGTCAAAGACTTTTATAAATTCTTTTTGTATTAAATATTTTATTCTAATTGGCCTTGGGCCATTTGTTTGGGTGACTTTCTGGTGAGGGGTTATCCACTGCAAGAACCCAAGAAATCCAATTATCCATAGTATAAGATACACCTACTTGGAAGGACTTCCGCTATATCTATACATCAAACAGAGCGCGCTCAGGATTTGTGTTTTCTATATATATATATATATATATATATATATACACACACACACACATATAAATAAAAATAAATAAGTATAATAATAAAAATAAATATAAAAAAATTATTATAGAAAATAAATAGAAATAAAGTTAAAATTAACAATAAAAATAAATAAAATAAAAGAAAGTAAAAATAAAGAAATTAAGAATATATTATTAGTTATGGAACAAATAAGATGTAAGAATAAATCCTCATATGGCCTCTTCTTTTGATGATGATATCTATTAGTATATATTTTTGATAATTGAGGGTATGAGAAGTAATGCTTAATGTGAAAGGGAGTATTGTTGTAATATTGGCCAGACAGAGGTAAATTTCTCTATCTGGATGTGAAATGTTATGACAATAAGTTTATTGTGCCAAATGTTCTATGTGGAGTTTAAACATATGTAACTCTTCGGTCTTTGTTCTTATTTGTAATGGCTCACAGTCTTACGTGAATGATCTTAATGTTTTATGTGTGCTAGGATTCTACTATTCTGCAATAAATGTCTTAACTTCATTGTCCACATTCAGACCATGTGATTTTAAGGTTTTTAATGTAAACATCCACTTAAGTTCTTCCTTATTGATGTGCTTTATTAAATCTCCTCCCCTCCAGTTCTGTTGGACTAATTTAATGCCTAGGAATTTCATCCCGATCAGGTTCCTATCGTGTTTTTCCCTAAAATGATTGGACAAACTATGTAACTCTATACCTTTTTTTATATTTCTTATATGTTCAGAAATTCGAGTTTTTAGCGTTCTCGCCATTCTACAGTACCTACATATTGTAGGTAACATGGACACTCTATGAGGTATATGACCCCTTTACTGTGACAAGTAATATGTTCTTGAATTATGTAAGGTTTTTGTATTTTGTTGGAAGTAAAACTTGTGGTCTTTTTAGTTGTAGTTGTGTTGTTTTTACAATATTGGCATGTGCCGCAATGGTAGAACCCATTGCTAAGTTTTTGACCTGTAAGGATATTTTGTGTGGTTTGCGGTGATTTGCATTTCTTTTAGGCATGAATAGCTTTAATGAAGTGATTGATATTAAAAAGTAACATACTATGATAGATAATATGGTCTTTTTTTGGATTTTCAAAATAGAAACAGTCTTCAGAATATTAAGTAAGTAGTTTACAAAATGATAAGATATAGGTATACATTATATTTGTCAGTAAGAGGAATTATATTTGTCAGTAAGATGAAAGATCTGTTAATTTGTGACAATAATGAGATAATTATTAAACATTCCTTTGAAATAATTGTTCATTTTCTTGCCTGTTTCAGCAATATGATCATATATACTGTACAGTAGGTAATTTATAACTTAGTACTGGGCTAAAACCTATGAATAATTATAGTAGAAGTTAGGGTCAAATGATGCAAAATAATGTATCTGAAGAAGAGTTTAAAATTATTATAAAATTATGTTACAATTATGATCTATACTGTGTATTGTACAGTACTGTATGCAGAAGCATGCAATTGATAGAGGAAGATGCAATGCTGATCTCCAGTTATGGCATGATGTAGAGTTTAACACAGCCTGCTACAGTTATTCCCACCTTGCATGCATGGAAATCTATATAGTTACACTATAGTTGCAAATATGCAATGTATGTAAAAAATGCCATAAATACTACATTAATACAAAGTATTGAAGAAAAAACTGAGGCCCTTTGGGTGACCATAGAAACAGGGGAAAAGTTGATTATTCGTATTGGTGTGATATACAGGCCACCAGGTCAGGAAGAGGAACTTGACAAGAACCTATTGCAGGACATAACTAAAATGGCATTAAAAGGAGAGGTAATAATCATGGGAGACTTTAATCTTCCTGATGTAAACTGGGAGGTGTCTGTTGCTAGTTCCACTAGAAGTAGGAATATTTTAAATTCCCTTCAGGGAGCATCCCTCCACCAATTGGTGAGGGAGCCCACTCGGAAAGACGCAATATTAGACTTAATACTTACAAATGGAGACAGATTATCGGACGTAAAAGTGGGTGAAAACCTGGGATCCAGTGATCATCAAGCAGTATGGTTCAGCATTAAGACAGAGACTGACTCGTCCCATACAAAAACAAAGGTGTTGGATTTTAGGAAGGCTGATTTTGTAGGGATGGGAAAATGTGTAAGCGTTTTTTTGGCAGAGTGGAGGAACTTGGAAACAGTGCAGGAGAGGTGGGAAACATTAAAATGTGCAATATTGAAGGCAACAGACCTTTGTATCAAAACTGTTAGGAAAAACACAAGGAAAAGGAAGCCAGTGTGGTTTGCAAAAGAAGTAGCAAATATTGTGAGAGCAAAAAAGATGGCTTTTAGGAAATATAAGCAGACACAAAATAATGAAGACAAAAAGATATATCTTGTTAGACAGAAGGAGACAAAGAAGGTAATCAGATGTGCAAAGGCACAAGCTGAGGAGAAAATGGCCCAGTCAGTGGGTAAAGGAGGCAAAACTTTTTTTAGGTATATAAGCGAAAGGAGAAAAACAAAAGGCGGAATTATAAAACTAAAGACGGACACTGGGAGTCTTGTTGAAGGAGACAATTTAATAGCAGATCATATTAATGATTATTTTTGCTCAGTATTTACTACTGAAAGAGAGGGGAAGGGGCCACAGTTAAGTTGCAGGGATATTCAGGAAAATGAAACGAGTACATTTACAGAGGAGAAGGTCCTAACAGAACTCTCAAAGCTGAAAGTGGACAAATCTATGGGGCCAGATGGGATACATCCAAGGATACTAAAAGAACTTAAAGAGGTGCTGGTAGCACCATTGACAGAATTATTCAATCAGTCATTAGCTACAGGAGTAATTCCAAGGGACTGGAAAAGAGCAAACGTAGTCCCACTGCACAAAAGTGGAAGCAAGGAAGAGGCAAACAACTACAGACCAGTGAGTCTTACATCAGTAGTAGGGAAATTGATGGAAACACTCTTAAAAGAAAGAGTTGTAGATTATCTCAAATCCGGCAATTTACTGGATCCCAAACAGCATGGATTCACTGGGGGGAGATCATGTCAAACAAATCTTATTGACTTTTTTGATTGTGTGACTAAAGTGATGGATAAAGGTGGAGCCATGGATATAGCTTATCTAGACTTTAGTAAGGCTTTTGACACAGTTCCACATCGCAGACTGCTAAATAAACTTGAAAGTTTGGGATTGGATATTAGGATTATTTGAATGGATAAGATCTTGGTTGAAGGATAGAAAACAGAGAGTTGTGGTAAATGGAGTGCATTCACAGGAGGGAAATGTTACCAGTGGAGTACCCCAGGGATCTGTACTTGGACCAGTGCTTTTTAATATCTTTATTGGTGACATTGCAAATGGCATTAAAGGGAAAGTATGCCTTTTTGCAGATGACACAAAGGTATGCAACAGGGTAGACACACCAGGTGGGGTAAAACAAATGATTGAGGATCTAGGTAGATTAGAGGAATGGTCAAGAGTCTAGCAATTACAGTTTAATGCCAAAAAAATGCAAAATCATGCACTTGGGTCTCAAAAATCCTAAAGCTAAATACAGTATTAACGGCACTATACTGGAAACTACTGAGGAGGAAAGGGATCTAGGAGTCACTATTTTAGATGACTTAAAGGCAGGTAAGCAATGTAACAAAGCAATAAGGAAGGCTAGTCAGATGCTTGGCTGCATTGGGAGAGGAATCAGCAGCAGAAAGAAAGAAGTAATAATGCCACTGTATAGGTCATTGGTACGGCCTCATCTAGAATACTGTATTCAGTTCTGGAGGCCATATCTTCAAAAGGATATTAATACATTAGAAACTGTACAAAGGAGGGCAACTAAAATGGTGCATGGCCTACATCACAAAACATACCCAGAAAGACTAAGAAATCTCAATATGTATAGTTTGGAGCAGAGAAGGGAAAGGGGGGACATGATAGAAACTTTCAAATATATCAAGGGTTTTAACAAAGTCCAGGAGGGAAACATTCTCCAAATGAAGAGAAGCAATAGGACACGAGGACATGGACTGAGACTGGAGGGGGGGAGGTTCAGGGAAATTTGCGGAAAAATTATTTCACAGAAAGGGTAGTGGACAAGTGGAATAGCCTCCCATCAGAGGTGGTAGAGGCTAAGACAGTAGAGCAATTTAAACATGCATGGGATAGACATAAGGCTATCCTAACAAAGAAATAAGGATCAAATAAGGTTAGAGATAAAAATAATATTAAAAAAAAAAGGGTCAGACTAGATGGGCCAAGTGGTTCTTATCTGCCGACAAATTCTATGTTTCTATAACAGTATACAATTTATACTACAGATTGAACTCGATGAACAAATTGTCTTTTTTCAACCTCATGTTACTATGGGGGTAATTTAGACCTGATCGCTAGGAAGCAATTTTTGCTGTCCTGCGATCAGATAGTTACCACCTACAGGGGGAGTGTAGTTTAGCTGTGCAAGTTGCGAACAAACTGCTTTTGTGCAGTCTATGTGCAGCCCAGGACTTACTCAGCTGCTGCAATCACTTCAGCCTGTCCGGGACTGGATTTGACATCAGACACCCTCCCTGAAAACGATTGGACACGCCTTCATTTTTCCAGACACTCACTGAAAATGGTCAGTTGCCACCCTCAAATGCCCTCTTCCTGTCAATCTCCTTGCGATCGCCCGTGCAATCACTTTTTTCACACCATCGCGTCACTATGCACCGATGCCTGGTGCAGTCGTCTCACATGCTTGCGCATTGCTGTGCATACGCATGTGCAGTTCGGACCTGATCGCAGGCTGTGTGAAAATGCAGCCTAGCGATCAGGTCTGAATTACCTCCTATGTTACTATATGTAAATTGTATATAGTTTTGCCCATGAACCACCACTAGCCATACCACATGCATATGGAAGTTTGCTTGCCATCGTCATCATCATCATTGTCATTGTCATCATAGTCATTAACAGGGAGCACTTATTTATTTATTATTTATTTATGACCAGTTATTTATATTGTGCACACATATTCCATAGCACTTTACAGAAGATATTTGGCCACTCACAACAGTCACGCAAACCCATGCAAGCATGGGAAAATATACAAACTCCACACAGTTAGGGCCATGGTGGGAATCAATCTCATGACCTCAGTACTGTGAGATAGTAATGATAACCATTACACTATACGTGCTGCACCAACATATACCTGTGCAAAAGTTATGTCTGTAAACATACTTCAGCTTATACATACATATGGTAACAGAGATAAGATATTATGAGTGACACCTGGTATCATAAATAAGCATAAATAGACTAAGAGAGTGAGCTTATTTTTTTAAATGTAAAAAGTAATAATTTATTATAAGAACATACTGATAAAATACTGTCACAAAAGCCCACGGGTAATAAAACATATATAAACATATATAAAATGTACAAAAAACAAACAAAAATTTTTGTACAAAAAATAAATAAAGCACACAAAAAATGGCACATAACATGACCTAAAAGAGACAAGAAAGATCAAAGGGTAGATGCTTATCTTTCAAATGAGGTATACTCTATTCAGGGAATTACCAAAGCATTTAGTCCTGAAGGGGTCTGTCTGTATATATATATATATATATATATAGTTCCAGAGGAGGTCGCACTCGCACATAAAGATATATGACATCAACTGGGGTGACTCCCAAGAGGTCCAGAGTATCAGTCCGGGCATCAACTTATAGAAAGGCAGTATAAAGGGGCACTCACCAGAGTATTGCACGTAAAAGCGTTAATTTTTAATTCATACTTATCAAGGCGATTTCAAACAAGAGTTCTTTCAACGTTTCGATCCCTCAGGATCATCGTCAGGAAAATACAGCGATAGCAGCAAGTACAGAGATTTGCATCTGTTCATATACACCAGTGTCTAGTAGTCAATGCCTAATAGGTCTCCTAATATACCCACAGCACATGCAATTAAATCAACCTAATTAATCACAGGCATAAAATAACTGAATACCTGGGAGAGTGTAAAAGTGAAGGGGGAGAAGGAATGCACAAGCCTTCTCTACAGCGATGGATCACCAAAAGAAACCCCTCATGTACTTGGTACTTACCCGGGACCGGAGTGGTACCACATTTGTTGCTAATGCCAGCCAGCAGGTGTGTTAGCGTGCGTTCCACTTTGTCCAAACAGGACACATCGTGTTTCCTGTGTGCTGCACGGGTGATCCCCGCGTCACGGCTCGTGATAGCCGCGTCCGTTCGGGGAGCAAGCAGGAAATGTCACTCTGCGTTCCACTGAGCTCATTTGGAACGCACAGGACATCCTGCTGTAATCGCGTCACTTCCGGTTACGATCTTACGATGTTGCTATACAATGCTTGTAATCAGGGCTCAGTTGTAAAAACTGCAGTAGGAAATGGTGTATACATGTATACCCATCTTACAAACGTTGTTGCATACCCTGTACCTCATAAATATATTATTGTATAGCAATATAGAGCCACCTCCAGGTGACTGAATGTAAAAGTACCAATATATAAAAAAACGGGGTGTTGATCCTATCAATACATATTAACCCATTTTCTAAGCAAAAAATGTCATTACTGAATAAATGGCTGCTAGTGCTGGGGTCAGTAGGAGACCTAATAGAGGAAGTGTATATAACATTTCAAGTCATGTCCAAAAAATACATATATATCACAGTGTGCATAACTAATACAAAAAGTGCCTACATACAATATAATACTAAAAGTATCTAGAATGACACCTATAAATCATAATCAAGATATACATAATCTTAAACATTCCACAGAGTAGGTGTCATGGAATAGATTTACATTTAGGCTAAGACTAAAAATTAGTGCGTTGGCAAAGTATGCTTAGGTTTGAAAAAAAGTTTTTTTAGTGATACTAGAGCTAAATAGGATCTTTGGGTCAGCGTAAGAAAACACTAAGGGGGTTGTTTTCATTCAAACCATTGGGCGAAATAGTGCCCAGACGATAAATCCATCTTGATTCCAGTTTTCTAAGGATCAGCACCCTGTCACCACCTCGTGGCAGGGGCGGTACCCAATCTATTATGCGACATTGTAATGTGGCCAATTGATGTCCAGCAGTGATAAAGTGTTGCGCAACAGGTTTATCCGTCGTCCCTGTAGACAAAGCCTGTCTGATCGTCATCCTGTGGTTGGCCATCCGTTCCCGAAACATGCAAGATGTCATTCCCACATATGCCAATCCACATGGACAGGTGAGAAGATAAATCACATGGTCCATACGACAATGTAATTTGTAACGTATGCGGATAGGCCTTCCTGTATGAGGATGTGGGAAATTAATTCCAGGGACCATTGAGCGGCATGTAGTGCATCCTGCGCATTTAATGCAACCTGGTTTCTGGGTCATCAGCCACGTCTTGTCATTCACAGAGGTCGACCTAGTGGGGTGCATCAGGAGTTGCTTAAGGTTTCTTCCTCTCCTGTACGCCATCATTGGATTACCAGTGTTGAAGGTGGTTAATGAGGGATCTGTAGAGACAATCGGCCAGTGTTTTTTGATCGTCTTGGCAACATTAGACGATTTCTGGTCATATTGTGTCACAAAAATCATACGATCACCTTGTTTCTGTTTCTTTTTGCGTATATTTTTACGTGCTCTGGTGAGGCATCCTTCGATGGTTTTGCGGTCATAACCCCTTTCAAAGAAACGTTGACTCATTTCCACCAGCTGTGTTTCTGCAACAACCGGGTCGGAGTTATTTCTAATGACACGCATAAATTGCGAAATCGGCAAACTGTTCTTTAAATGAGGTGGATGATTGCTTTTAGCGTGTAATATGGTATTTCTGTCCGTGTCTTTACGGTAAAGGGTGGTGCTTAATCTGAGACCATCTCTTTCAATCATCACGTCTAGAAATTGAATCTTGATGCGACTACATTGTCCAGTGAAGCGGACACTACTGTCTAATGAATTAAGTGTACTAAGCATACTATGAAAGTGCTCCTCAGTGCCTCTCCACAAGAGAAAGACATCGTCAATGTATCTTTTATAATAAAGAATATTTTCACCAAAGTTTGGAATAATATGCTTTGTCTCATATTCATGCATAAATACTCCAGCGTAAATTGGGGCCACATTGGACCCCATAGCGGTCCCTGCACATTGAATGTAAAAGGTATTATCATACATGAAGTGATTATGTACAAGGATAAGTTCCAATAGCTCTAGAATAAATTCTACCGGTGGCCCGATGGGCCCACATGGTCTATGAATCATCATAAATTTTCTAACAGCTTCAATCCCCTGTTGGTGCGGAATGATAGTGTACAAGGATGACACATCTAGTGTACACAATAGTGTGTCATCCGGTAGATTATCTAAGGTCAGGATTTTGTCCAGAAAGTCCCCCGTGTCCCTTAGGTAGCTTGGGATAAACTGGACAAGTCCTTGCAGGAAACTATCTACAAACATAGACAGGGGCTGCAGCAGGGAACCCCTGGCAGAGATGATAGGTCTGCCGGGGGGATCTATCATGGTTTTGTGCACTTTCGGCAAGGTATAAATTACTGGACAGACCGGATGGTCAACCTTAAGAAAACCCACGATCTGTTCAGTAAGCCAACCATAATTGACAGCCCTATCCAGACAACTGTCAACCACCCTCTTAATACGGGGGATGGGATTGCCAGTGCATCTAGTGTATGTGGCCGTGTCAGATAACTGACGTTTAATTTCATGATCATAATCACAAAGGTTTTGAACAACAACCGCCACGCCCTTATCGGCGGGACGTATAACAATTGATGGATTATCCCTAAGTGATCTCAATGCCTTCCACTGGTCAGGTGACAGATTACTGTGAGTTAGTATATCTTTGTCATTATCAATGTCCAATTCAACTAATCTCAAAAAAGTGCGTATACTCGCATTGGGGCATTGCGGATCAAACAGGCTCGGCTTGCGTAAAATACTAGCATCATGCTCTACCAGTGAGTTCCCTTGGTTATTGCGAAAAAATTCTTTTAGTCTTAGTTTGCGACCAAACTTATATTGGTCTACTGATAGGTTAAAACTATCATGCTTTGATGTAGGGACGAATGACATACCTAGGGAGAGCAGTGACTCTTCACCTGAGGATAATGTATGGGAAGACAAATTGAAGACTAAATTTAATTCCGGCGTCTCCGCCTTCCTCTTCTTTTTATAACCCCCTCGCCTCGGGTGGGGCCTCCTCGTTGTGCCGTGCCTACTGTATGGTGATCTAAAAAACCACTTGGAGGGCGAGTGGTAGAATTATCAGTCTCAGAAGTAGAGGGCGAGGTAGTGGCTTCAAACCTATCAAAGCCCCTTTGTCTAAAGTATCTCTGAGACCTCTGGCGGCGGGTACCTTGGATATTTCCAGTCAACCAGCGGTATACCTGATGATTGGCATAATCATTGGTGACTGTCTGCAATTTTTTTCTCTTAAAGGCTACTAGCTCGTCCCGAAAAGAATCAACAGAGGTTTTAAGTTTGTCACACCAATTGTCAGATTTATCTGCCTTAAACGTGGCTAGGCTAGCTTTATCTAGAACTGAAATTTCCTCACGTACCTTAGCCACCTCAGATCCCACCTCTTCTATTACTAGAAGGATGAGATCCAGGGAGCATTTATTCAGAACGCCGCACCATTTACTGCAAAAGAGAGCACTGGTGCGGCCAATGGTGGGTATATTAGCTACCCGAAAACCACGTGGTATCTTTTTAGTTCTATGATACTCCGATAGAAACTGACCATGCAGGGTCAGTTCTATCTCTCTCCGTTTCAATCTAAGCAATTTGTGATATATATCAATTGTTTTTTCAGTTGGTAATTTTTTAAAATCCAAGTGATCAAAATAGATCTTATCTGCATCCTCATCAGTCAAGGATACAAGACCACTCTCAGCTGCTTGTAATAGATTCTCATCAAGGGCAATATTGGTTGATTGAGACATGGACCTAAATATACCAGCAATTTATGATACTTTAATATACTGTTTCAAAACACAGACTGGAAATATCTTTACCCAAAGTATATCACTAATTCATTGGGTACTAACAAATCAACATAGAGTCACAGATTAACCACTATCTAGCCTCACCAAGTGACATATAATGTGATGAGGCACCGAGGAGCATATACGCCAACGCACTAATAAGTGACAAAAAGAAAACACACACAATTAAGAAGGAGGTATACCCCTTCAAAATGTTTCAGGGGAAACTTCCACGTAAAAACCACTAGAATGACGGTGATATGTGGATGTCATCCAAGGCAGAAAAAGTGTGGGTGACAGACCTAAAACAATGTCCATATACCGAAGACTTTGTTCAGAATATAGTTCCAGAGGAGGTCGCACTCGCACATAAAGATATATGACATCAACTGGGGTGACTCCCAAGAGGTCCAGAGTATCAGTCCGGGCATCAACTTATAGAAAGGCAGTATAAAGGGGCACTCACCAGAGTATTGCACGTAAAAGCGTTAATTTTTAATTCATACTTATCAAGGCGATTTCAAACAAGAGTTCTTTCAACGTTTCGATCCCTCAGGATCATCGTCAGGAAAATACAGCGATAGCAGCAAGTACAGAGATTTGCATCTGTTCATATACACCAGTGTCTAGTAGTCAATGCCTAATAGGTCTCCTAATATACCCACAGCACATGCAATTAAATCAACCTAATTAATCACAGGCATAAAATAACTGAATACCTGGGAGAGTGTAAAAGTGAAGGGGGAGAAGGAATGCACAAGCCTTCTCTACAGCGATGGATCACCAAAAGAAACCCCTCATGTACTTGGTACTTACCCGGGACCGGAGTGGTACCACATTTGTTGCTAATGCCAGCCAGCAGGTGTGTTAGCGTGCGTTCCACTTTGTCCAAACAGGACACATCGTGTTTCCTGTGTGCTGCACGGGTGATCCCCGCGTCACGGCTCGTGATAGCCGCGTCCGTTCGGGGAGCAAGCAGGAAATGTCACTCTGCGTTCCACTGAGCTCCTTTGGAACGCACAGGACATCCTGCTGTAATCGCGTCACTTCCGGTTACGATCTTACGATGTTGCTATACAATGCTTGTAATCAGGGCTCAGTTGTAAAAACTGCAGTAGGAAATGGTGTATACATGTATACCCATCTTACAAACGTTGTTGCATACCCTGTACCTCATAAATATATTATTGTATAGCAATATAGAGCCACCTCCAGCTGACTGAATGTAAAAGTACCAATATATAAAAAAACGGGGTGTTGATCCTATCAATACATATTAACCCCTTTTCTAAGCAAAAAATGTCATTACTGAATAAATGGCTGCTAGTGCTGGGGTCAGTAGGAGACCTAATAGAGGAAGTGTATATAACATTTCAAGTCATGTCCAAAAAATACATATATATCACAGTGTGCATAACTAATACAAAAAGTGCCTACATACAATATAATAAAAGATACATTGACGATGTCTTTCTCTTGTGGAGAGGCACTGAGGAGCACTTTCATAGTATGCTTAGTACACTTAATTCATTAGACAGTAGTGTCCGCTTCACGGGACAATGTAGTCGCATCAAGATTCAATTTCTAGACGTGATGATTGAAAGAGATGGTCTCAGATTAAGCACCACCCTTTACCGTAAAGACACGGACAGTAATACCATATTACACGCTAAAAGCAATCATCCACCTCATTTAAAGAACAGTTAGCCGATTTCGCAATTTATGCGTGTCATTAGAAATAACTCCGACCCGGTTGTTGCAGAAACACAGCTGGTGGAAATGAGTCAACGTTTCTTTGAAAGGGGTTATGACCGCAAAACCATCGAAGGATGCCTCACCAGAGCACGTAAAAATATACGCAAAAAGAAACAGAAACAAGGTGATCGTATGATTTTTGTGACACAATATGACCAGAAATCGTCTAATGTTGCCAAGACGATCAAAAAACACTGGCCGATTGTCTCTACAGATCCCTCATTAACCACCTTCAACACTGGTAATCCAATGAAGGCGTACAGGAGAGGAAGAAACCTTAAGCAACTCCTGATGCACCCCACTAGGTCGACCTCTGTGAATGACAAGACGTGGCTGATGACCCAGAAACCAGGTTGCATTAAATGCGCAGGATGCACTACATGCCGCTCAATGGTCCCTGGAATTAATTTCCCACATCCTCATACAGGAAGGCCTATCCGCATACGTTACAAATTACATTGTCGTATGGACCATGTGATTTATCTTCTCACCTGTCCATGTGGATTGGCATATGTGGGAATGACATCTTGCATGTTTCGGGAACGGATGGCCAACCACAGGATGACGATCAGACAGGCTTTGTCTACAGGGACGACGGATAAACCTGTTGCGCAACACTTTATCACTGCTGGACATCAATTGGCCACATTACAATGTCGCATAATAGATTGGGTACCGCCCCTGCCACGAGGTGGTGACAGGGTGCTGATCCTTTGAAAACTGGAATCAAGATGGATTTATCGTCTGGGCACTATTTCGCCCAATGGTTTGAATGAAAACAACCCCCTTAGTGTTTTCTTACGCTGACCCAAAGATCCTATTTAGCTCTAGTATCACTAAAAAAACTTTTTTTCAAACCTAAGCATACTTTGCCAACGCACTAATTTTTAGTCTTAGCCTAAATGTAAATCTATTCCATGACACCTACTCTGTGGAATGTTTAAGATTATGTATATCTTGATTATGATTTATAGGTGTCATTCTAGATACTTTTAGTATTATATTGTATGTAGGCACTTTTTGTATTAGTTATGCACACTGTGATATATATGTATTTTTTGGACATGACTTGAAATGTTATATACACTTCCTCTATTAGGTCTCCTACTGACCCCAGCACTAGCAGCCATTTATTCAGTAATGACATTTTTTGCTTAGAAAAGGGGTTAATATGTATTGATAGGATCAACACCCCGTTTTTTTATATATTGGTACTTTTACATTCAGTCACCTGGAGGTGGCTCTATATTGCTATACAATAATATATTTATGAGGTACAGGGTATGCAACAACGTTTGTAAGATGGGTATACATGTATACACCATTTCCTACTGCAGTTTTTACAACTGAGCCCTGATTACAAGCATTGTATAGCAACATCGTAAGATCGTAACCGGAAGTGACGCGATTACAGCAGGATGTCCTGTGCGTTCCAAATGAGCTCAGTGGAACGCAGAGTGACATTTCCTGCTTGCTCCCCGAACGGACGCGGCTATCACGAGCCGTGACGCGGGGATCACCCGTGCAGCACACAGGAAACACGATGTGTCCTGTTTGGACAAAGTGGAACGCACGCTAACACACCTGCTGGCTGGCATTAGCAACAAACGTGGTACCACTCCGGTCCCGGGTAAGTACCAAGTACATGAGGGGTTTCTTTTGGTGATCCATCGCTGTAGAGAAGGCTTGTGCATTCCTTCTCCCCCTTCACTTTTACACTCTCCCAGGTATTCAGTTATTTTATGCCTGTGATTAATTAGGTTGATTTAATTGCATGTGCTGTGGGTATATTAGGAGACCTATTAGGCATTGACTACTAGACACTGGTGTATATGAACAGATGCAAATCTCTGTACTTGCTGCTATCGCTGTATTTTCCTGACGATGATCCTGAGGGATCGAAACGTTGAAAGAACTCTTGTTTGAAATCGCCTTGATAAGTATGAATTAAAAATTAACGCTTTTACGTGCAATACTCTGGTGAGTGCCCCTTTATACTGCCTTTCTATATATATATATATATATATATATATATATATGAGCAATTGGTATAAGGGTTCTGGCGACCGACGGTGTATTTAAAATATGTCTCTGTCCACATATGTAATAAAATATATAACAATTTATTTGGTACAGATAAAATACAATGGAGTAAATAGAAAAATATGTATAAATACCATAAAAAGATTTTATACTCTTAGAAAAAATGGGGAGCGGGGATGGATTAAATTCTAAAACCACATGAGCATGGTTCTAAAACCAGAATAGTTAATAATAATAATAATAATAATAATAAAAAATTTAAAAGTATCTAAAATGAATAAGGAGAGTCTTAACTTGTAGGTAGAGGGTCACAGAGGGAGAGCCCAACACGTTTCGTCCTATCGACTTCTTCAAGGGTCGTCTTCTTCTTGAAAAAAGGTCGTCAATCGTAATTGTTGATTGGCGGTACATATAAAGGATGTGTATTTATGTGCAACTAGATGCTGCCAACTCACCTTTGGCACAGATATTATTCTAATACTCTATTCCCGATAATTATGTGCAGCATCTAGTTGCACATAAATACACATCCTTTATATGTACCGCCAATCAACAATTACGATTGACAACCTTTTTTCACCCCCCTTTTTTCACCCCCCAAGCACTATGTCACTTACCCCCTACTGCTCTTCTCTCCCCCCATCTCTGTATTTCCCTTCTTATTTTTGCACTAGCCTATTAATGGTCTTCAACTTATTATATGGACACTTCCATATCACCTTTCACCTAACCTAATCTAACATGCAATCAAACTCCCCCTTGTTCTCCTTACAAGGGTGTCATAATAGTTAATATATATAGCACTCTCTGCATACTAATGCTAAATTCTATTTAATATATCAATGTCTTAATTAACCCTATATAAATTCTGCGCTTAAATAACACTCCGTTTCTGTGTGTAATAAATTTGGGACCATTATGCATTTAACATACCCAATCCATATGTATTAATACTAGTCTTTCTAAAAGTAACCGAATTCTAATGCACGCTTATTAGTACATTAATTTTTGTATTTGTTTTGTTTATTTGAGCTGCTCCTGCACCTTAATATAAGGAAATGTCTGCTATATAAAGGCTCCTTAAAGATGGCCGCCGCATGCATTGAAAGTACAATCTAAAACCTACTTAAAGATGGCCGCCGCACCATTGTACATCCCGCCCCAACCCAGGATCACTACAGAGGATATGAAGTAGCCGCCCAACCGGAAGAAGGGCAGAAGGACACACACGCCCATCCGGAAGATTGGCAAGACAGCTACACTATGAGGACGCTTTTCCGGAAGTCGCGCATGGTGCGCATGCGCAATGAGAAACTATGGACACAGGAAGTGGGGCGGAAATTACGCGGAAAGCGTCCTGAACGATTCTCTATGTTCTTTTGGTCATATCTCCATAATTAGCTCTCGTTTTGATAAGAGACAAGTATATTTGGGCTCATCATTAGCAGCCCAATCCCTTACCTACATTTATATCAAACTTTGTGGTAGAACATTGAATTTTGATACCAACAGGAAGTGATGTCACAGTCACTTATCCTTAATCATAGCTGCTATAAATAAGAGTGTTTGCACACTAGTCCCTTACCCCTTGATGAAGTCTGATGGACGAAACGCGTTGGGTGTACCTCTACTGACTCTCCATTTTTAAAGATAAGCATCACTCTCTTATCTTAAAATAGCTTTTATCAGTATTATATTGCTTATACTGGTTTTATGTGATTCTGGGTTCTAGCTAAATTATACATTTTTATCTATTCTCTTTGGTATTTTTTAAGCTTTTACCTTATATTTTTTATCCAATCACTATGTTTTAAATTATAAATAAATATATTGTTAATTTTTTTCTAAACCATATCCTGCGATATTCTTCACTTTTATCTACATATTAGACACTGTAAGTCGCTTATACCCCCTATCCCCCCTTTGTTCTATATATATATATAAAGCTTGGCAGAGGTGCGGCACTCAAAGACATTTTTCTTCAAAAAAAGACTCACAGACACCCAGGTCAGTAGTTTCAACGTTTCAATCCCCACAGGATTTTTGTCAAGAATTCTTGACAAAAATCCTGTGGGGATTGAAACGTTGAAACTACTGACCTGGGTGTCTGTGAGTCTTTTTTTGAAGAAAAATGTCTTTGAGTGCCGCACCTCTGCCAAGCTTTATTCAGTTACTGTGAGGGCACCAAGACTGGCTATATGTATTGGGTGGAGTGCCGGGTTTTATGTGGTCTATATATATATATATATATATATATATATATACAGTGGTGTAGCATCAGACCCCACAGTGTATAGCTTGAGAGCACCTGTGGTGATGTTCCCGCAGTTTTTATGCAGATTCCATGCAGTCTAGCCATCCCCATGGAATCTGCTGAAAATGTCACTCCAAAAAGGCCACCACCTAGGAGGAGACAGATGCTAGAAGCCCTACTTGATGATCAGTTCACCTGTAAATCCCTAATGCATTTCTCTGGCCTAACGAGGGAATGGTATTCAATGCTTATACAGGTTGAATAAAACTAGGCTGCAGTGCACAGTGTTAAAAATCTGTCTGCAAAACAGATTTGAATGCAACTCTGAATCAGACTCATAACATTTGGTACCAAATTTTTTTACAGTATGTATGCTTCCATGGCATTAATACAGCAGTATTGACACCACATGTTTCACATCCTTTTGCCCATATTGCCCTGTCACTATTTCACTCCCTGATAAGTAGAATTCATGAACAATATATTCAAGTTGCAGTACTCAGCTCCAAATGTCCAACTGCCTGCACACATGAGAGATGTTTGTAAGGAGCTGGAATACTTTTGAACTTACTGGTTTATGTTACTGTATGTTCTCCACATGGTGCTTTTCTCTTTCTTGGAGATGAACATGATCATACCAAATTTGGGGAAACTGCATCTTCGGTAAGGACTCTTTGGAACAATGCAAACTTGATTCTAAATTGGAAGTGCTACTTTACCTACAGTATATTTTAATTTATGTTGTACTATATTTTTTGATCGGTTATAGGTGGTCATTCCGAGTTGTTCGCTCATTGCCATTTTTTGCAACGCATCTATTAGTTGGAAAATGCGCATGCGCACGGTACGCAGTGTGCATGCGCTAAGTTATTTAACACAAAACTTAGTAGATTTGCTGGTGTTCGTGCAGAGCTCTTTAGTCGCACTGCAGATCGGTGAGTGATTTCCAGGAAAAGGGCGTTACTGGGAGGTAACTGAGCGTTTTCAGGGAGTGTGCTAAAAAACGCAGGCGTGCCAGGGAAAAACGCAGGAGTGGCTGGTGAAACGGGGGAATGGTTGGCCGAACGCAGGGCGTGTTTGTGACATCAAACCAGGAACTAAACGGACTGAGGTGATCGCAATCTAGGAGTAGGTCTGGAGCTACTCAGAAACTGCAAGGAATTATTTAGTAGCAGTTCTGCTAAACTTTTGTTCGCTATTCTGCTAAGCTAAGATACACTCCCAGAGGGCGGTGGCCTAGCGTTTGCAATGCTGCTAAAAGCAGCTAGCAAGCGATCAACTCGGAATGAGGGCCATAGTTATTTTTAGCTAATGCTACATCCCCTGTTTGTAGAGCAGTAGATAGTTGTGTTTATCTCCGTCTAATGTGCTCAATTTGCAAAGTGAAAACTACAGTAATAATGTTACAAATTAGAGATGTGTACCGGACCATTTTTGCTGGATTTGGTTCTGATTCATTGTCCTGCTTTGTATTTGGATTGGGATTTGCCAAACCGACTGCCCTTTTTTGCTTCTAGAGTATTATTACACTCAATAACCTTAATTCCCAGTCATTTTCAGTCACTTTTGACCACCTTACAGCACACGATTTTGTTTTCACCAATATTGGCCAAAGGCTGCAGCGATCTGGAGGGTTACAAAGTGACAGAACATTGGCACAAGCAGGCAGAAGTTTATAGCAAATCTATTAAACATTGCCACAGAACAGTGCAAATAATAGATCTAATATATATATATATATATATATATATATAATTTTTTTTACTTGCAGCTCAGTTAAAACTGCATGGAGTCACAGGGCTTATAGATACATGTGAACAAAGCACATTAGGGTAAAGCGCACCAAACAGTACAAGCAAAAAAAGTATATATGTTGTTTTTCTGTTTTGTAACCTGCAACTTGGTTCCAGCTATGTGGATCACAGGGCTTATAGATGCATGTGAACAAAGCACATTTGGGTAAAGGGCACCATACAGTACAAATAATAAAAATATATATTTTATTTTTCAGTATTTTTTTAACTTGAAACTTGGTTTGAACTGCATGGATCACATGGCTTATAGATGTAGGTGAACAAAGCACAATAGGGTAAAGCGCACCAAACAGTACAATTTACAGCAGTCTATAGCACAGCACACAGCAGCTGCAGCATGCCACCTATACACAGTTACTCTATAGCACAGGCACATGTGAGACTCTGGACACAGCATAGCCAGTATAGTAGAGTATAGCGCAGCATGCATCAGTGTGCAGCGTGCCCCCATACACAGTCACTATAAAGCATGGGCACTTATTACTCTCCAGACACCCCACAGCCACTACAGCAGAGTATAATGCAGCAAATGTCAGCGTGCTTTAGACTGAAATATCACAGAGTCCCGTCCGCTGTGCCTTATATAGAATCCAAGTCCTGCGAGAATCAACATCAGAAGGATGATGTTCAACATTGACGTGGGATCCGAGTTTGGTGGAAACACCCGAGCAAGATCCCTGCTGTTCGGAATGGTCTGGATTCCAAGGAATACGAACCACTCATCTCTAGTGAAAATTGACATGTAAGGTATTAAAAAATAATAATTTTGCAATGCATCTTGTTGTAAGTCTTAAAATAGCAAGTGTTTTCATTTAAATGTTGCTGTAATAAAATTACTTGAATTAATACTTTAAGATTCAGACAGACTTATTGTCTTGCAGCAATTATTATTATTAAGCCCAATGGATGAATTAGTTTATGGATCACTGCTTTATTTACACAGATATCTTCATATGTTAAAGAACCTATATTGGTCAAGGGCATTACTTCAGTATGCAGTCAGTATGCCAACATTGACAATGTTAACATTCATAAAGATGACACAAGAATGTTGATAATTATGATGTTGACATGGTTAAGATGTCACACCTGGAAAAAGGTAACATGGAAATAATGTCAACATATGAAATGTTGACGTTGTCTTAATGTTAACACTACAGTTACTGTAGGTTTACTGTTAGGGTTAAAGTTAGGGTAAGGGTTGAGGATAGCATTAGGGTTAAGGATAGAATTATCTAAATAAACACTTTGCCATGATTCTATGCTGACATTTCATCAGTGTGAACTTGGTGAATGTTGACATTATGATCATGACATGTTCAGTGTTGACATAATGACCATGTCAACATTCTCATGTCAACATTATAAATGTTGATGTAATATACTTTAATGCAATTTGATTCACTTCAATGCAACTACTTTCCTGACAATGATACTATAAGTAACTCTTCAGACTTTTACCTCCATAAAAATAGATAAAATTTTGCTTGATTAAGGTCCCACCATAGGCATTTACACGAGATCATTTCTGGGTGAGACCATTCGAGTGATGATTTTGCCACCCCATGATCCCTGCAAAAATGGTTCATTAAACATCTGTTCAATACATGTAGTAAACAGAGCAGGTGTCTAACATCAGCAACTCTAATTAAGATTAGCACAAAAAACTAGAGATGTGCGGTTCAGTTCTCCAGAAATCCAAATCCATCTAAATTTTGTGGATCGAATGAACCAAAACCCAGTCAGGATCTTTTGATCAGAATTTTTTTTTAGATTCTGACACTGCAATTACAGCTCCTTCTTCCACAAGTTCTCAACTATTATGATGATTTATAGACATCAGTTGAGGATGCCACTTTGGAAGTTTATAATGTGCATCAGGATGAGGGGATAATTGTGCATCAGACAATAATGATGATAATTATAATGAATGTGTTGTAGTGTAGCTTACAATTAGCACATTGTCATGTCTGGACATGAATAAAAAATAAATCTACCTCTATTATGTGTAAATATTTGATTATATCATCTGAATAAGATCCAGGAATGACCATTGGCATCCTGTTACTGTGGAAGATATATGGTTGCTGGCAGAAGATGCTGGTTTTTCAGTCCTATGTATGTAATATACAATCAGAGTGGCCCTATAGGACCCTCTGCCTTGCCCCCGATTGCCAGGCACTAATAGAATGCAGCAACAGGCAGCCTGCCTCTGCTGGGGGATCAGTGGTGGTGATCTGCTTGGATTCACCTCTGTATTGTGGTTCAAAGTGTCCTGCTTCAGAGGATTTGTGTGTCTATTTTAATTGTATGCACTGCCCATAGTTCCAAAACGAGAACTGTGCAACTATATCATAAATTATTTTACAACACCCCTAAGCAGAAACTCTGGTCGGATAAAGATACCACCTACTGCCCTGGTGGGTAGGGTTCATATGACCAGCGGTCTGGAGACAGCTGGTCACCATAACGATGCCGGGATCCCAAATGCAAATGCAATGAACCCTCTTACAGGCTCACTGCTTGCCATGCTCTGCGGGCTCAGTGGCGAGCGCAGGTTCTATTCCCATTCTATGGCCGTCATGGACACCCACAAGTTGGAATAGTCCCTGTTAGTTTGCATGCCAACTGTCAGGGTTGTGAGGGGGCGGGATCACAGTGTAGGTATTGTGACCGCCAGTCTCCTGACTGCCGGTCACATAACTACATCCCACCCTGGTAATGCGGAAGCTAAGCACCATTTTATAGATGCTAAAGTACTTGAGTCATAATTCATGAACATTTTATTAATTCATATACTGTTTTAAATTACATTATTTTTTAAAATGTAGTGGTTAATTTCCACAAATTTCCACTGACAGTGTAGAAAAATAGTTAATTTATCAACCAATCTATTATTTTTAAAAAGTTGCTCTTTGTATTTTGAGTTTAAATTTCAAGGTTGAAAACATGTCTTATGTAAATCTCTGAAGAAATTGGCTGCTTTTTTCTAAATCATTTAAATATTTTTCTTTATTTCTTAGCAAGTACAGTACATTTGCAAACATAAGGAAATGTGTTTCACAAACAAATGCCTGGCTGGATCTGTACACTTAATACCGCTGTGCAATTTATGAAGATGCATCTCAAGAGATGGTTTGTTCTAATGCTTCTTTGCATACGGTTATGCAAATAGCATGTCACATTCCTCATTCTATAAACCTTACCTCTGGGTTTTGTGATGTGCTCTGAAATTAAATATGTTACTCCACAACCTATTATTTGTAATACCAAACCAGAAGCTACTTTAGAAAGGCAAAAACATCCCTGAAAAAAATGATGTTATGAAAGAAAATTCTCCCTTTGGCTACGTGAGAAAGCAAAATAGACTATAATTCACTGATTAGTCCGAGTTGGTTTCACAGCCGTGCAATGAAATTGTCACCATTCATCATATTTCCAATCTTCAGCATTTTTTTATTTCTGTCTTCCTTTCATACTTCCCTACAGCCTTTTACTGTCACTTCAACTTGTTATATGGCTACTTGGGTAATCATCTAAATGTATTTTACTTCAGTTTTATCTATTTTTAAAATGTTTGTTTGGCGATACTATTGCAGAACACAACATACACTCTTCACAAGACAAGAATATATACACCTTGGCAACCATCATGACATCTACTGTGCTATTTTAATTTAATTATACTGTAATGCTATACAGGTTGAGTCTCCCTTATCCAAAATGCTTGGGACCAGAGGTATTTTGGATATGGGATTTTTCCGTATTTTGGAATAATTGCCTAACATAATGAGATATCATGGTGATGGGACCTAAATCTAAGCACAGAATGCATTTATGTTACATATACACCTTATACACACAGCCTGAAGGTCATTTTAGCCAATATTTTTTATAACTTTGTGCATTAAACAAAGTGTATCTACATTCACACAATTCATTTATGTTTCATATACACCTTATACACACAGCCTGAGGGTCATTCAATACAATATTTTTAATAACTTTGTGTATTAAACAAAGTTTGTGTACATTGAGCCATCAAAAAACAAAGGTTTCACTATCTCACTCTCACTCAAAAAGGTCCGTATTTCGGAATATTCCGTATTTCGGAATATTTGGATATGGGATACTCAACCTGTATAATAATATTGTATACATACAGTAATTCCCCCATAGGGGGAAATTAGCTAAGACCTGTTTTTATCCAATTTTCAAAATCCCTATAAATTGCCCCTTATCAGCGCTAATCACTGGAGCAAACTTTAAAAATTTACTAACAAGTGCATTCACTTGCATCATTGTCTTCTGACTGGGTTTTGTGTCACATTATGGTGTGTGTGTTTTGTGGTGATTTACCTCTTTTCGTTTGTAAAGTCAAGAGAACGGAGGACATTTCATATGTCCATAGTGACATAAAATTTTGAGTAGTATACTGAATGAAGCAGCAAGGACAGGTAGAGGTGTTACTATGGCAACTGCTTGACCTATGGGGTTGCTGAGATATCAGGCGATGGGAGGGGCTTAGCAATCATGAGTCGAGAATTGATTAAGATCTCCCTCTTTTCCTAAGGAAAAATTGAACAGTGAAGTGCTCTCTGTGTTGTACTGAACTGCTTATAATTATGAATTTATTGTATTTTCTTTTCATTTTCCTTCATACTTTACTATTCTCTAATTTCCTCCACCATTTTTTCTCTTAACTTTACTTTATCTAATCTATTCTTTGCTTTAACATGCCTAATCCCAGTCATGCTGCGGGTCCCCCTATCTGTTTTAATGAAAGCAGAGGAATGGGTACCACGCAGTCAGTTTCGCAGGGCAGTATGGTGCAGTAAAGATGGCGGGGTGTATCTAATGTGGGTGGTAGTACCACCGCCAGGGGTCTGGCTCGACCTCCAGAGAGAGCTTTGGTGGCGGGCGGAGCTGCGTCACACAGATGCCTGGTGACCAGCACGTCATTGACCTGCTCTGGTGGCAGACATAGTGGAGTGATTGCAACTGCATTGGAAGTGTAAACAGAAGGTGCAATATCTCAGAGCATTGGCGCTTTGATTGAATCACGAAGTTGTGTGATGCGGGGTGCGGTAGCATCAAGAGGTGTTACCTCAGGATTGTATGTTCCAGAGGTTTGTCGTGGTCGCCCCGTGGGCCTGCAGGGGACCATGGTGGCCAGAGGTGTTCATGGCAGGCCAAGACTCATACCAGCCACACCAATCACACCGTATAACTTGTGATACAATACCCAGTTAACAGCATGATAACAACTGGGCCTCTCAACAGATGGCTCAACAATAACCCATTAGTTAAGCAATAACTATATACAAGTATTGCAGACAATCCGCACTTGGGATGGGCGCCCAGCATCCACTACGGACTACGAGAAATAGAATTACCGGTGAGTAAATTCTTATTTTCTCTAACGTCCTAAGTGGATGCTGGGGACTCCGTAAGGACCATGGGGATTATACCAAAGCTCCCAAACGGGCGGGAGAGTGCGGATGACTCTGCAGCACCGAATGGGCAAACTCTAGGTCCTCCTCAGCCAAACTTGTAGAATTTAGCAAACGTGTTTGACCCCGACCAAGTAGCTGCTCGGCAAAGTTGAAGAGCTGAGACCCCTCGGGCAGCCGCCCAAGAAGAGCCCACCTTCCTCGTGGAATGGGCTTTCACTGATTTAGGATGCGGCAGTCCAGCCGCAGAATGTGCAAGCTGAATCGTACTACAGATCCAGCGAGCAATAGTCTGCTTTGAAGCAGGTGCACCCAACTTGTTGGGCGCATACAGGATAAAGAGCGAGTCAGTCTTTCTGACTCCAGCTGTCCTGGAAACATAGATTTTCAGGGCCCTGACTACGTCCAAACACTTGGAAGCCTCCAAGTCATTTGTAGTCGCAGGCACCACGATAGGTTGGTTCAGATGCTGATACCACTTTGGGGAGAAACTGAGGACGAGTCCTCAATTCTGCCCTATCCATATGGAAAATCAGATAAGGGCTTTTACATGACAAAGCCGCCAATTCTGATACACGCCTGGCCGAAGCTAAGGCCAACAACATGACCACTTTCCACGTGAGATATTTCAAATCCACGGTTTTCAGTGGCTCAAACCAATGTGACTTTAGGAAATCCAACACCACGTTGAGATCCCAAGGTGCCACTGGAGGCACAAAATGGGGCTGAATATGCAGCACTCCCTTAACAAAAGTCTGAACTTCAGGTAGTGAAGCCAGTTCTCTCTGGAAGAAAATCGATAGAGCCGAAATCTGGACCTTAATGGAACCAAATTTAAGGCCCATAGTCACCCCTGCCTGTAGGAAGTGTAGGAAACGGCCCAGCTGAAATTCCTCAGTTGGGGCCTTCCTGGCCTCTCACCACGCAACATATTTTCGCCATATGCGGTGATAATGGTTTGCGGTTACTTCTTTCCTAGCTTTAATCAGCGTAGGAATGACTTCCTCCGGAATGCCCTTTTCCTTCAGGATCCGGTATTCAACCGCCATGCCGTCAAACGCAGCCGCGGTAAGTCTTGGAACAGACAGGGCCCCTGCTGCAGCAGGTCTTGTCTGAGCGGTAGAGGCCATGGGTCCTCTGAGATCATTTCTTGAAGTTCCGGGTACCAAGATCTTCTTGGCCAATCCGGAATAATGAGTATAGTTCTTACTCCTCTTATCCTTATTATCCTCAGTACCTTTGGTATGAGAGGAAGAGGAGGGAACACATAAACCGACCGGTACACCCACGGTGTCACTAGAGCATCCACAGCTATCGCCTGCGGGTCCCTTGACCTGGCGCAGTACTTTTCTAGCTTTTTGTTGAGGCGGGACGCCATCATGTCCACCTGTGGCCTTTCCCAACGGTTTACAATCATTTGAAAGACTTCTGGATGAAGTCCCCACTCTCCCGGGTGGAGGTCGTGCCTGCTGAGGAAGTCTGCTTCCCAGTTGTCCACTCCCAGAATGAACACTGCTGACAGTGCTAACACGTGATTTTCCGCCCATCGGAGAATCCTTGTGGCTTCTGCCATTGCCGTCCTGCTTCTCGTGCCGCCCTGTCGGTTTACATGGGCGACCGCCGTGATGTTGTCTGACTGGATCAGTACCGGCTGGTTTTGAAGCAGGGTTTTTGCCTGACTTAGGGCATTGTAAATGGTCCTCAGTTCCAGAATATTTATGTGTAGGGAAGTCTCCTGACTTGACCATAGTCCTTGGAAGTTTCTTCCCTGTGTGACTGCCCCCCAGCCTCGAAGGCTGGCATCCGTGGTCACCAGGACCCAGTCCTGTATGCCAAATCTGCGGCCCTCTTGAAGATGAGCACTCTGCAGCCACCACAGCAGAGACACCCTTGTCCTTGGAGACAGGGTTATCAGCCGATGCATCTGAAGATGCGACCCGGACCACTTGTCCAACAGGTCCCACTGAAAGGTTCTTGCATGAAACCTGCCAAATGGAATTGCTTCGTAGGAAGCTACCATCTTTCCCAGGATCCGCGTGCAGTGATGCACCGACACCTGTTTTGGTTTTAGGAGGCCTCTGACTAGACATGACAGCTCCTTGGCCTTCTCCTCCGGGAGAAACACTTTTTTCTGTTCTGTGTCCAGAACCATCCCCAGGAACAGTAGACGTTTCGTAGGGACCAGCTGTGACTTTGGAATGTTTAGAATCCAGCCGTGCTGTAGTAGCAACTCCCGAGATAGTGCTACCCCGACCAACAACTGCTCTCTGGACCTCGCCTTTATCAGGAGATCGTCCAAGTACGGGATAATTAAAACACCCTTCTTTCGAGGGAGTATCATCATTTCGGCCATTTCCTTGGTAAAGACCCTCGGAGCCGTGGATAGACCGAACGGCAACGTCTGGAATTGGTAATGACAATCCTGTACCACAAATCTGAGGTACTCCTGGTGAGGATGGTAAATGGGGACATGCAGGTAAGCATCCTTGATGTCCAGTGATACCATGTAATCCCCCTCGTCCAGGCTTGCAATAACCGCCCTGAACGATTCCATCTTGAACTTGAATTTTTTTATATATGTGTTCAAGGATTTCAAATTTAAAATGGGTCTCACCGAACCGTTCGGTTTCGGTACCACAAACATTGTGGAATAGTAACCCCGTCCTTGTTGAAGTAGGGGTACCTTTACTATCACTTGTTGTGAATACAGCTTGTGAATTGCCTGTAACACTGCCTCCCTGCCTGAGGGAGTGGTTGGCAAGGCAGATTTGAGGAAACGGCGGGGGCGAGACGTCTCGAACTCCAGCTTGTACCCCTGAGATACTATCTGAAAAATCCAGGGATCCACTCGTGAGCGAGCCCACTGATTGCTGAAATATTTGAGACGGGCCCCCACCGTACCTGGCTCCGCCTGTGAAGCCCCAGCGTCATGCTGTGGACTTAGAGGAAGCGGGGGAGGACTTTTGCTCCTGGGAACTGGCTGTATGCTGCAGCTTTTTTCCCCTACCTCTGCCTCTGGGCAGAAAAGACGCGCCTTTAACCCGCTTGCCCCTATTGGGCCGAAAGGACTGTACCTGATAATACGGTGCTTTCTTTGGCTGTGAGGGAACATGGGGTAAAAATGTAGACTTCCCAGCTGTTGCTGTGGAAACGAGGTCCGAGAGACCATCCCCGAACAACTCCTCACCCTTATAAGGCAGAACTTCCATGTGCCTTTTGGAATCTGCATCACCTGTCCACTGCCGAGTCCATAACCCTCTCCTGGCAGAAATGGACATTGCACAAATTTTTGATGCCAGCCGGCAAATATCCCTCTGTGCATCCGTCATGTATAAAAGTGCATCTTTTATATGCTCTACGTTAGCAATATAGTGTCCCTGTCTAGGGTATCAATATTTTCTGACAGGGAATCTGACCATGCAGCTGCAGCACTGCACATCCATGCTGAAGCAATAGCTGGTCTCAGTATAACACCTGTGTGTGTATATATATATTTCAGGATAGCCTCCTGCTTTCTATCAGCAGATTCCTTCAGGGCGGCCGTATCCGGAGACGGTAGTGCCACCTTCTTTGACAAGCGTGTGAGCACTTTATCCACTCTAGGGGATGTTTCCCAACGTGACCTATCCTCTGGCGGGAAAGGGTACGCCATTAGTAACCTCTTAGAAATTACCAGCTTCTTATCAGGGGAAGCCCACGCTTCTTCACACACTTCATTTAACTCCTCAGATGGAGGAAAAGCTACTGGTAGTTTTTTCTCTCCAAACATAATACCCTTTTTTGTGGTACCGGGGGTAACATCAGAAATGTGCAACACATTTTTCATTGCCTCAATCATGTAACGTGTGGCCCTGCTGGAAGTTACATTAGTCTCATCGTCGTCGACACTGGAGTCAGTATCTGTGTCGACATCTGTGTCTGCCATCTGAGGTAGCGGGCGTTTTAGAGCCCCTGATGGCTTTTGAGACGCCTGGGCAGGCACAGGCTGAGAAGCCGGCTGTCCCACATTTGGTATGTCGTCAAACCTTTTATGCAAGGAGTCGACACTGTCACGTAATTCCTTCCACAGCACCATCCACTCAGGTGTCGACCCCGCAGGGGGTGACATCACATTTACAGGCATCTGCTCCGCCTCCACATAAGCCTCCTCATCAAACATGTCGACACAGCCGTACCGACACACCGCAAACACACAGGGAATGCTCTGACAGAGGACAGGACCCCACAAAGCCCTTTGGGGAGACAGAGAGAGAGTATGCCAGCACACACCAGAGCGCTATATAACACAGGGATCCAACTATAAATGAGTGTTTTCCCTTATAGCTGCTTTTTATATATATATATATATATATATATATATCTATCCTGCGCCTAAATTTAGTGCCCCCCCTCTCTTTTTTACCCTTCTGTAGTGCAGGGGAGAGCCAGGGAGCTTCCTTCCAGCGGAGCTGTGAGGGAAAAATGGCGCCAGTGTGCTGAGGGAGATGGCCCCGCCCCTTTTCCGGCGGACTTCTCCCGCTTTTTCTGGAATACTGGCAGGGGTATTTTTACATCTATATAGCCTCTAGGACTATATATGATGTAGATTTGCCAGCCAAGGTGTCATATATTGCCCTCAGGGCGCCCCCCCAGCGCCCTGCACCCATCAGTGACCGGAGTGTGAGGTGTACATGAGGAGCAATGGCGCACAGCTGCAGTGCTGTGCGCTACCTTGGTGAAGACCGAAGCCTTCTGCCACCGATTTTCCGGACCTCTTCATGCTTCTGGCTCTGTAAGGGGGACGGCGGCGCGGCTCCGGGAACGAACACCAAAGTCGGGTCCTGCGGTCGATCCCTCTGGAGCCAATGGTGTCTAAGAAGCCCAAACTACCACCTGTTAGGTAGGTTCGCTTCTTCTCCCCTTAGTCCCTCGCTGCAGTGAGTCTGTTGCCAGCAGATCTCACTGTAAAATAAAAAACCTAAATATACTTTCTTTCTAGGAGCTCAGGAGAGCCCCTAGTGTGCATCCAGCTCAGCCGGGCACAAGAATCTAACTGAAGTCTGGAGGAGGGTCTTAGTGGGAGGAGCCAGTGCACACCAGTAGTCTAAAGCTTTCTTTATAGTTGTGCCCAGTCTCCTGCGGAGCCGCTAATCCCCATGGTCTTTACGGAGTCCCCAGCATCCACTTAGGACGTTAGAGAAAGGACCAGTTTATGGGGTGGTAATGGAGGTGCAAAGGGTTTTGGTCAGCATGCGAGTACTTCAGGCCTCGCTAATGCTGGCGCACAGCAGAGAGTTGAACCTTTGAACTTGAGTGTGAGGGGCAGAACTGTGGTTTCTGAAGGAACACTGGGCAGGCTCACGGTCCCTGGTCGGTCATACGCAGATGCAGTGTGTTCAGGGCGCTGTCCCCAGGAGGGAGGGTGCAAAGGTGCTGGCTGAAATTCATCTGAGGTGGCGTTTATATGCAACTCAGTGATGTCAGCACTTGTCCCCGATCTTACTGCCGGTCATGCAGAGGGGAGAGTTTTGAGGGGGCAGAGGTCCACTAGGATGAATGAGGGTAGTGTAAGTGAAGCAGTGGCTGCTGGTTCACGTGTGGGAACACGCAGGGAAAGAGATGGTCAGGAGATTCTTGATGAGTGTCTAGTGGATGTGTCCCATTGCATTTCTCCTGCAGAGTCTTTGATTGTTCTCTAGCTACAAGAGGATTCAGGGGAATCGGCAGCTGTGGTCGAGTTCGCTGGCGTAAGGTGTGAAGGTGAGTCTGTTTATGACCTTGAGGCACATCAGGAGGGTGCGGAAGCCAGCTCTGTTAATAAGTCAGTGGTTACAGAGAAGTCATGCGAGCAAAAAGCCATGGATAAGAGTAAGAGTAGGCGCAGACGCAGGAAGGAGAGTGATTCATCCACATCTTCCTTGGATTCCTCAGATTCAGAGGATAGTGATTGCAGTGATTGTAATAGGAATAATAAAAGAAAAGGAAGCACAAACACAGCAGTTCTAGCATGTCCTCGGAGGAGGGTGCTGACGATTCTCTGCAATGTGCTAATACGGCTGTTTTAAGAGTTATCCGGCCCAGAATTAGGGATCACATACGCGAGGGCAGATATGTTAACATGTTTTTGTTAACGAGCAAAGCTAAGAAGGCATTAGCTGCAGCCAGAAAGAAATCGGGTATTGGTGATGAGGCATACAGATGGGTCCTCCATTATCTTGACTGTTTCTGCGCCTAGGCGGAGGTTTAGTCACGCCTAGGCGATTGCTTAGGTTGCTGAGTTTAATCACGGGCACTTTGAGGCATGACTAGATACTCAGCATGCAATACACATCTCCACAACTGGGTGGCTAATGCTTCACTAATCCAGTACTTTAGATCGAATAGCGGCAGATTGATCTACAAGCTCTGGCAAATGGTCAGTGACGACTGTAATGTTAATAGATGGTGATCAATGGTCAGACGGAGAGAGTTAAAAAAGTAAATAAATAGTTTATACAGACACAAACGAACATGTTAAAACACTTGTGTATGCAGACGCAAGATTGTGTATGCAGGCACAACTAATGTGTGAAAGGAATAATGTAGCTCATTGACTTTAAAGTATGTACAGTGCACTAAATACAGTGCTTTTGAAATACATGTATGAGCGTCCGAGTCCCCTAAGGCATAAACCAACACCAATGGGAAGGAATCGATCTTTGCAGTACATGAACTTGTGAATCTTCCATGAAGTGTCATAGGCTAGCGATGAAGGCTCCCACCTCCCATGCTGAGAGTCCAGGGTTCGATTTTGAAAGTGCCAACCTTTTCTTTTATGTGTTCCCGTGACATTCACTTTATTATTATTTTTTTTCTTTGTTTTACATTCAATGGAAGGGTGCACACAGGTTTCACATAAATCAGAGTAAATCTGCAGAAGCGACTCATTCCACTATATACAATACACAGTGGTAATGAGTATAAATTAGTGTATTCTGACGCAACTAACTGAGCAACACAGTATTGTAGATCATCGGCATTTGTGTAATGTACCTGACCTGAACTCCCTTCCTGTCTACTACATGACCTGTGCAGGCTCCCAGGGAAGAAGGGCGATGGGGATAGGGAGAGGTGGTGGAAAATACTGTGCTTTTGAAATGCATGTACTGTATGAGTGTCCGAATCCCCTAAGGCATAAACCAACACCAATGGGAAGGACGGGCCAACCTTTTCTTTTATGTGTACCCATGACATTCACTTTATTATTATTATTTTTTCTTTGTTATACATTCAATGAAGGGTGCACACAGGTTTCACATAAATCAGAGTAAATCTGCAGGAGCGACTCATTCTGCTATATACAATACATAGTGGTAATGAGTATAAATTAGTGTATTCTGACGCAACTAACTGAGCAACACAGTACTGTAGATCGTCAGCGTTTTTGTATTGTACCTGACATGAACTCCCACCCTGTCTACTGCATGACCTGTGCAGGGTCCCAGGTGGGAAGAGCGATGGTGGTAGGGGGGCAGTGGAAAATACTGTGCTTTTGAAACCCTAAGGCATAAACCAACACCAATGGGAAGAAATCGCTCTTTGCAGCACTTTTACACATTAATTTGTGATTCTCCCATGAAGCGTCATGGGCTAGCGATGAAGGCTCCTGCCTGCCACACTGAGAGTCCCGGTTCGAGTCCCAAAGTGCCAACCTTTTTTTTTTTTTTGTTTTCTCGTGACATTCACTTTTTTTATTATTATTTTTGCAATACATTCAATGGAAGGGTGCACACAGGTTTCACATAAATCAGAGTAAATCTGCAGGAGTGACTCATTCCGCTATATACAATACACAGCAGTAATGAACACCCATAGACATAAAGTACCAGTAAATATAAATTAGTGTATTCTGACACAACTAACTGTTCAAGCAACACAGTACTGTAGATCGTCGACGTTAGAGAATCTGTGTTGTGAGAATCTGTGTTGTACTTAATGAGAAGGGATCACTGCTACTGTACCATTTACATATCTACACAGTATCAACGCGACTGCAGTTCTCTATGTGATTTTCCTACACAGTATACTGTTGCACATGTCTTGTAACCTGATCTGAACTCCCTCCTTGTCTACTGCATGAACTGTGCAGGCTCCCAGGGGGAAGGGGAAAGTGGGATGGGGGTAGGGCGAGGCAGTGGAAAATACAGTGTTCAAAGAAAAGGCATAATCAAAACCAAGGAGAACTGACGTAACAAACCATCACCCCTCACCCATAGCAGTCCTCATTTTGGTGCTCCTACCCCCTATATTTTAAATAGGAACAGTGTGCACATTTAGTGCCAGCCCAAAATGGTGCATGTTCTTGCTGTAAAGGGGCATGGCCACACAATAAGACCCCCAGTTGAAATTACACAACACAGTACTGCAACTTTATTTACATTATATCATGCAATAGTGTCTCTTATTCTCGTTACATCACATGGTAGTATCACATTACTTCTCACAGTAGTGCCCCTTATTCACATAACACCACACCATATTGCTCTTTATTCACATTAGGCCACGCAGTAGTGCCCTTTCTTTACGTTATGCCACAAAGTAATGTAGTACACCTTATGCATCATGCCTATATTCTGTGTGTGACTGCGGCTCTATGAAATGAAATATGAAAATGTAAATATGAAAGGCATTACTAATGTGCGGCATTATGTGTATATCATTTTAATCAGCAGAAGCTGCTTGTGCCCCATTTGCCTAGTTTGCCTATGCCTAGGGCCGGCTCTGTATATTACAATAGAATAAAATAGTGTCAGGAAAAAAAACACCTCATAACAGATACACAAGCTGATGTCTAAATTTACAGTACAGTAAGCAGTGATCCCTTGCCATTGGTTTTAGATTAAGGCCTAATGGCTAGGGGACTTGGTCGCTCACTTACTGTACTGTACTGTATCCCTGACTTCAATAGACCACACTGTTGCTTAAACTCATTGTTTTGCGTCTGTATACTGTACACTATACAGTATTTATTAATTGATCATTCTACGGGAACTCATTGCCCCTGTGTATTTTAGGTAGGGGATTGTCACTCTCCCTCAGCATTGGCCCATAGTCTGCAAAACCTATGCCATCGCTCGCTCCATAGCTGAGTGCTGCCATATGGCGGGGGTTCACTTTGCGATACGATCGAGTTCAGTGTATCGTTATGTGCATAGACCTCGCTTATCCTTATCACCCCTGTGTACTGTATTTTAGCTAGGGGATTTTGACGCTCCTTCAGCATTGGACCAAAGCCTGCAAAACCTATACCGTCGCTCGCTCCATAGCTGAGTGCTGCCACAAGGCGGGGGTTCACGTGCCTCAGACATTTTGTCACTTTGCGATGTGATCGAGTCCGGTGTATCGTTATGTGCATAGACCTCGCTTATCCCTAATGCCCCTGTGTACTGTATTTTAGCTAGGGGATTGTGACGCTCCTTCAGCATTGGAACAAAGCCTGCAAAACCTATGCCGTTGCTTGCTCCATAGCTGAGTGCTGCTACAAGGCGGGGGTTCATGTGCCTCGGACATTTTGTCACTTTGTGATGCAATCGAGTCCGATGTATCGTTATGTGCATAGACCTTGCCTATCCCTATCGCCCTTGTGTACTGTATTTTAGCTAGGGGATTGTGACGCTCCTTCAGCATTGGACCATAGCCTGCAAAACCTATGCCGTCGCTCGCTCCATAGTTGAGTGCTGCCACAAGGTGGGGGTTCACGTGTCTCAGACATTTTGTCACTTTGCGATGCGATCGAGTCCGGTGTTTCGTTATGTGCATAGACCTCACTTATCCCTGTCGTCCCTGTGTACTGTATTTTAGTTAGGAGATTGTGACGCTTCTTCAGCATAGACCTATAGCCTGCAAAACCTGTGCTGTTACTTGCTCCATAGCCGAGTGCCTCCATGGGGCAAGGAGTTACAGGTGGTAGCCATTTTAATTGAGTCTGCCCTGCTACAGAATTGTATGTGTACCGAACGGTGTATAGAACCTTAACAGTAGAAATGCTCCTGCAGCTTTGCCCTGCTTTATGTAAAACTTGTGTGCACACTTGTATTGAATGTGAACGTATACTACAGTATGATAGATATAAAAATAAAAAAATAATAAAGTGTCTGGAAAAAACTAACATGCATTCATTCTTTAGGAATCGAACCTGGGACTCTAAGCATAGGAAGCGGAACACTTCACCACTCGAACACTTTGCCGCCGACAGATGAATAATTCTATTGGTTTTGATTATGCCATAATGGCTACGGGATTAGGATGCTAACATACAATAATCCTAACATCAATAGGCAACAATGTACATTTAACACGTCTGTTTGCATCTGTGTACACTACTGGTTTTATGTTGATTTATCTGACTTGGATGCTCACATATTCCTAAAGTACTGTAAATGGACCATACTGTGGCTTTATCATGTTTGTTTGCATCTGCATATGCTGTACTATTTGCATCTGTACTGTATATACTGTTATATACTGTATGAAATAATGTAGCGTAATGAGACACACTAGTAAAGTAGTTCTTACTATGTGTTTCAGTATTGTATTTTACGGAAGAACACACGCATGCACAGTGGTGATTGTAAAAGGCAACATCTGGTGGATGATCTCAGGTATTACACTTAAAGGTAATAACAAACGCTCTGTGCGCCTCCCTGTGACTAGGCGCGCCTCTCTGCAACTAGGCGCGCCTACATGCGCCCCGGTACGCTGCATATGCCCGATCGCGACTAATGCTTCAGCCAGCCAAGATAACGGAGGACCCATTTGTATAAATCACATTCAAATTGGCAAAAGGGTATGCTGGTCTTTGTAGCCTGTTATTTGGAGACTAGACCTCAAGAGCATTTGAATATAATCAAATATATGTATTTGTTGCATAATTTAGTGAGATCAGGGTGTGGGCCAGCTTGGAGGATTTATGATGAGGATTTTCACGGGAAGCAGCATGGTAGAGCTGTCATGGATTTTGGTAAAAAAGATGTTGAGATTTTTGTAGATGTCACACAACCACAGAAGAGTGGTTCTGAAGCGGTTAGTGAAAAATGTGGTGGTAACAGTCATAGATGGACGTCGGGGAAGAATAGTCAAGGTAGGTGCTATGCTTTTAATAATGGTCAATGTACCCAAGGGTCTAGGTGTCGCTTTCGGCATGTTTGTATCCGCTGTGGGGGGTCACATCCCATTAGAGACTGCACACGGTCCTCAGGTGGTAGAGCAGGTTTCAACAGACAGCAGAACCGCGCCCCCGCAGTTGCCAGTTCTAAGTAGGGTTCCTAGTGGAGTGAGACTGGATAAATTGTCCAGTTGGTTAGACTATTACCCAAACAGGGAAGACGCTGATTTGTAAAAGTTGGGTTTTTCCAGTGGCTTCGCTTTGCCTATTGAGGGGCAAGTTGTTTCAGGTGTGGTTCGAAATTTGCGCTCGGCTGAGCAGTTTCCAAAAATTTTGAAAGAAAAAGCCAATAAAGAGGTTGCTTTGGGAAGAGTGGTAGGGCCTTTTAGTACTCCTCCAATGTCAGACTTGATTTTGTCCCTGGTGGGTGTTGTTCTTAGAAGACCCCGGGAAAGTTTAGATTAATTCAGCATTTGTCATGTCCAAGGGGGTCTTCAGTTTATGATGCCATTCCGGAAGTTTTGACCATGGTAGCTTATCAATCTTTCCAATATGCATTGATGAAGGTTAGGTCATTTGGTGGATGAGCTTTGATGAGTAAAATTGACATAAAGTCGACTTTCTGTCTGTTGCCCATTGATCCAGAATTTTTTTGCTATTTGGCTGATGGTTTCTATGTGGATAAATGTCTTCCTATGGATTGTTTTATATCTTGTTCATATTTTGAAAAGTTTAGTAGTTTCTTGCATTGGTGTATTTCAGAATATTCAGGTGACTCTGGAATTGTTCATTATTTAGATGATTTTTTGTTCATGGGCCCGACTGAGTCCAATATTTGAGGTAGCATTTTAGCGAATGTATTGTCATTGTTCGCTGATTTGGGGGTTCCAGTAGCTGATGAAAAGATGGTTGGCCCCCTATCAGTTTTGACCTTCTTAGGTATTGAAATTGACATGATTAAGGGTTACTGTCATTTGCCCATGGACAAAGTAGAGAAGTTGAGAGATGATATAATGGTGACATTGGCTAATGGCAAGGTGACGTTGAAACAGGCTCAGTCATTATTGGGGTCGCTTAATTTTGTGTGTAGGGTTATCCCAATGGGTAAGGTTTTTAGCAGGAAGTTAGAAAGAGCAACAGCTGGTGTTAACAGGCTAGGTCATTTATACGTTCATAGGGATTTGCATATTTTGGAAAAGTTCCTGGTGGATTTCAATGGTGTTCACATTTGGCAGACTGAACCCAGATCCAATGTTAGTTACAGCTATTCACTGATGCGGCTGGTTCTTTGGGTTTTGGGGCATATCTGGAGGGCAGGTGGTGTGCATCCCCCTGGCCCAAAGCATGGTTTGATGAAGGCCTAACAAGGAATCTGTTGTTGTTGGAGTTATTCCCAATCATGGTTGCATTGGGGTTATGGCACAAGGTATTGGCCTATGTTTCAGTAGTTTTTTGGTGCGACAATTTGGGGGTGGTTCAGGCGATTAACAGACAAAATGTGGCAGGTCTACCTGTTTTGCGTTTGTTGGGTCAGATTGTTCTGTGTTGTTTATTAGTGGAATATTAATTTTTGCGCCAGGCATGTTCCAAGCATTCAAAATGGGGTGGCAGATGCTCTATCACGTTTTGCGCTAATGTCTTTGGTGCCTTCCACTCTTATGGGGTACAGAGCAGCAATGAGAGAGATTGGGAGAGATACATTGAGACCAAGGTAAGAGCAACTATGCCATGTTGTTGGATTATGTTTGGGAATGTTTTAGTGAAGGCAAGTCAAGAGTGTTTGTAGCATGCTTTCTGTCTGCTCTATCTTTTTTCTTGAGACTTGAAGGCCGGCATGATTTCACTAAATATTTCTTTTTAGCTGGAGTATTGAAATGGTGGGAGCGAGTGATGCCCCGTGTACAGGATGCACGCAGACCAATAACCATTTCAATGTTGAGGCGCATGGCGGTCGTATTACAAGAGGTCTGTGTGTCAGATTACGAAGCACTTTTATTTATATTGTGTTTCGTTATGGCCTTCTTTGAGGCTTTTAGAGTCAGCGAATTGGTGGCAGCATCAAAAAGAGCAAAGTCACCTATGCTTCTTGAGCATGTGTCGCTGGAAGAGGGATGCTTATGGTGCAAAGTGCAGCGTTCCAAAACTGATCAATTAGGTAAAGGGTGTTGGTTTGCTTTGATGAGCTTTGAGGATATTGAGATTTGCCCAGTGTCACTGATAAAGGAATATTTGAGAGCAAGGACTCATATGCCAGGTCCATGGTTGCAGTATGGGGATGGTATGCCAGTTACTCAATTCCAATTTCGATGGGTTATGGAATGTTGTATTAGCACAATGGGTTTTCCAGTATCGAAATAGGGTACCCATTCATTTTGGATAGGTGCGGTGACATCAGCGGCTGCAGAGGGCCGTTCAAGCGAGCAAATTAGAGTTCCTGGTAGGTGGAAGTCTGATGTATTTTGGAATATATCAGGTTTTGACCTTTGGTAACTTAATCAGACTTGAGGTTTCAGCCACTCGCCATATTTGGGGGTCCTGAAGAGTTTTTTATCCTGTCAAGTGCCTTAAGCCCAGGGTTTACACCCACTTGACAGGTGTGTTTTTTGCCTCTCGTCAAGTCTGATTCTTCATATTCCTCTCCCCCCACACTTACCTTTTCAAATATGTCATCTTAGAGCCCAAATTAAAAATAGTTTAATTACTTAAAAAGCACAATATTAGAAAGGTTATAATGGGGCTAGTTGGGTTTTTTCATTGAAGTAAGGTTGCTGTTATGTTATTCTTTCTATTTTGGTGGTGTGACGGTTGTGTGTAAATTGATTTTATATTTTTCAGATTGGCATTTGGATGAGTGTCAGATATGGATTGTGAGGCACTCGTATGTCTTTCATGGCAAAAGATCAGGGTTGGAGTGCCTACAGTCCCCTGAAGCAGAGCTGATTGTGAGGGGCCTATGCTCGGAGCAAGTCATGCCCTTATTTTGGCAACAGCTACAGAGATTGGGATGCCCACTGAGAGTGGTGTTCCATGCCAGTGGAAATGACTTGACCAGAAGGTCGGGTCTGGACCTCTGGAAAACCATGATTAGGGACTTAGTTAGCCTACAAAATAGGTTGCCCTATTGGGATGGTCCGACATCATTCCACGTTTAGTGTGGAGAGGTGCGGAATGGCCAGCCGCCATTGAGTTGGTCCAGCGTCGGATCAATTATGTGGTGGGCCGGACTGTGAGTGAGAATTGGGGGTTTGTGGTCCCGCATCCCTCCATTTCAGTTTCTACCCCTCAGGTCTACATTGTCGATGGTGTCCATTTAAATTTGAGGGGTATGGAAATTTTTCTGGAGGACTTGTTGTCCTCTGTCTATAGTTGGGAATTTAGCAGTTAGGTAGGATGAGTTTTAGGAAAGGATTTAGTGGAGTTGTTAAGGTTAGAGGTATGGTGGCGGGGTTTAGTTGAAAATGTGGTGGGTTTGGAAGGCCTGAAATTGTGGCTGAAGTTAAAAAGGGTTTATAGGTGCTCAGGAGATGAGAAGGTAGTGGAGTTTGATAAATTACGGGGCCGGAGTTCCATTGGACCAGATGGTCTCTGGTCTCCGTTGGAGTGGGTAGACACCTGAGAACCTTTTGGTTTGGAGTTGTGGAATATCTTGAGTGGAGAGTTGGCCATGGTATCCCCGGTAAAGATTAATCAATATAAGGGGTGATAAATGGCCACATATTGCCCCTTGTGATGGGATGGATGTAGGGCTAAAGTTGGGCCCTTGCCTATTCTTGTGTTTTGTAATTTAGAAGAGGTTTTGGTCAGCCACAATAAAAGGGGTAAAGTTTAGAATAAATAGGGACTTGATTTAAACAGGACATCCCTCCTTGCCACCATACCATTTTCTAATAATAAAGCTGACAGTTTTATTTGGCAAATTTATTTCAGTTGTCGGTGTCAGTTATTTCTTTAGAGTTTGTTTGGAGTCTGTGTATGAATGAAGGATAGTCTATGATAGACATTTTATTGGTAAATTTGCTTTACTAATACTAACATACAATATATCTTCTGTTAGGCTGGAAGTGAAAAAATAGTCTCATTGTAAATATATGTGTCCAAACAGACGTTTTAGAAATTTAATTAGACACCATCATGTATTTTTTTGTTTTGTTAAGAAAACATAACCTTTGTAAGTGTAAAGGAAAAAGTCAGGTTTATTTGTTGGTGTTCCAAAGTTTAACATCAGACCAATACAAAGTAAAGTTGTTTGTCTGCTCTGCTCATGGTAAGGACAATGGGGGTGACTCTGAGTTGGTTGCTCGCTGCAGATTTTCAAAGCCCAGCGATCAGGTAAAAAAAATGGCAAAACTGCACATGCACACGGGGCGCAATGTGCACGCACATCGTACGGGTACAAAGAGCAACGTTGCTGTGCAATGGATCTAGCGAAGAATCAATTCGCACAGCCGAATGCAAGGAGATTGACAGAAAGAGGGTGTTTATGGGTGTCAACCGACCGTTTTCTGGGAGTGGTAGGGAAAATGCAGACGTGTCGGGGCTTTGCAGGGCGGGTGTCTGACGTCAATTCCGACACCAAAAAGACTGAAGTGATCTGAGTAAGTCCAGAGCTACTCAGAAACTGCACAAAATGTTTTTGCTGAGCTCAGCTGCACAGGCGTTCTCACTCTTGCAAAGCAAAAATACACTCCCCCGTGGGCGGCGACTATGCGTTTGCAGGGCTGCTAAAAGTAGCTAGCGAGCGATCAACTTGGAATAACCCCCAATGTCCATTGGCTAACTCTCATTTATTTTGCAAAATGTGCATGTAAGTTTTTGGAAAACAAATAACTACTCTATAAAAGCATATATTTTTTTTCTCAAGGAAAACCATTTTTTATTTTTAAACAGTAAACTCACTCCAAATATATCATCACAGGGAAAAGTCAGAAAGGGAAGTCCAAATTCTCCCACTCAACAAAAAGGCAGCCTTACCAACAGGCATGTTAAGTATATTTGCAGGTTTGTGCTTACTCACCCCGAAAAAAAGTTTATATCCAACTCACTACATTTCTTTAAAAGAACCATCTGGAAGATGACTACCACCACCCCCACAGCTGCTACTGGCTTCTTCAGAGAGGAGGACTGAGGAATAACAAATAGAAGGGCCACACACACCTCCTTGTGGGCACTGGGCAGCCACTTGGTGAGTATCTACAAATAAGAATGAAAATGCTCAGAATGAAAATGCTTAAACAAATGTGTTTTAATACCCCTTTGTTTGTGCAAATGTACACTTAATAGAATATCAATTTGCAGAGTGGAGTTGTTCATCTTATGGTAAAGCATCCTATAATGTTTGGAAATAGTCTTACATATAACATACCTTTATTAAGCTACATGTTTGGGGTGCTCAACTACACAAGTGTATTACCGTTGGATATTAAATGATCCATCATGTTTTCACTTTTGTCAAAATCATCAAAAAGTGCTGAATATGACAATGTGAATTTTTTGGGGGTGTTTTTGTGGCTTGCCTTGGATTTTTTTTAATTGTGAAAACCACACAACACAATTGGTAATGCTGCTTTGTGTTCCATTGTATTTCTATCCAGAGGTTAAAGTGAGCCAGAACGGGGCAGAACTGCATTCTGCCAGTTCCATTTGGAGACAGAACATAGTTCCGCCTCCGCTGGCTCACCTAACCTAGGGAAATGCTGGGCGCCCACTGAGACTGTGTTAGCAGTAGGCGCCGGCTCTTTCCCCCTAAGCGCAGCCAGAAGCCAGAGCTCACTTCTGAGCTCTGGCTTCTGGCTCAGGCAGTGTGTGTGGCTGTGCGCTATGGGAGAGACATCATGACGTCTCTCCCATAGCTGCGAGGAGCGGTCCAGAAGCAAAACTAGGCCAGGTGATTATTGTTTTTTTTTTTTACTTTTGTGTGTGTAAGCAGCGCTACTAGAGGGAGGAACTGGAGGCATATCTACTGGGCAGCAAACAAATTGGGGGCACACCAACTGGGGCCATAACTACTGGGGCAAACCTACTGGGGGCATATCTACAGTGGGCATAACTACAGGGGGAACATCTGCAGGGGACATAACTATGGGGGCATCACTACTAGGGGCACACCAACTGGGGGAATAACTACTGAGGGGAGACCTACTGGGGGCACATATACAGCGTGCACATCTACTGGGGACATAACTACTGGGGGCTTTTCTACTGGGGGCACACCAACTGGGGCCATAACTACTGGGGAAAACCTACTGGGGGCATATCTACAGCGGGCATAACTACAGGGGGAAAATCTACAGGGGACATAACTATGGGGGCATTACTACTGGGGGCACACCAACTGGGGGCATAACTACTGAGGGGAGACCTACTGGGGGCATATCTACAGCGGGCAAATCTACTGGGGACATAACTACTGGGGGCATTACTACTGGGGGCACACCAACTGGGGGCATAACTACTGGGGGAACACCAACTGGGGGTATATCTACAGCGGGCATAACTACGGGGGCATTACTACTGAGGCAATACTAATGAGAACATTGCATAGGGGGCACTTAATTAGGGGCATCACTCCTGGGGACATAAGGGGCACTACTACTGGGCACACTGAATAAGAGGCACCAATACTATGGGCTCTACATAAGGGGCACTACTACTGTGGGCACTATCACTATAGTAGGTATTGTATAAGGGGCACTACTGCTATGGGCATTATGTGTATTAAGGGGTTCTACTACTGTGGGATTTGTGTATAAGGGGCATTAATGTGTGTCATAACATGTATAAGGGACACTACTATGTGGTGTAATGTGAATAACATTGTGCTACTGTGTAGCGTAATTTGAATTGGGGATACTATTGGGCGACCACACACCCTTTTTGAGGTCACACCCCTTTTCTGGTGCGCGCACAATCCCTTTATTTCACAAGCATGGGGGGGGGGGTGAGTTCCACCACCTTTCTAGGACCACTTTAAGCACTGTTTCTACCATTCACTCATACTGACCTCATGTTTTTCTTTAGGCTCAAACACAGAATATTCGCTGAATAAAAGTGAAGGAACCGGTGACTACTGCTGCATAAAAGCGTAGGACTAGGGGGCACAAGGAAGGGATAGATAAGTATAAGCTTAACTTCATTATTGTATAGTGAGTGTTTCACCTAGACTGTTTTGCTTCTCTTTTTCTTCTTGGGTAACAGGGAGTTAGACCTTACAAAAATATGGGTTTGGGCTGGGATTGGGGAATTTAATCAGTGCATGTCATGCAAGATGTACGCGCACCTGGAGCAACCATCCCAGTGTGAGTACATCTGCACGAGGTGTGTGCAAACAGTTGCCCTGGAAGCCCAGGCAGCTGATCTAGAGCAAACCGTTACGCGACTGAGGGATATTCACAATCTCAAGCAAAGTTTAGATAGAACGGTGGAGGAGTTGAGGGAGGGGTCACTGGTAGATGAGGATGACCAGGCAGTTAGCTGGGTCACAGTTAGAAGGAAGAAAAAGAGGGGGAGGCTCGACATCTCTGAACTATCAAACCCGAATACATTTGCACGACTGGATGAAGAATCGGAGGATGATAGTGAGGAAATGACGGTGCCGGAGGAGACTGATCCATCTAGCAGCCAGAGGAGTGGTCACTCTGGCGCAGTTGGGATAAAAGTTAGTAAGGTACCTAGTCAGATTGTGGTGGTAGGGGATTCCATTATTAGGAAGACAGATAGGGTAATCTGCTACCGGGACCATGATTGCTGTACGGTCTGTTGTCTCCCGGGTGCTCAGGTGTGGCACATTGTGGACTGGGTAGACAGATTGTTGGGAGGGGCTGGGCATGATCCGGTGGTCTTGGTGCACGTTGGCACCAATGACAAAGTTAGTGGAAGGTGGGATGTCCTTAAGAAAGACTATAGGGAATTAGGCAAGAAACTTAAGGCAAGGACATCTAAGGTAATATTCTCAGAATTATTACCCATGACACGCGCTAGCCCAGGGAGACAGAGGGAGATTAGGGAGGTAAATGTGTGGCTTAGGGATTGGTGCAGGAAAGAAGGGTTTGTGTTCCTAGAACACTGGGTGGACTTCTCAGTCAGGCGCCAACTTTTTTGTCATGATGGATTGCACCTGAATGAAGAGGGGGCAGCGGTGCCGGGGGGAAGGATAATTAGAAGGTTGGAGGAGATTTGAAACTAGGTGCCTGGGGGGATGGTTTAGCAAGAAATTACGGGTCATTCAGTAAGAATAGCAGGGGAGGCGTTAGTGAACACAACAGGGGGGGAGTAGGGGGAGGAATAGAGCAGACGGCAAGGGTAGTAATATGGGAACTAAAAAGGGTTTTAGAATAACAGTATCCAACGACGATAATGGGTCATCTTTACTGCATAAGAATTACGATGTCCCTACCATAAGGGGAAATACAAATCTCAATTGTATGTATGTAAATGCTAGAAGCCTTACAGGTAAAAAGGGGGAACTAGAAATCCTCGCAGCAAGCAGGGAATATGATATTATAGGCATCACTGAAACATGGTGGGACGAATCTCACGATTGGACAGTCAGTCTAGAGGGTTATATGCTGTACAGGAGAGACAGACTAAATAAAGAGGGTGGAGGGGTATGTCTTTACATAAAGCCATTTCTAAAACCTGTTATATGGGAATATATTCAAGAAGGGACTGTAAATACTATTGAGACGTTATGGGTAGAAATTGCATACAGGGGTAAAGGAATAAAGAAGTTATTATTGGGGTTATGCTACAGGCTGCCTGATATTAATGTGTCTGACGAGAAATTGTTACTGAACCAAATTGAAAGAGCAGCAGGAGTAGGAGACATAGTAGTGATGGGAGACTTTAACTATTCCGAGATAAACTGGAAAATCAGTTCATGTGATACTGCTAGGGGCAATATGTTTTTAAACACGCTAAATGATAATTACTTAGTTCAATTAATCGAGGAACCAACTAGGTACAATGCAATCTTAGACCTGGTATTAACTAACAATGGGGAATTGGTATCAAATATTGAAGTAGAAGAGCCCATAGGTAACAGCGACTACAATACGGTCACATTCAATATCAGTTTTCATAAGCAGTCCTATACTGGCTCAACTAGGACTCTAAACTTTAGCAAAGCAAACTTTCACATGATGAAGGAAGCATTAAGGGACATTGAATGGGAAATTCTGTTTCAAGGAAATAATACTACAGAGAAATGGGATGTATTAAAATCACTGCTAGTTAATAATACTCGTAAATTTATTCCCACCAGCAGCAAAAAAAAGGAATAAAAATCCCAAACCAACGTGGTTTAACAAAAATATAAAGGAATTAATTAACAAAAAAAATTAGCATTTAAAAAATACAAATCTGAGGGGGATGCGGTGTCATTTCAACACTATAAGGACTGTAACAAAATATGTAAAAAAGGAATAAGATCGGCTTAAGTAGAAACTGAAAGACTAGTAGCACAGTAAAGCAAAGCGAATCCCAAATTTTTTTTTAAGTACATCAACAGTAAGAGACTAAAGAAGGAGAGTATAGGCCCTTTAAAAGACAAGAGGTAAGTCTTAATCAAAAATGATAATGACATAGCAAACAAACTAAACAAGTTTTTTTCAATGGTATTTACCAGAGAGGACCAAATGCTGGGTCTAACACAAAATCTCAACAAAGATAATGTCCCACTGCTAACTGCTTATTTGTGTGAGAAGGTAGTCTGTGACCGATTAAAAAAGTTAAAGATCACCTGGTCCCGATGGATTTCACCCGAGGGTTCTTATGGAGCAGCACGCTGAACTAGCAAGACCTCTATTTTTGTTCTTCATGGATTCGGTTAAATCGGGTATGGTTCCCAAGGACTGGCGTATACCGGAGGTAGTGGCGATATTTAAAAAGGGGAGCAAAGCTGAACTGGGTAATTATAGACCAGTTAGTCTTACATCTATAGTGGGGAAAGTATTGGAAGGTATTCTAAGGGACAGTATTCAAAAGTTCCTTGAAGCAAATAAAGGCATTAAAAGGAACCAACACGGATTTGTGAAGGACAGATCATGTCAGACCAACTTACTTGGCTTTTATGAAACAGTAAGTGAAAACCTGGATCAGGGTAAGGAGGTGGATATAATCTTTTTAGACTTTACCAAAGCTTTCGACACTGTACCACACATGCGTCTTATCTATAAGCTACAAGAAATAGGGCTAGGGAGCACAATATGCACTTGGGTGAGTAATTGGTTAGATAATAGGGAGCAGTGCATTGTGTTCAATGGATCATTTTCAAATTGGACTAAAGTACTAAGTGGTGTGCCACAAGGGTCTGTACTTGGACCACTTTTGTTCAACATTTTCATCAACGAACTAACAGTAGGGCTAGAGAGCATGGTGTCGATTTTCGCAGACAATACCAAATTGTGTAAGGTTATAAATATGGAGGGGGATGCTGAGTCTCTTCAGAATGACTTATCTAAACTGGAAGCATGGGCAGCAAAATGGAGAATGAGATTCAACACAGACAAGTGTAAGGTAATGCACTGTGGGGGCAAGACCAAAAATTACACCTACATACTAAATGGGGTAATATTAGGGGATTCTTTACTGGAAAAAGACTTAGGGGTTCACATAGATAACAAATTAAGCAGCAGTACCCAAAGTAGGAGTGCAGCAAAGAAGGCTAATAAGATATTAGCATGCATAAAACGAGGAATTGATGCAAGGGACAAGAGTATTATACTCCCATTATATAAATCACTAGTGGGGCCACATCTTGAATACTGTGTGCAATTTTGGGCATCATATTACAAAAAGGATATCCTGGAGCTACAAAAGGTTCAGAGGAGGGCGGCCAAACTAATCAAGGGCATGGGGACGCTGGAATACGAGGAAAGGCTTGCAAGTCTAGGCATGTTTACATTGGAAAAGAGGAGACTAAGAGGGGACATGATCAACATCTACAAATATATAAGGGGTCAATACACAGAGATTGGGAGGGACCTGTTTTCTATAAGATCAGCACAGAGAACACGTGGTCACTCACTTAGGTTAGAGGAGAGGAGTTTCCGCACATTGAGGTGAAAAGGTTTTTTCACAGTAAGGACAATACGTGTTTGGAATTCCCTGCCTGAGAGAATAGTAACTGTGGACTCAGTTTACACCTTTAACAATGGGTTAGATAAATTCCTATTGGATAAAGATATTCAGGGTTATAGTGCGTAGGCACGCATTATAGTTAATTTAACTAGTCCTAACATAAAAATAACTAGTCCTATAATAAGACTGCATAGGAGACCACAAATAGGTTGTCTTTTTACAACCTTAATTACTATGTTACTATGTTACAGATAAGCCAAGATTCCCAAGATACAAACCACTGCAAACAGATGATTATGGGACTTTTACTTTGCATCTGTATTCTGGCACACCACCACGGGTCCAAACTCCAAGCCCACCCAGGACTGACAACAACAAAAGCAGGTGTTAAAGCAGGTGGCAATGTTAGACACAGAAAGGAAACATTTGTCACAAATTTGTCGACATTTGCGAAAATGTGACAGTACTCATGCAAATGAACGCTAATTTCATGCTGTTAATGAAAATGTCATGCAGCTCAACATCAATTTGCAATAGAGTTTTTCAGTAATGACCAGGATGTTAGAGGCACAAACCCAGTCAAATTTGGCCTTTCAATAATGTCATTCATCTCTTTGAAGGCCAAAAGAATTTACTAAGGAAGATTAATGCAAATTTATCAATCTTAGCACTAGAGATGAGCGGGTTCGGTTCGTTGAGTTCCGAACCCCCCGAACTTCACCAATTTTACACGGGTCCGAGGCAGCCTTGGATCTTCCCGCCTTGCTTGTTTAACCCGAACGCGCCCGAATGTCATCATCCCGCTGTCGGATTCTCACAAGATTCGTATTCTATATAAAGAGCCGTGCGTCGCCGCCATTTTCACTCGTGCATTGGAGATTGAACAGAGAGGACGTGGCTGCATTCTCTCCCTGATAAGCTGTGTTCAATGTGCTGCAAATATCTGTGCTCAGTGTGCTGCAAATATCTATGCTCAGTGTGCTGCAAATATCTACGTTCTCTGCCTGAAAACGCTCCATATCTGTGGTCAGTGTGCTGCAAATATCTGTGCTCAATGTGCTGCATTGTGGGGACCACCAGTATATAATTATAGTAGTACAGTACAGTAGGCCAATGCTGTATCTTGCAGCTCTCTGTCAAGTATACTATCCATATCAGTGCTGCATTGTTGTGAGCAGTATATAGTAGGACAGTGCAGCATTTTGGTGACCAGCAGTATACATATAGTACAGTACAGTAGGCCATTGCTGTATCTTGTAGCTCTTTGTCAAGTATACTATACATATCTGTGCTGCATTGTTGTGAGCAGTATATAGTAGGACAGTGCAGCATTTTGGTGACCAGCAGTATACATATAGTACAGCACAGTAGGCCATTGCTGTATCTTGCAGCTCTGTGTCAAGTATACTATCCATATCTGTGCTGCATTGTTGTTGTGAGTAGTATATAGTAAGACAGTGTAGCATTTTTGTGACCAGCAGTATACATATAGTACAGTACAGTAGGCCATTGCTGTATCTTGCAGCTCTGTGTCAAGTATACTATCCATATATGTGCTGCATTGTTGTGAGCAGTAAATAGTAGGACAGTGCAGCATTTTGGTGACCATCAGTATACATATAGTACAGCACAGTAGGCCATTGCTGTATCTTGCAGCTCTGTGTCAAGTATACTATCCATATCTGTGCTGCATTGTTGTGAGCAGTATATAGAATGACAGTGCAGCATTGTGGTGACCAACAATATATAGTAGTACAGTACAGTAGTCCATTGTTGTATATTGCAGCTCTGTTAAGTATACTATCCATATCTGTGCTGCATTGTTGTTGTGAGCAGTATATAGTAAGACAGTGCAGCATTGTGGTGACCACCAGTATACATATACAGTAGTACAGTACAGTAGGCCATTGCTGTATCTTGCAGCTTCGTATCACTTCAAGTATCCTTATCTGTGCTGCATTGTTGTGAGCAGTATATAGTAGGACAGTGCAGCATTTTGGTGACCAGCAGTAGTAGTACAGACAGTACAGTAGGCCATTGCTATTGATATATTACTGGCATATAATTCCACACATTAAAAAATGGAGAACAAAAATGTGGAGGGTAAAACAGGGAAAGATCAAGATCCACTTCCACCTCGTGCTGAAGCTGCTGCCACTAGTCATGGCCGAGACGATGAAATGCCATCAACGTCGTCTGCCAAGGCCGATGCCCAATGTCATAGTAGAGAGCATGTAAAATCCAAAATACAAAAGTTCAGTAAAATGACCCACAAATCTAAATTGAAAGCATCTGAGGAGAAGCGTAAACTTGCCAATCTGCTATTTACGACACGGAGTGGCAAGGAACGGCTGAGGGCCTGGCCTATGTTCATGGCTAGTGGTTCAGCTTCACATGAGGATGGAAGCACTCATCCTCCTGCTAGAAAAATGAAAAGACTTAAGCTGGCAAAAGCACAGCAAAGAACTGTGCATTCTTCTAAATCACAAATCCCCAAGGAGAGTCCAATTGTGTCGGTTGGGATGTGCCTGACCTTCCCAACACTGGACGGGAAGAGGTGGCGCCTTCCACCATTTGCACGCCCCCTGGAAGTGCTGGAAGGAGCACCCACAGTCCAGTTCCTCATAGTCAAATTGAAGATGTCACTGTTGAAGTACACCAGGATGAGGATATGGGTGTTGCTGGCGCTGAGGAGGAAATTGACAAGGAGGATTCTGATGGTGAGGTGGTTTGTTTAAGTCAGGCACCCAGGGAGACACCTGTTGTCCGTGGGATAATTATGGCCATTGACATGCCAGGTCAAATTACAAAACAAATCACCTCTTCGGTGTGGAATTATTTTAACAGAAATGCGGACAACAGGTGTCAAGCCGTGTGTTGCCTTTGTCAAGCTGTAATAAGTAGGGGTAAGGACGTTAACCACCTAGGAACATCCTCCCTTATACGTCACCTGGAGCGCATTCATCAGAAGTCATTGACAAGTTAAAAAACTTTGGGTGACAGCGGAAGCAGTCCACTGACAACTAAATCCCTTCCTCTTGTAACCAAGCTCCTACAAACCACACCACCAACTCCCTCAGTGTCAATTTCCTTCCTAGACAGGAAAGCCAATAGTCCTACAGGCCATGTCACTGGCAAGTCTGACGAGTCCTCTCCTGCCTGGGATTCCTCCGAAAGATCCTTGAATGTAACACCTACTGCTCCTGGCTCTGCTGTTGTTGCTGCTGGGAGTCGATCATCATCCCAGAGGGGAATTCGGAAGACCACTTGTACTACATCCAGTAAGCAATTGACTGTCCAACAGTCCTTTGCGAGGACGATGAAACATCACAGCAGTCATCCTTTTGCAAAGCGGATAACTCAGGCCTTGGCAGCTGTGTTGGTGTTAGACGTGCATCCGGTATCCGCCGTTAGTTCACAGGCAATTAGAGAATTTCTTGAGGTAGTGTGTCCCCGGTACCAAATACCATCTAGGTTCCACTTCTCTAGGCAGGCGATACCAAGAATGTACACAGACGTCAGAAAAAGACTCACCAGTGTCCTAAAAAATGCAGTTGTACCCAATGTCCACTTAACCACGGACATGTGGACAAGTGGAGCAGGGCAGACTCAGGACTATATGACTGTGACAGCCCACTGGGTAGATGTATTGCCTCCCACTGCAAGAACAGCAGCAGCGGCACCAGTAGCAGCATCTCGCAAACACCAACTCGTTCCTAGGAAGGCTACGCTTTATATCACCGCTTTCCATAAGAGGCACACAGCTGACAACCTCTTACGGAAACTGAGGAACATCATCGCAGAATGGCTTACCCCAATTGGACTCTCCTGGGGATTTGTGACATTGGACAACGCCACCAATATTGTGCGTGCATTACATGTGGGCAAATTCCAGCACGTCCCATGTTTTGCACATACATTGAATTTGGTGGTGCAGAATTATTTAAAAAATGACAGGGGCGTGCAAGAGATGCTGTCGGTGGCCCAAAGAATTGCGGGCCACTTTCGGCATTCAGCCACTGCATGCCGAAGACTGGAGCACTAGCAAACACTCCTGAACCTGGCCAGCCATCATCTGAAGCAAGAGGTGGTAACGAGGTGGAATTCAACCCTCTATATGCTTCAGAGGATGGAGGAGCAGCAAAAGGCCATTCAAGCCTATACATCTGCCTACGATATAGGCAAAGGAGGGGGAATGCACCTGACTCAAGTGCAGTGGAGAATGATTTCAACGTTGTGCAAGGTTCTGCAACCCTTTGAACTTGCCACACATGAAGTCAGTTAAGACACTGCGAGCCTGAGTCAGGTCATTCCCCTCATCAGGCTTTTGCAGAAGCGGCTGGAGAGATTGAAGGAGGAGCTAAAACAGAGCGATTCCGCTAGGCATGTGGGACTTGTGGATGGAGCCCTTCATTCGCTTAACCAGGATTCACGGGTGGTCAATCTGTTGAAATCAGAGCGGCCGCCGCACATGTGCATTCCGCACCCGTTCGCACCACAGCGAAAAACCGCTGCGTGCGACTTGGTCAGAATGACCCCCATTGTGTCAATCAATATTAGATTCATTTTGCAACAATTCCCAAGGAACAATGGTAACATTAAAACATTGCAGAATTCTGCAAGTCAATTTCTATGTAAAAAGATCACCCTACATTAACACTGTATTGGTTCCTTGAAAAGGGTCTGTCCTTTTTGGACAATGGCCCTCATTCCGAGTTGTTCGCTCGCTAGCTGCTTTTAGCAGCATCGCACATGCTAGGCCGCCGCCCTCTGGGAGTGTATCTTAGCTTAGTAGAATAGCGAACGAAAGATTAGCAGAATTGCTACTAAATAATTCTTTGCAGTTTCTGAGTAGCTCCAGACCTACTCCTAGACTGCGATCACCTCAGTCCGTTTAGTTCCTGGTTTGACGTTACAAACATGCCCTGCGTTCGGCCAGCCACTCCCCCATTTCTCCAGACACTCCCGCGTTTTTGCCTGGCACGCCTGCGTTTTTTAGCACACTCCCAGAAAATGCTCAGTTACCATCCAGAAACGCCCCTTTCCTGTCAATCATTCACCAATCAGCAGTGCGACTGAAAAGCGTCGCACGAACACCAGCAATTCTACTAAGTTTTGTGTTAAATGACTTAGCGCATGCGCTCTGCGTACCATGCGAATGCGCATTAAGCAGCAAATCGCAGCATAGCGAAAATTGGCAACGACCGAACAACACGGAATGACCACCAATATTTCTTCCATTGGTGCATATACAGCTTATTGCTTGCTTTTATGAGATCAATAGAAATTCTCTGTGGTTTAACAGGGAGAGCTAATAGCTGAGCAGGTACTAGTGATCCATTTAAAGACAGTGGGGTTATCTGTGTATTTCCTATCAGTATAAGCATCTAAGCTGAGTTGTTCTTCTCAATTGAGGATGTATCTCTCCTTATAAAGTAATTGGTGGTTTATCCTAGCTTGCTTAAGGATACCATAAATTGAAGTATAGTTGTCCTCTTTACAACTTTACTAATTTAGTCTGCACCAGTCTGGTGACTATGGGGGTAATTCCAGAGGAGTAATTAGGGTTTTCGGAGCCCAGGGCAAGATGAAGAGTGGCGCCTCCCCCCCCAAAAAAACCCAACAACAACCCACCAAAAGAAGTATGTGCGCGTGCCAAAGGCGCGTACAGCAAAAAAATGGGTGTGGCCATGCACCAGAAGGGTGTGGCCACACCCCAGAAAGGGTGTGGTCACTGAAAATGCCCCACAGTGCCAGTTACATGCCCCACAGTGCCAGTTACATTGCCCCACAGTGCCAGACACATGCCCCACAGTGCCAGTTACAATGCCCCACAGTGCCAGTTACATGCCCCACAGTGCCAGATACATGCCCCACAGTGCCAGTTACATTGCCGCACAGTGCCAGTTACAATGGCCCACAGTGCCAGTTACAATGCCCCACAGTGCCAGATACATGCCCCACAGTGCCAATTACATTGCCCCACAGTGCCAGTTACAATGCCCCACAGTGCCAGATACATGCACCACAGTGCCAGTTACATTGCCCCACAGTGCCAGTTACATGCCCCACAGTGCCAGATACATGCCCCACAGTGCCAGTTACATTGCCCCACAGTGCCAGTTACATGCCCCACAGTGCCAGTTACATTGCCCCACAGTGCCAGATACATGCCCCACAGTGCCAGATACATGCCCCACAGTGCCAGTTACATTGCCCCACAGTGCCAGATACATGCCCCACAGTGCCAGTTACAATGCCCCACAGTGCCAGTTACATGCCCCACAGTGCCAGATACATGCCCCACAGTGCCAGTTACATTGCTGCACTGTGCCAGTTACAATGGCCCACAGTGCCAGTTACAATGCCCCACAGTGCCAGATACATGCCCCACAGTGCCAATTACATTGCCCCACAGTGCCAGTTACAATGCCCCACAGTGCCAGATACATGCACCACAGTGCCAGTTACATTGCCCCACAGTGCCAGTTACATGCCCCACAGTGCCAGATACATGCCCCACAGTGCCAGTTACATTGCCCCACAGTGCCAGTTACATGCACCACAGTGCCAGTTACATTGCCCCACAGTGCCAGATACATGCCCCACAGTGCCAGATACATGCCCCACAGTTCCAGTTACATGCCCAACGCTCACTCACTGCTTCTTCCCGTTCCCTGTGTGCTATGTGAGGGGAGGAGAGCGCAGCGCAGCACCTCTCCTGTCCCTCAACGCTCCAGGTCTCCGGCGGTGGCTATGTGGCGCCGGTTCACTAGCCAATCAGAGCTCACGGACCGGCAGCCAATCAGGAGCCGGTCCGCAAGCTCTGATTGGCTAACACCGCCGGAGACCGAACACACGCAGCGCTGCTGGCAGCACTGCTGGTGCTGGCAGCGGCGGGGAGGACATTGAGGGGAGGGAGAGATGCTGCGCTCTCCTCCCTTCACATTGCGGCATGACGGGGACGAGTGGGGCATGATGCCCTGGCCGCCGGCAGCGCCCCCCTCTGCTGGGCCTGCCAAGGCGCCCAGGGCACATGCCCCACTCGCCCTACCCTAGTTACGCCTCTGGGTAATTCTGAGTTGATCGCAGCAGGAACGTGCAGAGAGAGTTTGATTTGGGTGGGTTATTTTGTTTCTGTGCAGGGTACATACTGGCTGCTTTATTTTTACACTGCAATTTAGATTGCAGATTGAACACACCACACCCAAATCTAACTCTCTCTGCACATGTTATATCTGCCTCCCCTGCAGTGCACATGGTTTTGCCCAACTGCTAACAAACTCAGAATTACCCCCTATATACAGAGGAACTTCTGCCAGAGATAATTGCACTTGCTTTATTAGAAGCTGAAATCATGACAACTTGAATGGTTCAGATAATAATGTTTCTCTCTGCAACACTGAATAGCTAATATACTCTGTCTCCTTCTCTCTCTTAGAATTCTGCTAAAGTGCGGTGTTCTGTCAGCTTAAATGACACACATGTCCAAGTCTAAGGTAATAACATTAAATGTGAGGAGGGGTTTCCTTTAGAGTATGGTCAATGTTCAGAGTTTACAAGACTTGCTCCCTTTGCCTTCCTGTACTGCAGCTCACCAGTGAGTCTTACACTCTATCTAACAGCTGCAAGAAAGTGGGTCTTGTTAGTGTGTGGAAGAGTGTTATATTTCCTTGTAAAGTAAGTCTCCCTAAAGCCATTAGCTTTGTTTAGTACTGACACTTTAAGGATAGCTCTAAGCAGGGCCGGTGCTAGGGTGTTCGGCGCCTCCCTGCAAACTATTCATTTGCGCCCTCCCTCCCATGTGTTTGATGGTGCAGCGGTGGCAGGTCCGTGAGGCTACTGCCAGCGGCTCTGTGCCCACAGTCCATATGCACTGTGCCAGGCACCACTGGCACAGTGTTAGTTATGGCCCTGTGCAGGGTGTCTAGGGGAGGGCGGCACAGTGGCTGTGAGAGAACACGTGGGGGTGGGGTCGACACAGCAACTGAGTTACACAGTGACTGGGACTGAACACAGAGGGGGTGATTGTGACACAATGACATAACACAAATTGGGGAAGGGGGGTGACAGAGTGATGTGACAGGGCACAGAGGGGGTGTCTGACACAGTGACAGAACACAGGGGGGCACAGTGACAGAACGTTGGGGGTGACAGTGACAGAACACGGGGGGGTCGTGACACAGTGACAGAACACGGGGGGTGGTGACACAGTGACAGAACACGGGGGTGACGCAGTGACAGAACACGAGGGGGGTGACGCAGTGACAGAACACGAGGGGGGTGACGCAGTGACAAAACATGGGGGGAAAACACAGTGACAGAACATGGGGGGATACACAGTGACAGAACATGGGGGGGAAACACAGTGACAGAATATGGGGGGGATACACAGTGACAGAACATGGGAGGGGGTGACACAGTGACAGAACAAGGGGTGGTGACACAGTGACAGAACACAGAGGAGGGGGGTACAGCGTGACATCAGGGTGTCTTTAATATCAGATCCTGGAGTCTCAGTGGGTATGTTACCCTAGGAGCTTGCAGCCCAGGCCGTACCCCCCCCCCACCGAATGACCTGACCTGCTGTGCATCGCTCAGAGCCGCCCACTCGGGATACCAGATATCTGCCTCAGCGCTGCCTGTCTCTCTCTGCCCACAGCGGCCACCACAATGCTGGTCTACTTACTTGGGGCTAGGCGAGCGCGTTTCCCCTTGTGCGGCGATCACCGCAGCAGTAAAGACTCTGGGGGGAGGTGCTTCATGGCGGCAATGGAGGGACACAGCGTGGCTGATCAGGTGCTTGAGGGGCGGTGCTTGCTGCAATCATACTGGGTGAGCTGGAGGTGTGGGGGTTGCTGAATGCTGACTCTGGACTCCGGAGAGGACATGGTTTGTTGTTAAAATAAAATACATATCACACATAGCTGCCGGCCCCCCATCCTCCCCACATACACACGCACACCCTCCCCACCACACACACACCCACCCCACCCCCCCCCACATACACACACACACTTTTTCAATCACTCTCCCCCAACTTACCATTCTGTTTATCCTCCTCTGCAGCCTGGTCCATGTAGTTCTGCCCCCCGGCACCGTGTAGCTCCGCCCCCTTTTCGGACTGGGCCGTGGAGTGTGACATAATGTTGTCATAGGAAGCAGGAGGCTTCATCATGCTGCTGGCAGCAGCAGCTGTGTCCCAGGCGCAGCACAGGGATGCAAAGCAGGCAGAGCGCCTCTCCTACCCGGCGCCTACCTGCTTTGCATCCCTTTGCTGAGTGGGTAGCGCCGGGCCTGGCTCTAAGTTTACTTCTTCCTTTCCTTTTCTGGTAATACGTAGCATGACCAACTAGAGCAGTACTCACTAATCATTGTCTTCCTCTCTGATCACCTGAGGTGACTGTCACATTATTTGATTGTTCTCACTGGGTTCTGATTAACTCACCAGCCACAGTAAGCTCTGTATCAGTAGGAGCTGTTTTATCTGTAACTGTGGTGCTGACATCGGTACTCAGCCACATGCCACTGTAAGAGCCTCCTCTGCTGGTGAGAATGTTTTTATTATAAGATTGCATCAAATTATACATATATACATTTTTACAATAAATTAATTAAAAATAAAAATACATAATCAACAAAGAAAATCTTGCAATGATGTGATAGATAATTATCTCTAATGACCACAGAACCTTTCTACACTTATCTCTGCAGTAGGTCCAAACCAAGTCAAAACAAACAAATAAAAAAAAAATCTGTATTCAGAGGAGTCCCCTTCTTACAACCTTTAAACCATGATCTTCATGTCCCTTATCTTATAGGAGCCCAGACAAACTCAAACTCACACCCATTCATACTCCCTCCACCACCAAACATCCCTCCCCATTAACACCCATCCATGCTCCATCCACTCTCCCACACAGTTCCAAACATCACTCACTCCAACCAAGACTACCGACATTTAACAAGAATAAAGGATGTTTGTAGCTCTTCAGATGCATGTAAACCATTTCACAAAACAAACCATGCCAAAATCGAAAGAAACAGATTCTAGTGAAAGAAAGCTTAGCCAATGGCTGAAGAGAGGGAAGTCATCCACCACCCACTACGGGGCTTCAATTGGCGCCATAAACTGGACCAGTTGACAACGTCTAACCTCCTCCTCTCCAACTCCATCATCCGTCTCACCTCATGCAGAATTAAAGCCACCACCTCTCTACAGGGAAGGACTTAGCCTCTTAGAGATACCTGACACCATGCACTCCATATGTGGTACCTGACCGCTAAACTAACTAAAAAAACAGTGCTCAACTCAAAAGCCTCATACCATTTGAATGTTCCATAAACCCATTCCGGGTAACTAAGCCCTGATAGGCAAGGGATACCTAAAGCTTTTGAAACCTCCACGTAAATTTCTATGTTAAAAGAACACCGCAACAAGAAGTGGTCCATGGTATCTTCTTCTCCCAGACAATCCTACCATGGACATCCACGTTCCCTGGAACTTCTAAATCTTACGTTTCCCCAATGTAGAGCTTCCATTGAAAGGAGAGCAAGGCAATGTCCCTGAATTTAAGCAAAATTCTTTTTGAATTGATCAGAGAGATTCCCTCTGAACAAACATCACCTGGACAATCCCTCAAGGCCAGTGGAACATAAAAATGGGATTGCAAGATCCTCTTTTCCAACTCTCTCCTCCTGAAGGTCTCTTAGCTCCCCCACTCCTAAGCGCCACTGCCCTATTACCTTCAGGCACTAAATCATGTAGATCGGGAGGTAGCCCTTTCTAGCCCAAAGACTTTTCAAACGACTTACATTCAGCCATGCTCCAAAGAAAGAGTACCCACATTTCCTGAAACCAGATACCCACCAGGGGGGGGGGGCTAAAAAGAGACCTTTAAAATTAATTTTCAAAAATGTTGTTGTGAAGAAGGTTTGTAGGTTATGCCTCTCTTTACTATGTTCATCTTGTTCCCCCATAACAACATGAAGAACAAGGAACATATTTTAGACCACCTTGATTGTGGCAAAAAAACATACATAACTGACATATAAAAGTATTGGAATCAGATAAGTCTTACACAAGTCAAGCCTTTCCTTCAGAGAAAACATGCATTTTCTCCAGGCCTCCACCTTCTTGGCAGCATCCTCCAAACTCTTATCCCAATTTGCTGTGGCACTGCAGCCCAGCCCCTCAATAAGTCACAGTCTGCTGAGTGCTGGGACCTGCAGCATCTGTGAGGAGAGCCGGCAGCAGTGTGAAGGAGAAGCCTCACCAGCAGAGTAATCAAATTAAGATCTTTGTCATCCAATTCGATTACGGATCGAATTTGATGACTAAGATCTTAATTTGATAACTCTGCTGGGGAGGCTACTCCTTCACACTGCTGACTGAGCGGAATGTTACAATCTCTCTGTGAGGGGGAACACCCAGTTCTCACAACTTCCCTCTGTGAGGGGCTTTTACAGTGTGCATTCATGAATTTTAAGTCATCAACATTGTTTATAATAAATTATTCACAGTATGAGGGCTCATTAACACAATGGGGTGTTACAGAAGCAGTTTATAATTTATTTATTTACAGTTTCTTATATAGCGCAGCAAATGCACTTTACAACTGGACACAATAATAAGACAAAACTGGATAATAACAAAGAGTCATAGAGGTAGGAGGGCCATGCTCGCAAGCTTGCAATCTATGGGGAAATAGGCATTGATACACAAGGATAGGTGCTATCTACTGTATAGATGTCCACCAGATTGCAAAGGTTCTTGGTGGGCTGCATTATATCACATCACAGCAGTGATGGACCAGAATCAGGAGGAAGGGAGAGTGAAGAGAGAAAATATTTGGCAGATATGTGTGGACTGTACAGTGGGGATATAGGTGGTCATTCCAAGATGTTCGTTAGCTGCATTCATTCACTGTGCAGCGATGAGGCAAAAAAAAGCACTTCTGCGCATGCGTATGCGGCGCAATGCGCATGTGCGGTGTACTATTACAACGACTGATGTAGTTTTACACAGGGTCTAGCGATGCTTTTCAGTCGCACGGGCAGCCGCAGAGTGATTGACAGGAAGAGGGCGTTTCTGGGTGTCAACTGACCATTTTCAGGGAGTGTTCGGAAAAACGCAGGGGTGCCAGAAAAAATGCAGGCATGGCTGGGCGAACGGAGGGCGTGTTTGTGACGTAAAATCCGGAGCTGAATGGTCTGAGGTGATCGCAAGCGCTGAGTAGGTTTGAAGCTACTCTGAAACTACACAAAAATATTTTGTAGCTGCTCTGCGATCCCTTCGTTCGAACTTCTGCTAAGCTAAAATACACTCCCAGTGGGCGGCGGCATAGCGTTTGCACGGCTGTTAAAAACTGCTAGCGAGCGATCAACTCGGAATGACCACCATAATTGGATAGGAAAGCTCATGAAGGTAATGTAAGTAGGTCTGGAATTTGCTAAGCTTGTCTGAATAGGTGTGTTTTCAGGGAATGCTTGAAGGTTTGGAGACAAAAAGAGAGTCTTATTGTATATGGTAGGGCATTCCACAGAGAGTGCAGCCTGGAGAAAGTCCTGTAATCATGTTTGGGAGCAAGTAATGAGTGTGGATGAGAGGTAGATCTTGTGAAAAGCGAAGGGTCTGGGTTGGGAGATATTTTGAGATAAGCGAAGAGATGTATGTTGGTGTAGTATGGTTAATAGCCTTTTGTGTGAGTAAAAATATTTTACATTGAATACGGTACAATACAGAAAAAGGAGAGGACTGCTTGTACAGCTAAGCAGCTACTGAGAAGTGTGTAAGGCTCCTTAAAAATAGAATAAATATAAAATGAATAGTAGCGCTAGAGTTTTAAAAAAAGAAACAAAATAGTGCAGTTGGAGAAAATAAAAATATATTTATTTATACAATCAATATCATATTAAAAATTCATGTATGTAAAATAGAATAAAGTGCTTTTGAGGAATATATAAGATCTGAATGGCAATTTATAAAAAGGTGGAATGCTGGATTCTGACTCTGGAACAATATAGAATATAGAGTCTTGCAATATAGGAAGATCACAGTTAGTATATGATGTATCCGGTAGATTACCCAGTTTAGGGTGAGAGGTTTATATTTCCCAATCTGCGTTTGTAGTTCTTCTTATTCTGTGATAGAGGTGCTGTTATATGAACGGACAAGTGATGGGCACTGAAGATGGATGTCTCTCTCTTATTTAGCCGGTCTGGAAAGATATAAGGTAGTTTCAATTGGTATTTCTCCTTAGCATCTTTTTAATTATGTCCAGATAGAGCAAGCGGATCCAAGCATATAGGTCTGTATTGAGCTCCAATACAATAATCTCCCGAATGCTGGTGCTTGTGGCTCTCTAGGTACCAGCTTGCGGGGAGGCTTGCTGGGACTTGTAGTTCTTCTACAGAAAACAATATTCTTTATTTTTACACTATGGCTATCAGCCTCCCATCCACCACCCACGGATGGGGGGACAGCCTCGGGCTTCACCCCAGTCCCTTGGGTGGCTGTAGAGGGGACCCCTTGATTTAAGGGGTCCCAACTCCTCCAGGGTACCCCTGCCAGGGGTGACTAGTTGGAGGGCTAATGCCACGGCCGCAGGGACCTATATAAAAGTTTCCCCTGGCTGTGTCATTATCTATCTGGCTAGTGGAGCGCAGTGCTAGTGTTAAAAATATGGGGGACTCCTACGTCTTTTGTCCCCCATGTTTTTTTGCACCAGGACCAGGCGCAGAGCCCGGTGCTGGTTGATGAAATATGGGGGACCCTATTCATTTTTTCCCCTGTATTTTTTCAACCAGGACCGGCTCAAAAAGCCCAAAGCTGGTTATGCTTAGGAGGGGGGACCCCACGCAATTTTTATTTTATTTTTAACCCTTTCACACCCCTTCCCACAGATAAACATGCACGGATCTCACTGATCCATGCATGCCTATCAGAATACGGGGGGGGAAAAGCAGGTCTATTTGAAAACTGTTTTTTTTAACGATTGTACTTTTTCACGGCAGAGTTTGGCTTTTGACGGCAGTGATTGAGAATATGAATTCTTAGTAAATTACTGAGTATAAAATAACAGGCGTGTTTGACCGATGGTGTATTCATTTGTATTTTTTCTCTGCCTTCAAAATAAATACGAATGCCCTCATCACTGCTGAGATTTGAGTTTAGTAAATTCCCGAGATGACACTTTGAACAAAAAACACAAAATCGGCCAAAATCGGGAGCTTAGTAAATATAACCCCAGGTGTGGACTGCTGCGGCAGCACTGCAGCAACCTTTACAGACTGTCAGATGTCAGACAGGAGCTGTTGCAAAGACAATAGACCCAGTAAATCGTTGCTTTGAAAACTGGACAATTGTCAAGCCTATGAGGATGGTTGCTGACATGGAATATATATGGACGGTTGCCGACATGGAATCTATAAGGACGGTTTCCAACATGGAACATACTGATACACACGCATATATCTTGAATGGCGTGCAGACACAAGAACTGAGTGCAAAGCGTGGTGTGCAAGTCATCACAGATGCAGGACTGATGGTGCTAGGATGCTGGGTTCAAATACTGATGCTGATGTCAAGCCATGAAAGAGTGGAAGCTTCATTCCAGCAAGCTCAAATCAGAGGAACTGCCTATATCCAGACCATGGTTGATATTACAGAGAACTGTCAAGTTTGCCAGCTGTTGAAAATGTGGAGTATCTTCCCTGACACTGAAAAAGGACATATGAACTTGGAAATATAAACTTCACAAGTATGGCAATTTGAATATATAATTTGCTGCCAAGAAGAAGGAGAAAAATGATGTATTTAACAGCTACAGAACATCATCATCCAGGAGTGAAGTTGTTTCAAGGAGAGAGATGCAAGATAAGAGATTGTCATGATGCTGACAAAGACTTAAAGACTATTTTGTTGTTAATATGGGATGTCCAAGAAGATTCAAACAGACAGACACCAATTTAACAGAGACAACAAGAGTATATTGGTTCTCTTAATGATTCATACCATTCACAAAACTAACATCAGTATGATTGAAGGAATGGCTGTGTTGTTTAGGAAACAGGAATGTTCATGCATATGCAAATTGGGTTTTTAGAGCAGATTGCATGTATATATGCTTTATTAATAAGGGGGTGGTAAACGCTTGAACTTTTTGGGAATATTTTCTGTTTTTTCACAAACACACACATTTATGATAAGATTGTTCTGTAGAAATGTTTAGAGATAGAAAAATTGAGAATAGATATTAGCAGTAGGATAAAGAAATGTGTATGTTGTTTTAATGTAATGGTTTATCTCACACTGTCCATTGTTCTTAAGCCAACAGGCTGATTACTTCTACACTGGTTGAAAGAGATGAGAGGACTTCACTTGAGATGTGCCTGTGATGACTATGGCTAGAGAGAAGTTTCTTGTACAAGAAAGAGACCATGAAGATAAGACTTTTGCACAAGATGGATGACACAGCATTTCCATCTACATTATTATGGGAAATTGTACTTGAACCATTTATTGCTTGGATACATACATTCAGCAATATCCCAAGACTTTATTGAACTACACTTTACAGAAATTAGTTAACCTATGATGGCCCATATCAAGCAAGTACTGGAGTTAAATGAGGAGTAAAGGAACTCTCACAATGATCCAGAATTTGATATCCTGGTTTAATATAACAAATTGATTCTCTGGACTAAAAAGGTTGCTCATAGGAATCCTATACCTAAAAGGATGCTTTGCTAATGTTTTTAACAATATTTGGTGATTAAATGTGGTATATAGTTAATAGGTAAATTTTCTCTAGTTTAGAAAATGTTAAGATGATAACTGATACAGGATATAACTTGCAAGGTATATGGTGCAAAACCACCTGAGAGCAGAGGGTGGAGTGTAAGGAGTGATACAAAAATATAAGTTTCACTATTATCAATCTAATGCTTTCAAGTGTTTTTGGCATGAAATACAAAGTACAACATCAGTAAACATACTGAAGATAGTATTAGTTACCCATTACATGGTAGATTGCATATTGACGATACGCAATTCGTGTTTTAAATTAATTTGATTATTATATGAGTGCTTTATGTTATATCTTTAGAAAGATGGTTGGTGTTTGTTATAAATAAAATATGGTGTTTTTAATAGGAGAGTAAGAGAGAAGTGTTTATACAGTATATATATATATATATATATATATATATTACAAACTGGTATGTTCTGTGTGTGTCAGTATTCCTGACACAGGTATATTTTACAAGCAGGTGCAATGTCCATCATCTGGATATATGAGACAGAAAAAAACAAGACAAGTGTTTGGAGTTGAACATGTGTTAACATTGGAATGTTTGCGTCTTCATATTGAGACAATGGGTTTCACCTTGTGTGTTAAGGGGGGTACTCACGGAGCGATCGCTGCTTAAAATCTAAGCAATCTGACTAGATTGCTTAGATTTTAAGCAGCGATCACTCCACGTGTACCCCTCACAGCGATAGTGATGCGCTGCCCTGCTCATCGCTATCGCTGGTGCTAGATTGGCCTGCATACAGGCCAATCTAGCAGGTCGCTCACTTCACTCACTGGGTGAAATGAGCGGCCCCTCTGTCTCCCCCCCGCATGCTCAGCACACATCCCGCTGTGCTGAGCGGGGGGAGAGATGTGTGCTAAGAAAACCACTCAGCACACATCTCTCCCCAAATCGGCCCTTAAATCCCTTTTTGCACCTTTTTTCTTTCTTTCTTTGAATTATGTGCTCTTTGTGGCCTAGCTTTTAAAACTGCCATCCTGTCTGCCACTGCAGTGCCACTCCTATATGGGCCAGGTGTTTGTGATGCCCACTTGTGTCGCTTGTGTCATCCTGTTACCTTGGTGCAACCGTTTGGCCTCAAAACAATATTGTGAGGTGTGAGGTGTTCAGAATAGACTGGAAATGAGTGGAAATGAATGTTATTGAGGTTGATAATACTGTAGGAACAAAAAAAATAATTCTGTGATCCAGATCCAAAACTAAAACCCAAAAGGGTGGTTTTGAAAAAACCAATTCAGATCCAAAACACGAATGAAGATCCAGATTCAAAACCAAAACACAAAATCCAAAAAGGGTCTGATGCACATCTCTATTTACCTGTATAGCGATGTGGCCATATTCATTCTGAGTTGGATGCATCTGCGACCACTTTTCCATGTGGCTGCAGAGGCCTCCTTATGTTAATGCAAGAATCCTCTCATGTACATATGGTCACCATATAGTCATGGCTCCGTCTGTGCGGGCATGCCTATTTCTGAGAGCGGTTCTGTCCAGGCGGGCGCGCACCCCATGACAGAGACGCACCCCATTCACTAGAATGGGAGAGCGTTTCTGTGCAGTCCCGGCGGGGCTAGGGGGGAGGATCGCCTAGTCACGCCGGGAGTGTACGCCTGCGATGGAGCTGCACTGGATGAGTGTGGCTCCATCTGTGTATTGAAAATCCATGTGGCTGCATGTGGGGCATATTTGGAACACTTTATTTAAGTGTGCAGCTATGACTTTCATTATTAGTATCTGGACTCCCACCCAACCTACACTATGGTGGATGCAAAAGATCCATCTCAAGCAAATGCCCATTATGTTTGTGAGCTGCAATAAAGCATGGAAGCCAGTATACAGTATACAGTACATGCCCACAACACTCACATGATACTCCCACAATAGAATACAACATTTCTATTAGAGATGAGCGGGTTCGGATCCTCGGGATCCGAAACCCCCCCCCCCCTGAACTTCACTTATTTTACACGGATCCTCCCGCCTTGCTCGGTTAACCCGAGCGCGCCCGAACGTCATCATCCCGCTGTCGTATTCTCGCGAGATTCGTATTCTATATAAGGAGCCGCACGTCGCTGCCATTTTCACTCGTGCATTGGAGATGATAGGGAGAGGACGTGCAGCGTTCTCTCAGTTGTGTTCAGTGTGCTGCAAATATCTGTGCTCAGTGTGCTGCAAATATCTGTGCTCAGTGTGCTTGCAAATATCTGTGCTCAGTGTGCTGAAAATATCTATGTTCTCTGCCTGAAAAACACTCCATATCTGTGCTCAGTGTGCTGCAAATATCTTTGCTCAGTGTGCTTTATTGTGGGGACTGGGGACCACCAGTAATATATATTAGGAGGACAGTGCAGAGTTTTGCTGACCAGTGACCACCAGTATTACATGTTCTCTGCCTGAAAAATGCTCCATATCTGTGCTGCATTGTAGTATATAGTAGGAGGACAGTGCATAATTTTGCTGACCAGTGACCACCAGTATTATATCAGTACGGTACAGTAGTCCACTGCTCTACCTACCTCTGTGTCGTCAAGTATACTTTCCATCCATACCTGTGGTGCATTTTAGTTGTTGTGCGCAGTATATATAGTAGGAGGACAGTGCATAATTTTGCTGACCACCAGTAAATAATATATAGCAGTATGGTACAGTAGGCCACTGCTCTACCTATCTCTGTGTCATCAAGTATACTATCCATCCATACCTGTGGTGCATTTTAGTTGTTGTGCACAGTATATATAGTACGAGGACAGTGCATAATTTTGCTGACCACCAGTATATAATATATAGCAGTATGGTACAGTAGGCCACTGCTCTACCTACCTCTGTGTCATCAAGTATACTATCCATCCATACCTGTGGTGCATTTTAGTTGTTGTGTGCAGTATATATAGTAGGAGGACAGTGCATAATTTTGCTGACCACCAGTATATAATATATAGCAGTACGGTACAGTAGGCCACTGCTCTACCTACCTCTGTGTCGTCAAGTATACTTTCCATCCATACCTGTGGAGCATTTTAGTTGTTGTGCGCAGTATATATAGTAGGAGGAAAGTGCATAATTTTGCTGACCACCAGTATATAATATATAGCAGTATGGTACAGTAGGCCACTGCTCTACCTATCTCTGTGTCGTCAAGTATACTATCCATCCATACCTGTGGTGCATTTTAGTTGTTGTGCACAGTATATATATAGTAGGAGGACAGTGCATAATTTTGCTGACCACCAGTATATAATATATAGCAGTATGGTACAGTAGGCCACTGCTCTACCTACCTCTGTGTCGTCAAGTATACTATCCATCCATACCTGTGGTGCATTTTAGTTGTTGTGTGCAGTATATATAGTAGGAGGACAGTGCATAATTTTGCTGACCACCAGTATATAATATATAGCAGTACGGTACAGTAGGCCACTGCTCTACCTACCTCTGTGTCATCAAGTATACTATCCATCCATACCTGTGGTGCATTTTAGTTGTTGTGCACAGTATATATAGTACGTGGACAGTGCATAATTTTGCTGACCACCAGTATATAATATATAGCAGTATGGTACAGTAGGCCACTGCTCTACCTACCTCTGTGTCATCTGTAAAAATGCTCCATATCTGTGCTGCATTGTAGTATATAGTAGGAGGACAGTGCATAATTTTGCTGACCAGTGACCACCAGTATTATATCAGTACGGTACAGTAGTCCACTGCTCTACCTACCTCTGTGTCGTCAAGTATACTTTCCATCCATACCTGTGGTGCATTTTAGTTGTTGTGCGCAGTATATATAGTAGGAGGACAGTGCATAATTTTGCTGACCACCAGTAAATAATATATAGCAGTATGGTACAGTAGGCCACTGCTCTACCTATCTCTGTGTCATCAAGTATACTATCCATCCATACCTGTGGTGCATTTTAGTTGTTGTGCACAGTATATATAGTACGAGGACAGTGCATAATTTTGCTGACCACCAGTATATAATATATAGCAGTATGGTACAGTAGGCCACTGCTCTACCTACCTCTGTGTCATCAAGTATACTATCCATCCATACCTGTGGTGCATTTTAGTTGTTGTGTGCAGTATATATAGTAGGAGGACAGTGCATAATTTTGCTGACCACCAGTATATAATATATAGCAGTACGGTACAGTAGGCCACTGCTCTACCTACCTCTGTGTCGTCAAGTATACTTTCCATCCATACCTGTGGAGCATTTTAGTTGTTGTGCGCAGTATATATAGTAGGAGGAAAGTGCATAATTTTGCTGACCACCAGTATATAATATATAGCAGTATGGTACAGTAGGCCACTGCTCTACCTATCTCTGTGTCGTCAAGTATACTATCCATCCATACCTGTGGTGCATTTTAGTTGTTGTGCACAGTATATATATAGTAGGAGGACAGTGCATAATTTTGCTGACCACCAGTATATAATATATAGCAGTATGGTACAGTAGGCCACTGCTCTACCTACCTCTGTGTCGTCAAGTATACTATCCATCCATACCTGTGGTGCATTTTAGTTGTTGTGTGCAGTATATATAGTAGGAGGACAGTGCATAATTTTGCTGACCACCAGTATATAATATATAGCAGTACGGTACAGTAGGCCACTGCTCTACCTACCTCTGTGTCATCAAGTATACTATCCATCCATACCTGTGGTGCATTTTAGTTGTTGTGCACAGTATATATAGTACGTGGACAGTGCATAATTTTGCTGACCACCAGTATATAATATATAGCAGTATGGTACAGTAGGCCACTGCTCTACCTACCTCTGTGTCATCAAGTATACTATCCATCCATACCTGTGGTACATTTTAGTTGTTGTGTGCAGTATATATAGTAGGAGGACAGTGCATAATTTTGCTGACCACCAGTATATAATATATAGCAGTACGGTACAGTAGGCCACTGCTCTACCTACCTCTGTGTCGTCAAGTATACTTTCCATCCATACCTGTGGAGCATTTTAGTTGTTGTGCGCAGTATATATAGTAGGAGGAAAGTGCATAATTTTGCTGACCACCAGTATATAATATATAGCAGTATGGTACAGTAGGCCACTGCTCTACCTATCTCTGTGTCGTCAAGTATACTATCCATCCATACCTGTGGTGCATTTTAGTTGTTGTGCACAGTATATATATAGTAGGAGGACAGTGCATAATTTTGCTGACCACCAGTATATAATATATAGCAGTATGGTACAGTAGGCCACTGCTCTACCTACCTCTGTGTCGTCAAGTATACTATCCATCCATACCTGTGGTGCATTTTAGTTGTTGTGTGCAGTATATATAGTAGGAGGACAGTGCATAATTTTGCTGACCACCAGTATATAATATATAGCAGTACGGTACAGTAGGCCACTGCTCTACCTACATCTGTGTCGTCAAGTATACTATTCATCCATACCTGTGGTGCATTTTAGTTGTTGTGCGCAGTATATATAGTAGGAGGACAGTGCATAATTTTGCTGACCACCAGTATATAATATTTAGCAGTACGGTACAGTAGGCCATTTCTATTGATATATTACTGGCATATAATTCCACACATTAAAAAAGGGAGAACAAAAATGTGGAGGGTAAAATAGGGAAAGATCAAGATCCACTTCCACCTCGTGCTGAAGCTGCTGCCACTAGTCATGGTCGAGACGATGAAATGCCATCAACGTCGTCTGCCAAGGCCGATGCCCAATGTCATAGTAGAGAGCATGTAAAAATCCCAAAAACAAAAGTTCAGTAAAATGACCCAAAAATCTAAATTAAAAGCGTCTGAGGAGAAGTGTAAACTTGCCAATATGCCATTTACGACACGGATTGGCAAGGAACGGCTGAGGCCCTCTCCTATGTTCCTCATGACTAGTGGGTCAGCTTCACATGAGGATGGAAGCACTCATCCTCCCACTAGAAAATGAAAAGACTTAAGCTGGCAAAAGCACAGCAAAGAACTGTGCGTTCTTCTAAATCACAAATCCCCAAGGAGAGTCCAATTGTGTCGGTTGCGATGCCTGACCTTCCCAACACTGGACGGGAAGAGGTGGCGCCTTCCTCCATTTGCACGCCCCCTGCTAGTGCTGGAAGGAGCACCCGCAGTCCAGTTCCTGATAGTTAAATTGAAGATGTCACTGTTGAAGTACACCAGGATGAGGATATGGGTGTTGCTAGCGCTGAGGAGGAAATTGACAAGGAGGATTCTGATGGTGAAGTGGTTTGTTTAAGTCAGGCACCTGGGGAGACACCTGTTGTCCGTGGGACGAATATGGCCATTGACATGCCTGGTCAAATTACAAAAAAAATCACCTTGTTGGTGTGGAATTATTTTAACAGAAATGCGGACAACATTTGTCAAGCCGTGTTTTGCCTTTGTCATGCTGTAATAAGTAGGGGTAAGGACGTTAACCACCTAGGAACATCCTCCCTTATACGTCACCTGGAGCGCATTCATAAGAAGTTATTGACAAGTTCAAAAACTTTGGGTGACAGCGGAAGCAGTCCACTGACAACTAAATCCCTTCCTCTTGTAACCAAGCTCCTGCAAACCAAACCACCAACTCCCTCAGTGTCAATTTCCATCTTAGACAGGAACGCCAATAGTCCTGCAGGCCATGTCACTGTCAAGTCTGACGAGTCCTCTCCTGCCTGGGATTCCTCCGATGCATCCTTGAGTGTAACGCCTACTGCTGCTGGCGCTGCTGTTGTTGCAGCTGGGAGTCGATCGTCATCCCTGAGGGGAAGTCGGAAGACCACTTGTACTACTTCCAGTAAGCAATTGACTGTCCAACAGTCCTTTGCGAGGAAGATGAAATATCACAGCAGTCATCCTGCTGCAAAGCGGATAACTCAGGCCTTGGCAGCCTGGGCGGTGTTAAACATGTTTCCGGTATCCACTGTTAATTCACAGGGAACTAGAGTATTGCTTGAGGTACTGTGTCCCCGTTACCAAATACCATCTAGGTTCCACTTCTCTAGGCAGGCGATACCGAGAATGTACACAGACGTCAGAAAAAGAGTCACCAGTTGTTATACACACCAGTGCCAGCAGGAATGTACTGGTGTCTGAACGGAGAGGGATGCAAAACAAATGAACTCACAGACAGACTGGGGAATATGACATTACATACACAGAAGGTGATAGGGTAACAAAATAAACACAAAGTGAACAGAGAAGCCCAAAGGCTAAGAAACTGGGTGTCTCCCTAGTATTAGGAATGCTCAGATGGAAAGAAGCGAGATGTTGTGATTTAATACGTAGAGAACCCGAAATGCTGTTGCTAAGGGCAACAGCAAAACCCTAAAGGGTTACCAACGGGTGTGGCAGTAAACTCCTTGGTCAGAGATGGAATAATAGACACAAGGAGAGTCTCCACAATCCTAGTCCTCACTTGCAGTGCACTGGTTCAGTTTACTGCCACTAAACTGACACCTGAACACCTTGCACAGTGAGAAAGGATTTTGGCAGGCAAGTCTGAGAATACAGCCGCAAACTTGCTAGGTTCACAGAGTAGCAAAAGAACCCCAGCAGGTTAAACGACTGACTCCAGTCTTACTGCTAGGTCTGGATTGGCAGAGTGTAATACCAAATCCCAAGGCCTATTTTTAAGTAAGCAACAAACAAATACAAAGTTTACACAGTACTTGCTAGCTTTCAGGAACTGACTAACCAACAAAGATTCAGCAGCATCTGCCTAACCTGAGAAGAGGGTTTATATAGCAGGTGCTGTCCACGCCCCACTGAGACCTCACAGACTGTGAGCACAAAAACCAGCACCGGATCCCCTGCCGTGCACAGAGCCTGTAACCACTGCACAGCAAAAGACCCGAACCGGAGTATCAGCTACGCTCAGGTTACTCCGCTAGCACTTGTCTCCAGGTTGCCATGACAACGTGGCAGCACAGAGCAGGAGACCCTAACAGTACCCCCCCTCTGACGAGGGGTCAAAGAACCCCTACCACCGGGTTTATCGGGGAACTGCGAGAAGAAAGAGCGTAACAGTCTGGGGGCATGAAGATCACAACTGCGCACCCACGACCGCTCCTCTGGGCCATACCCCTTCCAGTGCACCAAAAATGACAGACGACCACGAACCATCTTGGAGTCAAGAATCCTTTCAACAACAAACTCCCTCTGGCCACGTATCAGAAGAGGGGAAGGTCTTCCACTGGAAGAAGGATTACTAATCGCCCGTTTTAAAAGGGAACAATGAAATTTTTTATTGATACCCAAAGAACGGGGTAGATCTAACTGAAATGCCACCGGATTGATAACCCTAGTGATCTTATAAGGACCGATGAACCGGGGGCCTAACTTATGAGATGGCTGTCTCAACTTCAAATTCTTGGTAGACAACCAGACGAAGTCTCCTAATTTGAAGCTGCAGGGTCTTTTCCGCTTATCAAAAACCCTTTTGGTCACTAATGACACAGACACAAGGGCTTTCTTCACTTTCCTCCAAATACCTCTAAGGACCGAAACTACAGAGGAACCACCAGGCGTGGAGTCCAGGGGGTCACAAGAATTGGCCTTAGGATGATGCCCATACACACAAAGGAAGGGAGAGATCCCTGTAGCAGAGTGAGCCACGTTGTTATAGGCAAACTCCGCCATGGACAGATGAGCAACCCAGTCAGTCTGACACTTGGAGACATAACACCTGAGGAACTGCTCCAAGGACTGGTTCACCCTTTCAGTCTGCCCATTAGACTGCGGATGGTAGCCTGACGACAAGCTGACAGAAATCTGGAGATCGGAACAAAATGCCCTCCAGAATTTGGCCACAAACTGGGATCCGCGGTCAGAGACCACATCAAGTGGCAACCCGTGGAGGTGCACAACATGCAGCATAAATAATTCAGACAGGCGTCTGGCCGATGGCAGCCCAACCAATGGAACGAAATGCGCCATCTTCGAAAACCTGTCAACGACAACCCAGATGGCTGTCATCCCCGAGGATTTGGGCAAGTCCACCACAAAATCCATTGAAATGTGGGTCCATGGCTTAGATGGAATAGAGAGTGGATGTAATGGGCCAACAGGAACCCCTCTAGGAGTCTTATTTCGGGCACAGATGTCACATGCCCGAACCCACTGATACACATCCCTAGCCACCGAGGGCCACCACACCGCCCTAGATAGCAACTCCTGAGTTCTGGCAATACCCGGGTGACCTGCCGACTTCTTGGCATGAAATTCCAGGAACACTCGCTGTCTTAACCTAGGAGGCACAAACAAAAGACCTACCGGAAGGTCTGGAGGAGCCTGCTCCTGTGCTCTAAGGACTAATGACAAGAGGTCCTGGGTAATGCCCACTTTAATACATGATGGGGACACAATGGGCAATGGCTCCTCGGTGGTCTCCTGGATTGGAGCAAAACTCTGCGAGAGCACATCAGCCTTGATGTTTTTTGACCCAGGGCGATATGTTATCAAAAAATTAAAGCGAGCAAAAAACAAAGCCCATCGTGCCTGCCTGGCATTGAGGCGCTTCGCTAACTCTAAATATGCCAAATTCTTACGGTCGGTGAGAATTGAGACCACAAACTTAGCCCCCTCAAGCCAGTTTCTCTACTCCTCGAGTGCATCCTTAATAGCCAACAATTCCCGGTTACCCACGTCATAATTAATCTCGGCAGGCGAAAATTTACGGGAAAAGTAAGCACAGGGATGATGGCGATTATCAGACACCCCCATCTGAGAGAGCACTGCCCCAATACCCATCTCAGAGGCATCCACCTCCACCACAAAAGGACGCTCTGGATCTGGGTGTCGCAGCACCTTGGCCGAGACAAATGCCCTTTTGAGACGGGCAAAAGCCGCTTTGGCCTCACAAGACCAGTGAGCAACATCCGCCCCTTTCTTAGTGAGTGCCACCAAGGGGGCCACTATAGACAAAAATCCAGCGATAAATCGTATATAAAAATGCGCAAAGCCCAGAAAACGCTGAAGCGCCTTCAAACTAGTGGGCTGCACCCAATCCAGGACTGCCTGTACCTTAGAACCCTCCATTTGGAAACCTTCTGGGGAGATAATATATCCTAGAAATGCGATTTGCTGAACTTCAAATTCGCACATCTCCAGCTTCGCCCCAAGCCGGTGGTCTCTGAGTTTCTGGAGGACTAAGCGTACATGCTTCCGATGTTCCTCCAGGGAATGGGAGAAGATTAGGATGTCATCTAAGTATACAACTAAGAATCTATCCAAATATTCCCTGAGCACATCGTTCATGAAGTCCTGGAAGACTGCCGGGGCATTACAGAGCCCAAAAGGCATCACCAAATATTCATAATGCCCTGAGTGGGTATTAAAGGCAGTCTTCCATTCATCCCCCTCTCTTATTCGGATTAGATTGTACGCACCGCGTAGGTCAATCTTAGAAAAAATGGTGGCAGTACGAAGCTGGTCAAACAAGACCGAAATGAGAGGCAGTGGGTATGAGTTTTTAATCGTGATACGGTTCAATTCCCTGAAGTCTATGCAGGGTCGCAACGAACCGTCCTTTTTACCCACGAAGAAGAACCCCGACCCAACTGGAGACTGTGAAGGTCTGATAAATCCCTTAGCCAAGTTCTCCTGAATGTACTCTGCCATAGCCTGAGTCTCAGGACGTGACAGGGAGTACAACCTGCTCTTGGGAAGCTTTGCATTCGGCAACAAATTAATGGCACAGTCATAGGGGCGATGGGGAGGTAGTACCTCTGCAACTCTTTTGGAGAACACGTCCGCAAAATCTGCATAACATCCTGGCAATCCTGGCAAACTTAGCTGCGAAAGCCTGACAGGAAGGCTCAAGCAACTCCTGAAACAATCAGTACCCCAACTAAGAATCTCCCCAGAGACCCAGTCAAATTGAGGATTGTGGGCCCTTAACCAGGGTAACCCCAACACCAATGGGGCAAAAGTACAGACAGTCACATAAAAGGACAATTTTTCAGAGTGTGTGGCTCCAATAAACAAAGAAATCTGGCTAGTGCAAGAGGTAATTTTACCCTGGGATAATGGTTCCCCGTTTAACCCACAAATCTCAATTTCCGATGCCAAGGGTACTAAGGGAACAGAGTGTTTCAGGGCGAATTGGCGGTCCATAAAAACCCCTTCGGCCCCACTGTCCACAAAGGCCTCAGTCTTGACAGTTTGACCGAGGATCTTCAAGGTCACCGGAATGATAAAAGTCTTCTTGGGAAATTCTGACTTCTGGCCTGACAGGATATTTCCCATCACCCTCAGGCCCTGAAGTTTTCCGGCTTTTCTGGGCATGATACTACCACATGACCTTTTTTCCCACAGTACAAACATAACCCCTGCTGTCTCCTCCGCGTCTTCTCATGCGAGGAGAGGCGGGTAGCCCCAATCTGCATAGGCTCCTCGGAAAATTCCTCAGAGTCTGAGGTTCCCTTGGGAAAGAAGGAAACCTTGGTCTCCCTTTCAAGCCTGCGCTCTCTCAGCCGTCTATCCACCCGAATGGATAACTGCATGAGCTGATCCAAGCTATCAGGCAAGGGATATTGTACCAGTTGGTCTTTTAACTGGTTAGAAAGACCTCTTCGGTACTGGTGTCTCAGGGCTGGGTCATTCCACTGGGTATCATGGGCCAACCTCCGAAACTCCGTACAATAAACCTCAACTGGCCTTCGCCCTTGCTTAAGGATCGAAATCTGAGACTCGGCTGAGGCCGTCTTGTCAGGGTCATCATACAACATGCCTAGTGCCGTAAAAAAAGCATCAACACTTTTAAGCAACGGACAGTCAGGCTGCAACCCATATGCCCAGACCTGTGGGTCTCCTTGTAGAAAGGAAATCACTATGCCCACCTGCTGAATCTCTGACCCAGAAGACTGAGGCCTAAGCTGGAAATATAGCTTGCAGCTCTCCTTGAAACAAAAGAACTGCGAGCGATCTCCAGAAAAATGATCCGGGAGATTTACTTTCGGCTACTTAACCCCTGAAGGTACTGCTGCTGCGGGAGCTCCGCCAGCGGCCTGCGAGGTGTGCATTTTAATGGACAAATCATTAAATTGTCGAGTCAGGACCTGCACTTGATCGACCACCTGTTGCAAAGTATTTTGAGGGGTATGCTCCATATTCCCACAAAATTTCAACAGGAGTATTGGGCTGCTGAATATGTTATGCACACCAGTGCCAGCAGGAATGTACTGGTGTCTGAACGGAGAGGGATGCAAAACAAATGAACTCACAGCCAGACTGGGGAATATGACATTACATACACAGAAGGTGATAGGGTAACAAAATAAACACAAAGTGAACAGAGAAGCCCAAAGGCTAAGAAACTGTGTGTCATCCTAGTATTAGGAATGCTCAGATGGAAAGAAGCGAGATGTTGTGATTTAATACGTAGAGAACCCGAAATGCTGTTGCTAAGGGCAACAGCAAAACCCTAAAGGGTTACCAATGGGTGTGGCAGTAAACTCCTTGGTCAGAGATGGAATAATAGACACAAGGAGAGTCTCCACAATCCTAGTCCTCACTTGCAGTGCACTGGTTCAGTTTACTGCCACTAAACTGACACCTGAACACCTTGCACAGTGAGAAAGGATTTTGGCAGGCAAGTCTGAGAATACAGCCGCAAACTTGCTAGGTTCACAGAGTAGCAAAAGAACCCCAGCAGGTTAAATGACTGACTCCAGTCTTACTGCTAGGTCTGGATTGGCAGAGTGTAATACCAAATCCCAAGGCCTATTTGCAGTAAGCAACAAACAAATACAAAGTTTACACAGTACTAGCTAGCTTTCAGGAACTGACTAACCAACAAAGATTCAGCAGCATCTGCCTAACCTGAGAAGAGGGTTTATATAGCAGGTGCTGTCCACGCCCCACTCAGACCTCACAGACTGTGAGCACAAAAACCAGCACCGGATCCCCTGTCGTGCACAGAGCCTGTAACCACTGCACAGCAAAAGACCCGAACCGGAGTATCAGCTACGCTCAGGTTACTCCGCTAGCACTTGTCTCTGGGTTGCCATGACGACATGGCAGCACAGAGCAGGAGACCCTAACACCAGTGTCCTAAAAAATGCAGTTGTACCCAATGTCCACTTAACCACGGACATGTGGACAAGTGGACCAGGGCAGACTCAGGACTATATGACTGTGACAGCCCACTGGGTAGATGTATTGCCTCCCGCAGCAAGAACAGCAGCGTCGGCACCAGTAGCAGCATCTCGCAAACGCCAACTCATTCCTAGGCAGGCTACGCTTTGTATCACCGCTTTTCAGAAGAGGCACACAGCTGACAACCTCTTACGGATGCTGAGGAATATCATCGCAGAATGGCTTACACCAATTGGACTCTCCTGGGGATTTGTGACATAGGACAATGCCACCAATATTGTGCGTGCATTTCATGTGGGCAAATTCCAGCACGTCCCATGTTTTGCACATACATTGAATTTGGTGGTGCAGAATTATTTAAAAAGCGACAGGGGCATGCAAGAGATGCTGTCGGTGGCCCGAAGAATTGCGGGCCACTTTCGGCATTCAGCCACCGCGTGCCGAAGACTGGAGCACCAGCAAACAGTCCTGAACCTGCCCCGTCATCATCTGAAGCAAGAGGTGGTAACGAGGTGGAATTCAACCCTCTATATGCTTCAGAGGATGGAGGAGCAGCAAAAGGCCATTTAAGCCTATACAGCTACCTACGATATAGGCAAAGGAGGGGGAATGCACCTGACTCAAGCGCAGTGGAGAATGATTTCAACGTTGTGCAAGGTTCTGCAACCCTTTGAACTTGCCACACGTGAAGTCAGTTCATATACTGCAAGCCTGTCAGGTCATTCCCCTCATCAGGCTTTTGCAGAAGAAGCTGGAGGGATTGAAGGAGGAGCTAAAACGGAGCGATTCCACTAGGCATGTGGGACTTGTGGCTGGAGCCCTTAATTCGCTTAACCAGGATTAACGGCTGGTCAATCTGTTGAAATCAGAGCACTACATTTTGGCCACCGTGCTCGATCCTAGGTTTAAAGCGTACTTTGGATCTCTCTTTCCGGAAGACACAAGTCTGCAGAGGTTCAAAGACCTGCTGGTGAGACACTTGTCAAGTCAAGCGGAACGTGACCCGTCAACAGCTCCTCCTTCACATTCTCCCGCAACTGGGGCTGCGAGGAAAAGGCTAAGAATTCCTAGCCCATCCACTGTCGGTGATGCAGGGCAGTCTGGAGCGAGTGCTGACATCTGGTCCGGACTGAAGGACCTGCCAATGATTACTGACATGTCGTCTACTGTCACTGCATATGATTCTGTCACCATTGAAAGAATGGTGGAGGATTATATGAGTGACCGCATCCAAGTAGGCACGTCAGACAGTCCGTACATATACTGGCAGGAAAAAGAGGCAATTTGGAGGCCCTTGCAGAAACTGGCTTTATTCTACCTAAGTTGCCCCCCCTCCAGTGTGTACTCCGAAAGAGTGTTTAGTGCAGCCGGTCACCTTGTCAGCAATCGACGTACGAGGTTACTTCCAGAAAATGTGGAGAAGATGATGTTCATCAAAATGAATTATAATCAATTCCTCCGTGGAGACATTCACCAGCAATTGCCTCCAGAAAGACACAGGGACCTGAGATGGTGGATTCCTGTGGGGATGAATTAATAATCTGTGAGGAGAGGGATGTACACAGTGAAAGGGGTGAGGAATCGGACAATGAGGAGGAGGTGGACATCTTGCCTCTGAAGAGCCAGTTTGTGCAAGGAGAGATTTATTGCTTCTTTTTTGGTGGGGGCCCAAACCAACCAGTCATTTCAGTCACAGTCGTGTGGCAGACCCTGTCGCTGAAATGATGGGTTTGTTAAAGTGTGCATGTCCTGTTTATACAACATAAGGGTGGGTGGGAAGGCCCAAGGACAATTCCATCTTGCACCTCTTTATTCTTTCATTTTTCTTTGCATCATGTGCTGTTTGGGGACAATTATTTTGAAGTGCCATTCTGTCTGACACTGCAGTGCCACTTCTAGATGGGCCAGGTGTTTGTGTCGGCCACTTGAGTCGCTTAGCTTAGCCATCCAGTGACCTTGGTGCACCTCTTTTTTTCTTTGCATCATGTGCTGTTTGGGGACTATTTTTTAAATTGGCCTTCCTGTCTGACACTGCAGTGCCACTCCTAGATGGGCCAGGTGTTTGTGTCGGCCACTTGGGTCGCTTAGCTTAGCCATCCAGCGACCTTGGTGCACCTCTTTTTTTCTATGCATCATGTGCTGTTTGGTGACTGTTTTTTAAATCTGCCATCCTGTCTGACACTGCATTGCCACTCCTAGATGGGCCAGGTGTTTGTGTCGGCCACTTGGGTCGCTTAGCTTAGTCACACAGCTACCTCATTGCACCTCTGTTTTTCTTTGCATCATGTGCTGTTTGGGGACTATTTTTTAAATCTGCCACCCTGTCTGACACTGCAGTACCACTCCTAGATGGGCCAGGTGTTTGTGTCGGTCACTTGGGTCGCTTAGCTTAGTCATCCAACAACCTCGGTGCAGATTTTAGGACTAAAAATAATATTTTGAGGTGTGAGGTGTTCAGAATAGACTGGAAATTAGTGGAAATTATGGTTATTGAGGTTAATAATACTATGGGATCAAAATGACCCCCAAATTCTATGATTTAAGCTGTTTTTGAGGGTTTTTTGTAAAAAAAACACCCGATTCCAAAACACACCGGAATCCGACAAAAAAATTTCAGGGAGGTTTTGCCAAAACGCGTCTGAATCCAAAACACGGCCGCGGAACCGAATCCAAAACCAAAACACAAAACCCGAAAAATGTCCAGTGCACATCACTAATTTCTATGCATGCACATGGTCACCATGTAATTACCTCCCAGAAAGGTCCATTTTATGGATAACATGCTCTCTGGGATGCATTTGTATCCACTGGCAAAACAAAATGTTGATAGAAAGTTAAATAAGGGTTCACGCCATTATAACTATAGTATTAGAAAAACAAACATGCCAATACATGATCCATAAGAACCCAAAATGTAAACATGACATACTATTCATGTCTAACATATATGTGATGGTAAAGAGAATTAATAGCAATTTATGGCATCATCAGTAACATTAATTAAATCCATTTGTATATAAATTAAGAAAACATTATTTTATTTGGACACAAATATAGTTATAAATCTCAGCAATAATATAAAATGTTGGAAAGAGAAATAAAGAACAATATTATTTTTAAAAATCAAAGAACAAAAGACAATATATTCAACAGTTCATAAGAAAATATAATAAAAAAATTGGCAACAATATATGTGAATGGTGTATCTAAAAAAGGAAGTAGTCATTGATGAAGTATTGATGTAGTCATTGAGGATGTAGTCAGTTATTATGCCGTCATTGTGAAAATACTGACGTGCAACATGTTGACTTTCAGAATGTTGATGTGTGGAATGTTGACATTAGGGTTAAGCTGCAGATTGGAGGATTAGAGTTAGGAATTTGGTGGAGGCTAGGATTAGGTTTCAAGCAGTGGAAGGTTCAGGGTAGGGTTAGGCATTAGAGGGAAAGGTAGGGGTAGAGATAAGTGTTAGGAATAGGGGAGAAATACTTGCTGGAATGATGGAACAGCGGAGGTCTGATCCTGAAGTGATGATCACATGACTGTTAGGACTCAGAAGCCATGCTGGTAATACTGCAACAATCAGAATCAAGTTATTGACTGCTGTATTATCAGGTATGATATGTTAACATTCTAATATGTCAACATTTCATCACTGTCTACATGATACAATGAATGTCAACATATCATATTACTCCCTCTAAAAGATCTTTCTAATTTGTGATGTATTTTCTCCCTCATAACTTGAACACACTTGGGACATATATTACGTTCTACCTACCATTTAAGGCATTTCATAATATAATGTATATGAGTATGTCCTAACAGAATGAGATCACAGAGGTATGTTTTGTGCCTTGTAACTTCATTACTTAATGAGGCACATCTCATAAAAAGTATGCGCTAAAATCTAGGACATCAATTAATGTTAAAATCGATTATTTGGTTTATTTAGCAAATTGAATTTGCTTTCCAAGGTCATTATAAGCATCACTGGGACTGGAAATAGTGACATTTTACTTAGATGAGTCCTTGAAAAGACCTGTGATGGGTTAAACAAGTCAACACAATAAACAATCCTCTCTTTCAACCAGCTGAATTCATGATGTTGCTATTATCTCTCATTTATGATCCCAATTCTTGTTCACGTTCCCCATTATATTCACCACAGACAATCATGTTTTTAATTTCCTGTAAATATTCGCTGAATTCCATTCACAAATATGCTTTCAATAGTATGTCTGATTACCAGTGAAAACCGCTAATACATTTCAGTCATAGCTAAGTGCATGTTATAGGTTTTACACTTAGATCTAATTAGAAATCTACTGTTGTGGAAAAAGCTTTGTAAAGAATGGAAATTAATAATGCAGTTTTAGTACAACACAATGCTTGCCTTCATATTAGTCTTAAATGACTTTCACCAGCAGAAGATCAGGCATCACATCACACTGTAATTTATGTAGTTCTATTTATTTTTTTTTGCTTTTGTAAAACTGGATCAATAATGTTTTACACACATTATGTCCTAGGTGTAATATGAACTGTGCATAATAATGGTAACATCAAGAACTATTTTTATTAAAAAATCAATCTGTTGTCTCCACATTGTAGAGGTCCATTTTATACTTCAGAATTTTCATCATAAAAATACAGTAAAACGTAAATCAAAGTGTTTAATGTTCAGGACTTTCTCTGCTTTAGTGTTATATATAAGTTATATCATTTTTGCTGATGGTCATATTAGATCTATCTGATCATTGGCTGGGTTATAAGGCTGCTGTTTCACTTGTGTACTATAGTTGCAGCTTTTTTTTAGATTTAATTCAGTTTTTTTTAGATTTACTTCAGTTTTTTTTAGATTAACTTCATAAGTTGTTATAAATACTCAAAACTTGCCAAAGTTGAAGCCCAAACCGTATTGATAGTTATTACTCATCTCTTTTGATTAGTTCTCTCAGATGTAACAGGAGGTTACATCTGAGAGAACTAATCAAAAGAGATGAGTAATAACTATCAATACGGTTTGGGCTTCAACTTTGGCAAGTTTTGAGTATTTATAACAACTTATGAAGTAAATCTAAAAAAAACTGACTCAAGGGTATACTGTATTTAATAAGGGGTGTTCTTTTAAAAACAATACTTTTAAATGGTGTGTTTAAACACAAAAGTCTCATGAAGAATAAGCAGAAAATGTGACACAAAGAACTTAAAAATGTGCACACAAAAATAGCACACGTATTTGGGTTCAGTAGGTATTACCGGCGGCCGGCATCAGTATACCAACAGCGGCATACCGGCCACCAGCATGCTGGCAATGTGGGTTGCAGTTGAATGCCGCTTGCAGGCTCGCTGCACTCGCCATGTTGCAGGCACGGTGGCATGTTGCGCTCGACACAGGTTATATTCTCCCTTTATGGATGTCGTGGACACCCACAGAGGGAGAATAGCCTGTGGCGCTGGTATTCCGGCGGCGGGATTTCACCGATAGTCGGTATTCTGGTATTGGCACTGTGACCACTGGGATCCTGACTAGCGGTATTTTAACCACTTCCAACGTATTTCTGCAAGGAATGCAGATCCATACATATCTTGAGATGCATATGCCCTCACATAACCGTGAAAGTCATCATCATCAACACAATGTATTTGCACGTGCAGGTTGAGCAGCTCTGTAATCACTCATATGCAAGAATTCACTTTTTTGAGCATGTGCAAATGTGAGATATGCTACACAAACTGTCACTGTACTCTGCATTAAATAAGCAAATTACATTATAAATTATTTTTCATACTCTCAAAATATAAATTTACGGTAACATTTTTAAAATAAATAAATAATTCAATAAGAAATTCTTTAAAAATGGAAATAATTGGCCAAAATGGCTAATTCTCACAAACGGGCCAAACTGTTGCACTATGAAGTCTCAGACATAAATCGATGTATATATTACACAATCCCTGAGGCTTTCCTTAGAGTGGGTTTAGCTAAATTATACTACTAATCACTACAAGGCAATGGAATTGCTAATTGTTTGCGTTATCTGTACAGTTTTATAGCAATCTAAATAAATGACAACAGAAATGTTTACTACAAATAGAGTAAACCAATTACAGAAAAGAACTAACACACCCCTTAATGATATTGTTATATAGCCTTCTATAGCCACAAAAAGTATAATTATTTAATACCAGCTAGGATATGCCACAGTCTGAATCTATTGAGTGCGGAGATGCTTATGGGCCTGCCATGCACTCTGCTAAGACCCCCGGGTTGGCTGCTGTATATATTACTGCCTACAGGATGACCTGTAGGATCAGAGAGTAAGTTAAATGCTAATAATGCACACTATTTAATGAGAAAGTTCAGGGTGAAAACACCCAGGGCTGACTAATATATATGGTCACTTGAAAAACAACTAACTCCAGATGTAATGTATGTGGCAGCTGGAATTGTGTCACAGGATTGCTCTGCATACAGACAGCTGACTGCATCATTTATTTCTGAACATTAGCTACAGCTTTTGTGGTTGTACCCCGACATCCATCAGTGAGATTCTAGGAGTTGTCCCTGGCATTCGCTGAGACTGTGGCAGTATGTGTATAATAATTATATATATATATATACAGTATATAAAATAAGAACAGGAATACTTTACAATCTGTATCAACACACACACACACACACACACACACACACACACACACACACACACACACAAGACTTACAGAATTATACAGATAGCACTCTCAGCCAGTCTACAGGAACTGGCAGGGATCTAGCTATGCTGCATGACAATGGCCATTGGGTCAGGGTCAGACTCACAAGATTCATATGTCTGCAACATGCAGAATCAGTGTTCACAAGTGGGTCCCGTCTCACAGTCCAGCAGCAGTGATAGGTGCACCATCACTTGCTGCAGTACAGGCTGAGTGGGATCACACAAAAGCCATCCCATCCCCTATTGCAGGTGTTAGCAGGGCTCCTGGGTAGAGACAATTTCCTCTGCAGCAGCACATGCAGGTGCCTCTTCAGGGCTTGGAACCCGGAGACAGGCGTCTCCATTTCTTTGTCATTCTAGACCACAGCGACTTTTGCAGCAGGAAAATCCCAGACTGCTTTTGGTCAGGTGCTTAATGTAAATGGATAATGCAGACATAGTAGCCCGCATCTTCCATTGGTGGAGGAATCAATTGTGCCAATAAAAAAATCAGTGTATACCATTGCCGATTTTTCACATTGGTGAAACCATTTTCAAAATTAGAAATGTATCACTGTTCAGGCTATATTCTATGAATCTATTCTCATCAAATCTATTGTTGCCAAATCCAAATGGTGGACCCATAACTCCTATGGGATCAGTCAAAGAAGAAATTGTTCCAAAGGCAATCTTGAGAGTGTCAAATACAGTATTTAGATATATGACTTTGGCCTTAATAATATTGCTAGCCATGCAGCACTATAGTATGCATAATGTAACATGTATTTAATAATTCTTCTCACTATACTGCTTCTCACTATACTATACTCACTATATATTGGAGAATCATGGTATTTTCTTGTTATTTGAAAACACTTACTGTCATTTATTATAAAAATGGCTTGATACATAACAAAGACACTTACATTCATAGAGAACTCCACAGTTACATTACAAAAAAACAGTAACATGGGGGTAAATTTACTAAGATGGGAGTTCTATTTAAGATGGGATGTTGCCCATAGCAACCAATCAGATTCCAGGTATTTTCTTCTAGAAGGTGCTAGATAAATGAGAAGTAGAAGCTGATTGGTTGCTATGGGCAACATCCCTTCTTAGTAAATTTACCCCATGGAGTCCAATTTATTGTCACATAGAGGGCTCACACATCTTGACCATGTATATCAATCCCAACATTTTTAGTGTAGGTAAGAATGAGAAGGAAACATTTAGGAAAAAGAAACAACAGGAGCGGTGTGATTGGGCACTGGAAGTGATAGAAGGAGGTGAACATGAACAGTAAAAAAAAAATAGAAGACTACCAGATAGGCTGTATTCCTACTGTATAGGCTGTATTCTACTTTGAGAATAGTGATTGTAGCCATGTATTGTAAAAATAATAAATATATATTATATTATATTATATCATATTATATTATATTATATTATATCATATTAATAATAATATATATGTTCCTAATAAAATAAAGTAAAAAATATTTATTAAAATTGATGAACTATATGTCAGGCCTATAATATGGATACATAGGTTTAACAAAGCAGCAAATACATATAAATGTATATGATGCTTTATACAGTAGTTCATATTTATTATAGTAAAAATAATAAGTTAATGGTGTACACATCTGTGTAATGGTTGTATAGGTTACATGAGCAATGTGTTATTACAAGTTGTTGATAAAGTTGCATGATTCAAGATAAGAGCACAGCTGTCAAGATGTCAATATGGACTTACTATGACAGTTGGTTTTTAATGGGCTGCTGGAGCAAGAAAACAGGTCCCTCGTGCTGTCAGTGAGCACTGTAGCAATAGCCTGCAGGACAGCAACTGTGGGACCCTCGCGCTGATCGTGAGCCACTGTTGGAGAGATAGTTGTGATTGGTGGCGGGGGAAAGATGTGACCAATGGAAGGCTGATGATCAGCATGCAGTGTCGGATTGGGGCATGAAGGGCCCCCAACGGGGGAATGCAGTTATAGGAGCCCATACTAAGGGGTGCGGCCAGCCTACAAAGGGTGTGTGGCCAGCCTCCACAGAGGCTTGAAATACACAATAGTTTAGTGTAGTGTAATGCAACATATATACCATGTATAATGCAAGTGCACAGTCTGGAACCTGATCCCTAGAGAAAGGAGTGGGCCCTCAGGCAGTGGGGCCTACTGGTGGTTTCCCTGGTACCCCTGTGGGCCACTCTGACCCTGTCAGCACGAGTCAAACTTAACAGGAGGATAAAAGGGGCTCTTCTGCGCTGATCAGCAGTCTGGAGATCACTTGGTGAGAGCACAAATCCTGGATGCCTTCTCCGCTGTTGAGAGCTGTTACACATAGCGGAGGAGGGCTCCAGGGCTGTAGTCAGTGCAGAAGCACGTAGACTGACAGCGCTGTGGAAGTCCCTCCCGCTGCCACCTATCCTCAGCTGTAAACATTGGGCAAGCAGGGAGAGGACTGATACCGCTGGCTTATTTATGCACTGTCCATGCTTCACCAGCCGTCTCTCATAGCAGCTGCAAACATTGAGAGAGCAGTGGAGAGGCTAATGACGCTGCCATTATTGCACAGGTGAAATAGCTTTGCACATCAGTAAAGGTGTTTCCACCTCCTGCATCTATATGCTGTAAAAATAAAGCAGGATACTTAGGAGCACCTTAGGTGTTAATGCCAGTGCAGTAAAGCTGAACAAGGTTGACGGAAGCTGTAGCTGTAGGAGTGTCGTTGGTGCCATGCAAAGGGAAGGAAGTTGAGGGAGAAGCTAAGGCAGCAGTACCAGTTCAGAGCAATGAAAGGCAGTGGAAAGTCCAGCTAATCACGGATTGGTGAGAACTAAAAACTGCACTAACCACCAGCACCTTTAGACACTTATGCCACAGTATTCTATTAATTTGCAAGGAGCATTGACATCACTACAACGTAATATTGCTGAGAGTTAATGCAAGAGAAGATATAAGTCACCTTTAAAGAAATATCCATTGCAGGAACAGGATTATTTGGTACTAATTATACTTTCAGTACAATTTTCTAAAGTGCACTACTTGGAAAAACATCAGAAGTGCTGCCAGACAGGTTTAAAATAGGATTTTAATACCTACCGGTAAATCCTTTTCTCTTTGTCCGTAGAGGATGCTGGGGATGCTTCAAGAACCATGGGGTATTGATAGGATCCGCTGGAGACATGGGCACTTTAAGACTTTAAAAGTGTTGTGTGAACTGGCTCCTCCCTCTATGCCCCTCCTCCAGACTCCAGTTATAGGAACTGTGCCCAGGGAGACGGACATTTCAAGGAAAAGGATTTATTTAATTTTTTAAAACTAAGGTGAGATACATACCAGCTCACACCTCAAACACGCCATACAACATGGCATTCAACAACAACACATGCAACGGCATGACCGACATCAGCCACAGACTGACTGAACTTAGCTCAACATGAGTGTAACCATAACCAAACTGCAGATACAGCCCGCACTGGGACGGGCGCCCAGCATCCGCTACGGACTAAGAGAAAAGGATTTACCGGTAGCTATTAAAATCCTATTTTCTCATACGTCCTAGAGGATGCTGGGGATGCTTCAAGAACCATGGGGTTTATACCAAAGCTCTAGAATGGGCGGGAGAGTGCGGATGACTCTGCAGAACCGATTGACCAAACAAGAGGTCCTCCTCAGCCAGGGTATCAAACTTGTAAAACTTCACAAAGGTGTTTGAACCCGACCAAGTAGCAGCTCGGCAAAGCTGTAATGCCGAGAACCCTCGGGCAGCCGCCCAGGATGAGCACAACTTTCTGGTAGAATGGGCTTTCACCGATTTCAGTAACGGCAATCCTGCCATAGAATGAGACTGCTGAATCGTTTTACAGATACAGCGTGCAATAGTCTGCTTGGAAGCAGGAGCCCCAATCTTGTTGGGAGCCCACAGGACAAACAGAGTCTCCGTTTACCTAATCTGCACCGTACTGGCGACATATATTTTCAAAGCTCTGACCACATCGAGAGACTTCGATTCCGCCAAAGGCGTCAGTAGCCACTGGCACCACAATAGGCTGGTTTACATGAAATAAAACCACTTTTGGCAGAAATTGCTGATGAGTTCTCAACTCCACTCTATCAGCATGGAAGATTAAATAGGGACTTTTGTGAGACAAAGCCGCCAACTCAGATACCCGCCTTGCGGATGCCAAGGCTAACAACATGACTACTTTCCAAGTAAGGAATTTCAACTCAACCTTACGCAAAGGTTCGAACCAATGAGATTGCAGGAACTGCAATACCACATTAAGGGGGTCATTCCGAGTTGTTCGCTCGTTATATTTTTCTCGCAACGGAGCGATTAGTCGCTAATGCGCATGCGCAATGTCCGCAGTGCAACTGCGCCAAGTAAATTTGCTATGCAGTTAGGTATTTTACTCACGGCATTACAAGGTTTTTTCTTCGTTCTGGTGATCGTAATGTGATTGACAGGAAGTGGGTGTTTCCGGGCGGAAACTGGCCGTTTTATGGGTGTGTGCGAAAAAACGCTACAGTTTCTGGGAAAAACGCGAGAGTGGCTGAAGAAACGGAGGAGTGTCTGGCCAAACGCTGGAAGTGTTTGTGACGTCAAACCAGGAACAAAACTGACTGAACTGATCGCAGTTGCCGAGTAAGAGTGGAGCTACTCAGAAACTGCTAAGAAGTGTCTATTCGCAATTTTGCTAATCTTTGGTTCGCAATTTTGATAAGCTAAGATTCACTCCCAGTAGGCGGCGGCTTAGCGTGTGCAAAGCTGCTAAAAGCAGCTTGCGAGCGAACAACTCGGAATGAGGGCCTAAGATCCCACGGTGCCACAGGAGGCACAAACGGAGGTTGGATGTGCATCACGCCTTTCACGAAGGTCTGAACTTCTGGAAGGGAGGCCAATTCTTTCTGAAAGAAGATTGATAAGGCTGAAATTTGTACTTTAATAGAGCCTAACTTTAGGCCTGCATCCACACCTGATTGCAAAAAAATGGAGCAAACACCCCAGCTGAAATTCCTCCGTAGGAGCCTTCTTGGATACACACCAAGACACATATTTCCTCCAAATACGGTGGTAATGTTTTGCTGTTACTTCTTTTCTAGCCTGAAGAAGTGTGGGAATGACTTCACTGGGAATACCCTTTCAGGCTAGGGTTTGGCGTTCAACTGCCATGCCGTCAAACGCAGCCGCGGTAAGTCTTGATACACGCACGGTCCTTGTTGTAACAGGTCCTCCCATAGAGGAAGAGGCCATGGATCTTCTATGAGCAACTCCTGAAGATCTAGATACCAGGCCCTCTTTGGCCAGTCTGGAACAATGAGTATCGCCTGACCCTTGTTCTTCTTATAATCTTTATCACCTTTGGAATTAGTGGAAGTGGAGGGAACACATAGACCGACGGAAACACCCACGGTGTCACTAGGGCGTCCACTGCTATTGCTTCAAGGTCTCTCGACCTGGAACAATATCTCTGAAGTTTCTTGTTGAGGCGGGACGCCATCATGTCTATTTGAGGAATTCCCCAACGACTTGTCACTTCTGCAAAGACCTCTTGATGAAGACCCCACTCTCCTGGATGGAGATCGTGTCTGCTGAGGAAGTCTGCTTCCCAGTTGTCCACTCCTGGAATGAAAACTGCTGACAGACGCTTGCATGTCTCTCCGCCCAGCGAAGAATTTTCGTGGCCTCAGCCATTGCCACTCTGCTCTTTGTTCTGCCCTGGCGGTTTATGTAAACCACTGCTATTATGTTGTATGACTGGATCAAGACGGGCAGACCGCGAAGAAGATGTTCCGCTTGCTGAATGCAGTTGTAAATGGCCCTTAATTCCAGAATGTTTATGTGCAGACAAGCTTCCTGGCTTGACCATTTTCCCTGAAAATTTCTCCCCTGTGTGACTGCTCCCCAGCCTCGGAGACTTGCATCTGTGATCACCAGGATCCAATCCTGAATCCCGAACCTGCGTCCCTCCAAAAGGTGAGAACTGTGCAGCCACCACATGAGGGAGATCCTTATCCTGGAAGAAAGGATTATTTTCCGGTGCAAGCCCAGGTGAAACCCGGACCACTTGTCTAACAGGTCCCACTGAAGCACCCTGCATGGAACCTGCCTTACTAAATGGCCTCGTAGGCCGCCACCATCTTCCCCAGCAACCGAGTGCATTGAAGAATCGACACTTGCCGGTTTCAGAATCTGTTTTACCATGTTCTGTATTTCCAGAGCCTTTTCCACTGGAAAAAAAACTCTCTGTAATTCTGTATCCAGAATCATAGAAACATAGAAACATAGAATTTGTCGGCAGATAAGAACCACTTGGCCCATCTAGTCTGCCCCTTTTTTTTTTTTTTTTATATTATTTTTTTTATCACTAACCTTATTTGATCCTTATTTCTTTGTAAGGATATCCTTATGTCTATCCCATGCATGTTTAAATTGCTCTACTGTCTTAGCCTCTACCACCTCTGATGGGAGGCTATTCCACTTGTCCACTACCCTTTCTTTGAAATAATTTTTCCGCAAATTTCCCCTGAACCTCCCCCCCTCCAGTCTCAGTGCATGTCCTCGTGTCCTATTGCTTCTCTTCATTTGGAGAATGTTTCCCTCCTGGACTTTGTTAAAACCCTTCATATATTTGAAAGTTTCTATCATGTCCCCCCTTTCCCTTCTCTGCTCCAAACTATACATATTGAGATTTCTTAGTCTTTCTGGGTATGTTTTGTGATGTAGGCCATGCACCATTTTAGTTGCCCTCCTTTGTACAGTTTCTAATGTATTAATATCCTTTTGAAGATATGGCCTCCAGAACTGAATACAGTATTCTAGATGAGGCCGTACCAATGACCTATACAGTGGCATTATTACTTCTTTCTTTCTGCTGCTGATTCCTCTCCCAATGCAGCCAAGCATCTGACTAGCCTTCCTCATTGCCTTGTTACATTGCTTACCTGCTTTTAAGTCATCTGAAATAGTGACTCCTAGATCCCTTTCCTCCTCAGTAGTTTTCAGTATAGTGCCATTAATACTGTATTTAGCTTTAGGATTTTTGAGACCCAAGTGCATAATTTTGCATTTTTGGGCATTAAACTGTAATTGCCAGACTCTTGACCATTTCTCTAGTCTACTTAGATCCTCAATCATTTGTTTTACCCCACCTGGTGTGTCTACCCTGTTGCATACCTTTGTGTCATCTGCAAAAAGGCATACTTTCCCTTTAATGCCATTTGCAATGTCACCAATAAAGATATTAAAAAGCACTGGTCCAAGTACAGATCCCTGGGGTACTCCACTGGTAACATTTCCCTCCTGTGAATGCACTCCATTTACCACAACTCTCTGTTTTCTATCCTTCAACCAAGATCTTATCCATTCAATAATCCTAATATCCAATCCCAAACTTTCAAGTTTATTTAGCAGTCTGCGATGTGGAACTGTATCAAAAGCCTTACTAAAGTCTAGATAAGCTATATCCATGGCTCCACCTTTATCCATCACTTTAGTCACACAATCAAAAAAGTCAATAAGATTTGTTTGACATGATCTCCCCCCAGTGAATCCATGCTGTTTGGGATCCAGTAAATTGCCGGATTTGAGATGATCTACAACTCTTTCTTTTAAGAGTGTTTCCATCAATTTCCCTACTACTGATGTAAGACTCACTGGTCTGTAGTTGTTTGCCTCTTCCTTGCTTCCACTTTTGTGCAGTGGGACTACGTTTGCTCTTTTCCAGTCCCCTGGAATTTCTCCTGTAGCTAATGACTGGTTGAATAATTCTGTCAATGGTGCTACCAGCACCTCTTTAAGTTCTTTTAGTATCCTTGGATGTATCCCATCTGGCCCCATAGATTTGTCCACTTTCAGCTTTGAGAGTTCTGTTAGGACCTTCTCCTCTGTAAATGTACTTGTTTCATTTTCCTGAATATCCCTGCAACTTAACTGTGGCCCCTTCCCCTCTCTTTCAGTAGTAAATACTGAGCAAAAATAATCATTAAGATGATCTGCTATTAAATTGTCTCCTTCAACAAGACTCCCAGTGTCCGTCTTTAGTTTTATAATTCCGCCTTTTGTTTTTCTCTTTTCGCTTATATACCTAAAAAAAGTTTTGCCTCCTTTACCCACTGACTGGGCCATTTTCTCCTCAGCTCTCCACATCTGATTACCTTCTTTGCCTCCTTCTGTCTAACAAGATATATTTTTTTGTCTTCATTATTTTGTGTCTGCTTATATTTCCTAAAAGCCATCTTTTTTGCTCTCACAATATTTGCTACTTCTTTTTCAAACCACACTGGCTTCCTTTTCCTTGTGTTTTTCCTAACAGTTTTGATACAAAGGTCTGTTGCCTTCAATATTGCACATTTGAATGTTTTCCACCTCTCCTGCACTGTTTCCAAGTTCCCAGGAACGACAGCCGTGTCGTCGAAACCAAGTGTGATTTTGGCAAGTTTAGGAGCCAACCATGTTGTTGCAGAATCGTCAGTGAGAGCGCAACGTTTTTTAGCAATTGCTCCTTGGATCTCGCCTTTATGAGGAGATCGTCCAGGTATGGGATAATTGTGATTCCCTGCTTGCGCAGGAGAACCATCATTTCCGCCATAACCTTGGTGAAAATCTGAACATTGGTAATGACAATCCTAACCAGCAAACCTCAGGTAAGCCTGATGTGGAGGATATATGGGGATGTGTAAGTAGGCATCCTTTATGTCGACCGACACCATAAAATCCCCCTCCTCCAGACTGGAGATCACTGCTCGGAGAGATTCCATCTTGAATTTGAATTTTTTTACAAAGAAATTGAGGGATTTTAGGTTCAAAATCGGTCTGACTGAGCCATCCGGCTTCGGGACCACGAACAGACTCAAATAAAAGCCCTCTCCCTGTTGTGACGGGGGTACCGTGACAATGACTTGATTTTGACACAGCTTTAGTATTGCAGCCCATACTACCTCCCTTTCTGGAAGAGAAGCTGGCAAGGCCGATTTAAAAAATCGGTGAGGGGGCACGTCTTGAAATTCTAATTTGTACCCTTGGGTTACTATTTCTAATATCCAAGGATCCAGGGACGAGTGAACCCAGACCTGACTGAAGAGTTTGAGATGTGCCCCCACCGGTGTGGAATCCCGCAGAGGAGCCCCAGCATCATGCGGGGGATTTGGTAGAAGCCGGGGAGGACTTCTGTTCTTGGGAACTTGCCACAGCCTGTGACCTCTTACCCTTTCCTCTTCTCTCGCAGCAAGGAAGGAGGACCCTCATCCTTTTTTGTATTTATTGGGCCGAAAGGACTGCATCTGATAGTGGGGCGTCTTCTTTTGTTGTGCAGGAACATAAGGTAAAAATGATGACTTACCAGCGGTAGCCGTAGATACCAGGTCAGCGAGGCCGTCACCAAACAAGACACTACCGTTAAACGGTAGAGACTCCATAGTCTTCTTAGAGTCAGCATCAGCATTCCATTGATGAATCCACAATGCCCTCCTAGCCGAGACTGCCATGGCATTGGCCCTTGATCCCAAAAGGCCAATATCCCTTGAGGCTTCTTTTAAATATGCTGCAGCGTCCCTGATATGACCCAGAGTCAAAAGCACACTATCTCTGTCCAGGGTATCTATCTCAGATGACAAGTTATCTGCCCACTTTTCAATAGCGCTACTCACCCATGCCAAAGCAACGGCAGGCCTGAGTAGCGAACCTGTAGTGACATAAATGGATTTTAGTGTATTTTCCTGCTTACAATCTGCAGGAACCTTTAGGGCTGCCGTATCAGGAGACGGAAGCGCTACCTTTTTGGACAGACGCGATAGAGCTTTGTCCACCATGTGGGTTGACTCCCACTTTTCCCTATCCCCAGAGGGGAACAGATATGCCACTGGAATTCTCTTGGGAACCTGTACCTTCTTGTCAGGATTTTCCCAAGCATTTTCAAAAAGATCGTTCAGTTCATGAGAGGGAGGAAACGTTACCTCAGGTTTCTTTCCTTTAAACATACAGACCCTTGTATCAGGAACAGCAGGGTCCTCCGTGATAAGTAATACGTCTTTTATCACCACAATCATGTACTGAATGCTCTTAGTCAGTTCAGGATTCAATCTGGCATCACTATAGTCGACACTGGAATCAGAGTCCGTGTCGGTATCTGTATCTGCTATCTGGGTAAATGCACGTTTCTGTGACCCCGAAGGGGTCTGAGCTTGCGACAATGCATCCTCCATGGATTTACTCCATGTCTGGTTCTTAGACTCAGATTTATGTAATCATTTAGTCAACCGAGTAACATTGGCATTCAAAACACTCAACATATTTACCCAATCAGCCGTCGGCGGTGCCGACACGGTCACTCCCACAGCCTTTTCTGTCCCCACTCCAGCCCCCTCTTGGGAAGAGCATTCAGCCTCAGACATGTCGACACATGCGTACCGACACCCACAACCACACTGGGGCTATAGGGGAAAGACCCGCAGCAAAGCCAGACCTGTTAGCCCTTTTAAATTCAATAAAATAGCACCAAATCACTTGTGCCCCCCCCCCCCCGTTTTGCACCCTGTTACTTGTACAGTAGTGTGGGAGGCCAGGCTCAGCGTCTCTGCAGCTGTGAAGAGAAAATGGTGCTGGTCAGAGCTGTGAGGGCTAAGCCACGCCCCTTAATGGCGCACTTCAGTCCCGCTTATTTTTACATATTTATACTGGCGGGGGTCTGTATTTAGTGCCCAGGCACTGTATACACTTGTGCCAGTCGCTATTGAGGTTTTATGCTGCCCAGGGCAACCCCCCTGCACCCTACACGCTGCAGTGCCGTTTTGTATGTGGGTACCTCAAAATCCGTCTGAAATCTTCTGCCGTCACTGAAGTCTTCTGATCTTCTTCTACTCACCCGGCTTCTGACTTCTGGCTCTGCAAGGGGGTTGACGCCGCGGCTCCGGGAACGAGCATCTAGGCATACCTAGCGATCAGACCCTCTGGAGCTAATGGTGTCCAGTAGCCTAAGAAGCAGAGCCCTGTTGCCAGCAGGTCTCACTGAAAATAGTAAACAAAAAGTATTTTTTCTGAGAAACTCTGGAGAGCTCCTCAGTGTGCATCCAGTCTCACTGGGCACAGAATCTAACTGGAGTCTGGAGGAGGGGCATAGAGGGAGGAGCCAGTTCACACCCCTTTTAAAGTCTTAAAGTGCCCATGTCTCCTGCGGATCCCGTCTATACCCCATGGTTCTTGAAGCATCCCCAGCATCCTCTAGGACATATGAGAAAAGTACTTTGGCAACATTATAGTTACATTAACTGACCATATCAGTCTGGCCAAACAAAGTAACTTTTAAGGGCCATACACACTAGAAGATATTTTTCAAAGATCTGAAAGATAATGACAATTGTGAACAATATATTGTTCACATCGTCTAGTGTGTATGGTCTCCAATCAATGATGAAAGCACCCGTGCTTGTTGATTGGAGGTTGGCGGTTGGCTGTGCTGCCTGCTTAATGTAAGCAATGTCACATATACACATATATATATATATATATACACACACATATATATATATATATATATATATATATGTGTGTGTGTGTGTGTATATATGTGTATATGTATATATATATATATATATATATATATAAATATTTGTGTGTATATATATATATATATATATATATTAGTGATGAGCGGGTTCGGTTCGTCGGAATCCGAACCCCCCCGAACTTCACCCTTTTTACACGGGTCCGAGGCAGACTCGGATCCTCCCGCCTTGCTCGGTTAACCCGAGCGCGCCCGAACGTCATCATCCCGCTGTCGGATTTTCGCGAGATTCGGATTCTATATAAAGCCGCGCGTCGCCCCATTTTTCACTCGTGCATTGGAAATGATAGTGAGAGGACGTGGCTGGCGTCCTCTCACTTTGTTTCAGGGGGCTGCAGTGCAAATATCTTTATTCTGGGGACCAGCACTATTATAGGAGGAGTACAGTGCAGAGTTTTGCTGACCAGTGACCACCAGTATTATACGTTGTCTGCCTGAAAAACGCTCCATATCTGTGCTTAGTGTGCTGCATATATCTGTGCTCACACTGCTTTATTGTGAGGACTGGGGACCAGCAGTATTATATAGGAGGAGTACAGTGCAGTGTTTTGCTGACCAGTGACCACCAGTATTATACGTTGTCTGCCTGAAAAACGCTCCATATGTGTGCTCAGTGTGCTGCATATATCTGTGCTCACACTGCTTTATTGTGGGGACTGGGTACCAGCAGTATTATATAGGAGGAGTACAGTGCAGAGTTTTGCTGACCAGTGACCACCAGTATACGTTGTCTGCCTGAAAAACGCTCCATATCTGTGCTCAGTGTGCTGCATATATCTGTGCTCACACTGCTTTATTGTGGGGACTGGGGACCAGCAGTATTATATAGGAGGAGTACAGTGCAGAATTTTGCTGACCAGTGACCACCAGTATACGTTGTCTGCCTGAAAAACGCTCCATGTCTGTGCTCAGTGTGCTGCATATATCTGTGCTCACACTGCTTTATTGTGGGGACTGGGGACAAGCAGTATTATATAGGAGGAGTACAGTGTAAAGTTTTGCTGACCAGTGACCACCAGTATTATACGTTGTCTGCCTGAAAAACGCTCCATATCTGTGCTCGGTGTGTTGCATATATCTGTGCTCACACTGCTTTATTGTGGGGACTGGGGACCAGCAGTATTATATAGGAGGAGTACAGTGCAGAGTTTTGCTGACCAGTGACCACCAGTATACGTTGTCTGCCTGAAAAAACGCTCCATATCTGTGCTCAGTGTGCTGCATATATCTGTGCTCACACTGCTTTATTATGGGGACTGGGGACCAGCAGTATTATGTAGGAGGAGTACAGTGCAGAGTTTTGCTGACCAGTGACCACCAGTATTATACGTTGATCTATTACTGGCATATAATTCCACACATTAAAAAATGGAGAACAAAAATGTGGAGGGTAAAATAGGGAAAGATCAAGATCCACTTCCACCTCATGCTGAAGCTGCTGCCACTAGTCATGGTCGAGACGATGAAATGCCATCAACGTCGTCTGCCAAGGTCGATACACAATGTCATAGTAGAGAGCATGTAAAATCCAAAAAAATAAAGCTCAGTAAAATGACCCAAAAATCTAAATCAAAATCGTCTGAGGAGAAGCGTAAACTTGCCAATGTGCCATTTACGACACGGAGTGGCAAGGAATGGCTGAGGCCCTGGCCTATGTTCAAGGCTAGTGGTTCAGCTTCACCTGAGGATGGAAGATGCTAGAAAACTTAAAAGAGTTAAGATGGCAAAAGCACAGCAAAGAACTGTGCGTTCTTCTAAATCACAAATCCCCAAGGAGAGTCCAATTGTGTCGGTTGCGATGCCTGACCTTCCCAACACTGGACGGGAAGAGGTTGCGCCTTCCACCATTTGCACGCCCCCTGCAAGTGCTGGAAGGAGCACCCGCAGTCCAGTTCCTGATAGTCAAATTAAGATGTCACTGTTGAAGTACACCAGGATGAGGATATGGGTGTTGCTGGCGCTGGGGAGGAAATTGACAAGGAGGATTCTGATGGTGAGGTGGTTTGTTTAAGTCAGGCACCCGGGGAGACACCTGTTGTCCATGGGACGAATATGGCCATTGACATGCCTGGTCAAAATACTAAAAAAAATCACCTCTTCGGTGTGGAATTATTTCAACAGAAATGCGGACAACTGGTGTCAAGCCGTGTGTTGCCTTTGTCAAGCTGTAATAAGTAGGGGTAAGGACGTTAACCACCTAGGAACATCCTCCCTTATACGTCACCTGGACCGCATTCATCAGAAGTCAGTGACAAGTTCAAAAACTTTGGATGACAGCGGAAGCAGTCCACTGACCACTAAATCCCTTCCTCTAGTAACCAAGCTCCTGCAAACCACACCACCAACTCCCTCAGTGTCAATTTCCTCCTTAGACATGAAAGCCAATAGTCCTGCAGGCCATGTCACTGTCAAGTCTGACGAGTCCTCTCCTGCCTGGGATTCCTCCGATGCATCCTTGAGTGTAACGCCTACTGCTGCTGGCGCTGTGTTGTTGCTGCTGGGAGTCAATTGTCATCCCAGAGGGGAAGACGGAAGACCACTTGTACTACTTCCAGTAAGCAATTGACTGTCCAACACTCCTTTGCGAGGAAGATGAAATATCACAGCAGTCATCCTGCTGCAAAGCGGATAACTCAGGCCTTGGCAGCCTGGGTGGTGAGAAACGTGTTTCCGGTATCCACCGTTAATTCACAGGCAACTAGAGACTTGATTGAGGTACTGTGTCCCCGGTACCAAATACCATCTAGATTCCATTTCTCTAGGCAGGCGATACCGAAAATGTACACAGATGTCAGAAAAAGAGTCACCAGTGTCCTAAAAAATGCAGTTGTACCCAATGTCCACTTAACCACGGACATGTGGACAAGTGGAGCAGGGCAGACTCAGGATTATATGATGTGACAGCCCACTGGGTAGATGTATTGCCTCCCGCAGCAAGAACAGCAGCGGCGGCACCAGTAGCAACATCTCGCAAACGCCAACTCGTTCCTAGGCAGGCTACGCTTTGTATCACCACTTTCCATAAGAGGCACACAGCTGACAACCTCTTACGGAAACTGAGGAACATCATCGCAGAATGGCTTACCCCAATTGGACTCTCCTGGGGATTTGTGACATCGGACAACGCCACCAATATTGTGTGTGCATTACATCTGGGCAAATTCCAGCACGTCCCATGTTTTGCACATACATTGAATTTGGTGGTGCAGAATTATTTAAAAAACGACAGGGGCGTGCAAGAGATGCTGTCGGTGGCCCGAAGAATTGCGGGCCACTTTCGGCATTCAGCCACCGCGTACCGAAGACTGGAGCACCACCAAACATTCCTGAACCTGCCCTGCCATCATCTGAAGCAAGAGGTGGTAACGAGGTGGAATTCAACCCTCTATATGCTTCAGAGGATGGAGGAGCAGCAAAAGGCCATTCAAGCCTATACATCTGCCTATGATATAGGCAAAGGAGGGGGAATGCAACTGACTCAATATATGGAATATATGTATATATATATTAGAGATGTGCACCGGAAATTTTTCGGGTTTTGTGTTTTGGTTTTGGGTTCGGTTCCGCGGCCGTGTTTTGGGTTCAACCGCGTTTTGGCAAAACCTCACCGAAATTTTTTTGTCGGATTCGGGTGTGTTTTGGATTCGGGTGTTTTTTTTTTAAAAAACACTAAAAAACAGCTTAAATCATATAATTTGGCGGTCATTTTGATCCCAAAGTATTATTAACCTCAAAAACCATAATTTCCACTCATTTTCAGTCTATTCTGAATACCTCACACCTCACAATATTATTTTTAGTCCTAAAATTTGCACCGAGGTCGCTGGATGACTAAGCTAAGCGACCCTAGTGGCCGACACAAACACCGTGCCCATCTAGGAGTGGCACTGCAGTGTCACGCAGGATGGCCCTTCCAAAAAACCCTCCCGAAACAGCACATGACGCAAAGAAAAAAAGAGGCGCAATGAGGTAGCTGTGTGAGTAAGATAAGCGACCCTAGTGGCCGACACAAACACCGGGCCCATCTAGGAGTGGCACTGCAGTGTCACGCAGGATGGCCCTTCCAAAAAACCCTCCCCAAACAGCACATGACGCAAAGAAAAAAAGAGGCGCAATGAGGTAGCTGTGTGAGTAAGATAAGCGACCCTAGTGGCCGACACAAACACCGGGCCCATCTAGGAGTGGCACTGCAGTGTCACGCAGGATGGCCCTTCCAAAAAACCCTCCCCAAACAGCACATGACGCAAAGAAAAAAAGAGGCGCAATGAGGTAGCTGTGTGAGTAAGATAAGCGACCCTAGTGGCCGACACAAACACCGTGCCCATCTAGGAGTGGCACTGCAGTGTCACGCAGGATGGCCCTTCCAAAAAACCCTCCCCAAACAGCACATGACGCAAAGAAAAAAAGAGGCGCAATGAGGTAGCTGTGTGAGTAAGATAAGCGACCCTAGTGGCCGACACAAACACCGGGCCCATCTAGGAGTGGCACTGCAGTGTCACGCAGGATGGCCCTTCCAAAAAACCCTCCCCAAACAGCACATGACGCAAAGAAAAAAAGAGGCGCAATGAGGTAGCTGTGTGAGTAAGATAAGCGACCCTAGTGGCCGACACAAACACCGGGCCCATCTAGGAGTGGCACTGCAGTGTCACGCAGGATGGCCCTTCCAAAAAACCCTCCCCAAACAGCACATGACGCAAAGAAAAATGAAAGAAAAAAGAGGTGCAAGATGGAATTGTCCTTGGGCCCTCCCACCCACCCTTATGTTGTTTAAACAGGACATGCACACTTTAACCAACCCATCATTTCGGTGACAGGGTCTGCAACACGACTGTGACTGAAATGACGGGTTGGTTTGGACCCCCACCATAATAGAAGCAATTAATCTCTCCTTGCACAAACTGGCTCTACAAGATGTCCACCTCATCATCATCCTCCGATATATCACCGTGTACATCCCCCTCCTCACAGATTATCAATTCGTCCCCACTGGAATCCACCATCTCAGCTCCCCGTATACTTTGTGGAGGCAATTGCTGCTGGTCAATGTCTCCACGGAGGAATTGATTATAATTCATTTTAATGAACATCATCTTCTCCACATTTTCTGGAAGTAACCTGGTACGCCGATTGCTGACAAGGTGAGCGGCGGCACTAAACACTCTTTCGGAGTACACACTTGTGGGAGGGCAACTTAGGTAGAATAAAGCCAGTTTGTGCAAGGGCCTCCTAATTGCCTCTTTTTCCTGCCAGTATAAGTACGGACTGTCTGACGTGCCTACTTGGATGCGGTCACTCATATAATCCTCCACCATTCTTTCAATGGGGAGAGAATCATATGCAGTGCCAGTAGATGACATGTCCGTAATCGTTGGCAGGTCCTTCAGTCCGGACCAGATGTCAGCATCAGCAGTCGCTCCAGACTGCCCTGCATCACCGCCAGCGGGTGGGCTCGGAATTCTGAGCCTTTTCCTCGCACCCCCAGTTGCGGGAGAATGTGAAGGAGGAGATGTTGACAGGTCGCGTTCCGCTTGACTTGACAATTTTCTCACCAGCAGGTCTTTCAACCCCAGCAGACTTGTGTGTGCCGGAAAGAGAGATCCAAGGTAGGTTTTAAATCTAGGATCGAGCACGGTGGCCAAAATGTAGTGCTCTGATTTCAACAGATTGACCACCCGTGAATCCTTGTTAAGCGAATTAAGGGCTCCATCCACAAGTCCCACATGCCTAGCGGAATCGCTCTGTCTTAGCTCCTCCTTCAATGCCTCCAGCTTCTTCTGCAAAAGCCTGATGAGGGGAATGACCTGAAATCATTCTCCACTGCGCTTGAGACAGGTGCATTCCACCTCCTATATCGTGCTCAATTGTATAGGCTTGAATGGCCTTTTGCTGCTCCTCCAACCTCTGAAGCATATAGAGGGTTGAATTCCACCTCGTTACCACTTCTTGCTTCAGATGATGGCAGGGCAGGTTCAGGCGTTTTTGGTGGTGCTCCAGTCTTCTGTACGTGGTGCCTGTACGCCGAAAGTTTCCCGCAATTCTTCTGGCCACCAACAGCATCTCTTGCACGCCCCTGTCGTTTTTTAAATAATTCTGCACCACCAAATTCAAGGTATGTGCAAAACATGGGACGTGCTGGAAATTGCCCAGATTTAATGCACACACAATATTGCTGGCGTTGTCCGATGCCACAAATCCACAGGAGAGTCCAATTGGGGTAAGCCATTCCGCGATGATCTTCCTCAGTTGCCGTAAGAGGTTTTCAGCTGTGTGCGTATTCTGGAAACCGGTGATACAAAGCGTAGCCTGCCTAGGAAAGAGTTGGCGTTTGCGAGATGCTGCTACTGGTGCCGCCGCTGCTGTTCTTGCGGCGGGAGTCCATACATCTACCCAGTGGGCTGTCACAGTCATATAGTCCTGACCCTGCCCTGCTCCACTTGTCCACATGTCCGTGGTTAAGTGGACATTGGGTACAGCTGCATTTTTTAGGACACTGGTGACTCTTTTTCTGAGGTCTGTGTACATTTTCGGTATCGCCTGCCTAGAGAAATGGAACCTAGATGGTATTTGGTACCGGGGACACAGTACCTCCAACAAGTCTCTAGTTGGATCTGCAGTAATGATGGATACCGGAACCACGTTTCTCACCACCCAGGATGCCAAGGCCTCAGTTATCCGCTTTGCAGCAGGATGACTGCTGTGATATTTCATCTTCCTCGCAAAGGACTGTTGGACAGTCAATTGCTTGGTGGAAGTAGTAAAAGTGGTCTTACGACTTCCCCTCTGGGATGACCATCGACTCCCAGCAGCAACAACAGCAGCGCCAGCAGCAGTAGGCGTTACACGCAAGGATGCATCGGAGGAATCCCAGGCAGGAGAGGACTCGTCAGAATTGCCAGTGACATGGCATGCAGGACTATTGGCATTCCTGGGGAAGGAGGAAATTGACACTGAGGGAGTTGGTGGGGTGGTTTGCGTGAGCTTGGTTACAAGAGGAAGGGATTTACTGGTCAGTGGACTGCTTCCGCTGTCGCCCAAAGTTTTTGAACTTGTCACTGACTTATTATGAATGCGCTGCAGGTGACGTATAAGGGAGGATGTTCCGAGGTGGTTAACGTCCTTACCCCTACTTATTACAGCTTGACAAAGGCAACACACGGCTTGACAAATGTTGTCCGCATTTCTGGTGAAATACTTCCACACCGAAGAGATGATTTTTTTGGTATTTTCACCAGGCATGTCAACAGCCCTATTTCTCCCGCGGACAACAGGTGTCTCCCTGGGTGCCTGACTTAAACAAACCACCTCACCATCAGAATCCTCCTTGTCAATTTCCTCCCCAGCGCCAGCAACACCCATATCCTCCTCATCCTGGTGTACTTCAACACTGACATCTTCAATCTGACTATCAGGAACTGGACTGCGGGTGCTCCTTCCAGCACTTGCAGGGGGCGTGCAAATGGAGGAAGGCGCATGCTCTTCACGTCCAGTGTTGGGAAGGTCAGGCATCGCAACCGACACAATTGGACTCTCCTTGTGGATTTGGGATTTCGAAGAACGCACAGTTCTTTGCGGTGCTTTTGCCAGCTTGAGTCTTTTCATTTTTCTAGCGAGAGGCTGAGTGCTTCCATCCTCATGTGAAGCTGAACCACTAGCCATGAACATAGGCCAGGGCCTCAGCCGTTCCTTGCCACTCCGTGTGGTAAATGGCATATTGGCAAGTTTACGCTTCTCCTCCGACAATTTTACTTTAGATTTTGGAGTCCTTTTTTTCCTGATATTTGGTGTTTTGGATTTTACATGCTCTGTACTATGACATTGGGCATCGGCCTTGGCAGACGACGTTGCTGGCATTTCATCGTCTGGGCCATGACTAGTGGCAGCAGCTTCAGCACGAGGTGGAAGTGGATCTTGATCTTTCCCTAATTTTGGAACCTCAACATTTTTGTTCTCCATATTTTAATAGGCACAACTAAAAGGCACCTCAGGTAAACAATGGAGATGGATGGATACTAGTATACTTATGGATGGACTGCCGAGTGCCGACACAGAGGTAGCTACAGCCGTGGACTACCGTACTGTGTCTGCTGCTAATATAGACTGGATGATAATGAGATGAAATCAATATATATATATATATATGTATGTATATATAATATCACTAGTACTGCAGCCGGACAGGTAGATAATATATTTATTAGGTAATGATGACTGATGACGGACCTGCTGGACACTGTCAGCTCAGCAGCACCGCAGACTGCTACAGTAAGCTACTATACTATAGTAGTATGTACAAAGAAGAAAGAAAAAAAAAACCACGGGTAGGTGGTATACAATTATGGATGGACTGCTGAGTGCCGACACAGAGGTAGCTACAGCCGTGGACTAACGTACTGTGTCTGCTGCTAATATAGAGTCTAGACTGGATGATAAATTATTGATAATGAGATGAAATCAATATAATATCACTAGTACTGCACCCGGACAGGTACTATATATATTTATTATGTAATGACTGATGACGGACCTGCTGGACACTGTCAGGTCAGCACAGCACCGCAGACTGCTACAGTAAGCTACTATAGTAGTATGTATAAAGAAGAATGAAAAAAAACCCGGGTAGGTGGTATACAATATTACATATATATATATATATATATATATATATATATATATACAATTTTATATATATATATATATATATATATATATATATATATATATATTAAACTGGTGGTGATTGATTATTAAACTGGTGGTCAGGTCACGTTGCAACTTGCAACTAGTACTCCGAGGCCTAAGCAGACAATCACAAAATATATTATTATACTGGTGGTCAGTGTGGTCACAACAATGGCAGTGTGGCACTGACTCTGGCAGCAAAAGTGTGCACTGTACTGTACTCCTGAGTCCTGCTCTCAGACTCTAACTGCTCCCCACTGTCAGTGTCTCCCCCACAAGTCAGATAATACACTTACAGTCACACTATCTAATCTATAAATATCACTTCAGCAAGTAGTATAGTAGTATACAGTATAGTAGTACTCCTCCTAGTAATGCTCCCCAAAATACTGTGTCTCTCTCTTCTCTAAACGGAGAGGACGCCAGACACGTCCTCTCCCTATGACTCTATAAATATCACTTCAGCAAGTAGTATAGTAGTATACAGTATAGTAGTACTCCTCCTAATAATGCTCCCCAAAATACTGTGTCTCTCTTTTCTCTAAATGGAGAGGACGCCAGACACGTCCTCTCCCTATGACTCTATAAATATCACTTCAGCAAGTAGTATAGTAGTATACAGTATAGTAGTACTCCTCCTAATAATGCTCCTCAAAATACTGTGTCTCTCTCTTCTCTAAACGGAGAGGACGCCAGACACGTCCGCTCCCTATGACTCTATAAATATCACTTCAGCAAGTAGTATAGTAGTATACAGTATAGTAGTACTCCTCCTAATAATGCTCCCCAAAATACTGTGTCTCTCTCTTCTCTAAACGGAGAGGACGCCAGACACGTCCTCTCCCTATGACTCTATAAATATCACTTCAGCAAGTAGTATAGTAGTATACAGTATAGTAGTACTCCTCCTAATAATGCTCCCCAAAATACTGTGTCTCTCTCTTCTCTAAACGGAGAGGACGCCAGACACGTCCTCTCCCTATGACTCTATAAATATCACTTCAGCAAGTAGTATAGTAGTATACAGTATAGTAGTACTCCTCCTAATAATGCTCCCCAAAATACTGTGTCTCTCTCTTCTCTAAACGGAGAGGACGACAGCCACGTCCTCTCCCTATGACTCTATAAATATCACTTCAGCAAGTAGTATAGTAGTATACAGTATAGTAGTACTCCTCCTAATAATGCTCCCCAAAATACTGTGTCTCTCTCTTCTCTAAACGGAGAGGACGCCAGACACGTCCTCTCCCTATGACTCTATAAATATCACTTCAGCAAGTAGTATAGTAGTATACAGTATAGTAGTACTCCTCCTAATAATGCTCCCCAAAATACTGTGTCTCTCTCTTCTCTAAACGGAGAGGACGCCAGCCACGTCCTCTCCCTATGACTCTATAAATATCACTTCAGCAAGTAGTATAGTAGTATACAGTATAGTAGTACTCCTCCTAATAATGCTCCCCAAAATACTGTGTCTCTCTCTTCTCTAAACGGAGAGGACGCCAGACACGTCCTCTCCCTATGACTCTATAAATATCACTTCAGCAAGTAGTATAGTAGTATACAGTATAGTAGTACTCCTCCTAATAATGCTCCCCAAAATACTGTGTCTCTCTCTTCTCTAAACGGAGAGGACGCCAGCCACGTCCTCTCCCTATGACTCTATAAATATCACTTCAGCAAGTAGTATAGTAGTATACAGTATAGTAGTACTCCTCCTAATAATGCTCCCCAAAATACTGTGTCTCTCTCTTCTCTAAACGGAGAGGACGCCAGACACGTCCTCTCCCTATGACTCTATAAATATCACTTCAGCAAGTAGTATAGTAGTATACAGTATAGTAGTACTCCTCCTAATAATGCTCCCCAAAATACTGTGTCTCTCTCTTCTCTAAACGGAGAGGACGCCAGCCACGTCCTCTCCCTATGACTCTATAAATATCACTTCAGCAAGTAGTATAGTAGTATACAGTATAGTAGTACTACTCCTAATAATGCTCCCCAAAATACTGTGTCTCTCTCTTCTCTAAACGGAGAGGACGCCAGACACGTCCTCTCCCTATGACTCTATAAATATCACTTCAGCAAGTAGTATAGTAGTATACAGTATAGTAGTACTCCTCCTAATAATGCTCCCCAAAATACTGTGTCTCTCTCTTCTCTAAACGGAGAGGACGCCAGACACGTCCTCTCCCTATGACTCTATAAATATCACTTCAGCAAGTAGTATAGTAGTATACAGTATAGTAGTACTCCTCCTAATAATGCTCCCCAAAATACTGTGTCTCTCTCTTCTCTAAACGGAGAGGATGCCAGCCACGTCCTCTCCCTATGACTCTATAAATATCACTTCAGCAAGTAGTATAGTAGTATACAGTATAGTAGTACTCCTCCTAATAATGCTCCCCAAAATACTGTGTCTCTCTCTTCTCTAAACGGAGAGGACGCCAGACACGTCCTCTCCCTATGACTCTATAAATATCACTTCAGCAAGTAGTATAGTAGTATACAGTATAGTAGTACTCCTCCTAATAATGCTCCCCAAAATACTGTGTCTCTCTCTTCTCTAAACGGAGAGGACGCCAGCCACGTCCTCTCCCTATGACTCTATAAATATCACTTCAGCAAGTAGTATAGTAGTATACAGTATAGTAGTACTCCTCCTAATAATGCTCCCCAAAATACTGTGTCTCTCTCTTCTCTAAACGGAGAGGACGCCAGACACGTCCTCTCCCTATGACTCTATAAATATCACTTCAGCAAGTAGTATAGTAGTATACAGTATAGTAGTACTCCTCCTAATAATGCTCCCCAAAATACTGTGTCTCTCTCTTCTCTAAACGGAGAGGACGCCAGCCACGTCCTCTCCCTATGACTCTATAAATATCACTTCAGCAAGTAGTATAGTAGTATACAGTATAGTAGTACTACTCCTAATAATGCTCCCCAAAATACTGTGTCTCTCTCTTCTCTAAACGGAGTGGACGCCAGACACGTCCTCTCCCTATGACTCTATAAATATCACTTCAGCAAGTAGTATAGTAGTATACAGTATAGTAGTACTCCTCCTAATAATGCTCCCCAAAATACTGTGTCTCTCTCTTCTCTAAACGGAGAGGACGCCAGACACGTCCTCTCCCTATGACTCTATAAATATCACTTCAGCAAGTAGTATAGTAGTATACAGTATAGTAGTACTCCTCCTAATAATGCTCCCCAAAATACTGTGTCTCTCTCTTCTCTAAACGGAGAGGACGCCAGACACGTCCTCTCCCTATGACTCTATAAATATCACTTCAGCAAGTAGTATAGTAGTATACAGTATAGTAGTACTCCTCCTAATAATGCTCCCCAAAATACTGTGTCTCTCTCTTCTCTAAACGGAGAGGACGCCAGACACGTCCTCTCCCTATGACTCTATAAATATCACTTCAGCAAGTAGTATAGTAGTATACAGTATAGTAGTACTCCTCCTAATAATGCTCCCCAAAATACTGTGTCTCTCTCTTCTCTAAACGGAGAGGACGCCAGACACGTCCTCTCCCTATGACTCTATAAATATCACTTCAGCAAGTATTAGAGTAGTATACAGTATAGTAGTACTCCTCCTAATAATGCTCCCCAAAATACTGTGTCTCTCTCTTCTCTAAACGGAGAGGACGCCAGCCACGTCCTCTCCCTATGACTCTATAAATATCACTTCAGCAAGTAGTAGAGTAGTATACAGTATAGTAGTACTCCTCCTAATAATGCTCCCCAAAATACTGTGTCTCTCTCTTCTCTAAACGGAGAGGACGCCAGACACGTCCTCTCCCTATGACTCTATAAATATCACTTCAGCAAGTAGTATAGTAGTATACAGTATAGTAGTACTCCTCCTAATAATGCTCCCCAAAATACTGTGTCTCTCTCTTCTCTAAACGGAGAGGACGCCAGACACGTCCTCTCCCTATGACTCTATAAATATCACTTCAGCAAGTAGTATAGTAGTATACAGTATAGTAGTACTCCTCCTAATAATGCTCCCCAAAATACTGTGTCTCTCTCTTCTCTAAACGGAGAGGACGCCAGACACGTCCTCTCCCTATGACTCTATAAATATCACTTCAGCAAGTAGTATAGTAGTATACAGTATAGTAGTACTCCTCCTAATAATGCTCCCCAAAATACTGTGTCTCTCTCTTCTCTCAACGGAGAGGACGCCAGACACGTCCTCTCCCTATGACTCTATAAATATCACTTCAGCAAGTAGTATAGTAGTATACAGTATAGTAGTACTCCTCCTAATAATGCTCCCCAAAATACTGTGTCTCTCTCTTCTCTAAACGGAGAGGACGCCAGACACGTCCTCTCCCTATGACTCTATAAATATCACTTCAGCAAGTAGTATAGTAGTATACAGTATAGTAGTACTCCTCCTAATAATGCTCCCCAAAATACTGTGTCTCTCTCTTCTCTAAACGGAGAGGACGCCAGCCACGTCCTCTCCCTATGACTCTATAAATATCACTTCAGCAAGTAGTATAGTAGTATACAGTATAGTAGTACTCCTCCTAATAATGCTCCCCAAAATACTGTGTCTCTCTCTTCTCTAAACGGAGAGGACGCCAGCCACGTCCTCTCCCTATGACTCTATAAATATCACTTCAGCAAGTAGTATAGTAGTATACAGTATAGTAGTACTCCTCCTAATAATGCTCCCCAAAATACTGTGTCTCTCTCTTCTCTAAACGGAGAGGACGCCAGACACGTCCTCTCCCTATGACTCTATAAATATCACTTCAGCAAGTAGTATAGTAGTATACAGTATAGTAGTACTCCTCCTAATAATGCTCCCCAAAATACTGTGTCTCTCTCTTCTCTAAACGGAGAGGACGCCAGCCACGTCCTCTCCCTATGACTCTATAAATATCACTTCAGCAAGTAGTATAGTAGTATACAGTATAGTAGTACTCCTCCTAATAATGCTCCCCAAAATACTGTGTCTCTCTCTTCTCTAAACGGAGAGGACGCCAGACACGTCCTCTCCCTATGACTCTATAAATATCACTTCAGCAAGTAGTATAGTAGTATACAGTATAGTAGTACTCCTCCTAATAATGCTCCCCAAAATACTGTGTCTCTCTCTTCTCTAAACGGAGAGGACGCCAGCCACGTCCTCTCCCTATGACTCTATAAATATCACTTCAGCAAGTAGTATAGTAGTATACAGTATAGTAGTACTCCTCCTAATAATGCTCCCCAAAATACTGTGTCTCTCTCTTCTCTAAACGGAGAGGACGCCAGACACGTCCTCTCCCTATGACTCTATAAATATCACTTCAGCAAGTAGTATAGTAGTATACAGTATAGTAGTACTCCTCCTAATAATGCTCCCCAAAATACTGTGTCTCTCTCTTCTCTAAACGGAGAGGACGCCAGCCACGTCCTCTCCCTATGACTCTATAAATATCACTTCAGCAAGTAGTATAGTAGTATACAGTATAGTAGTACTCCTCCTAATAATGCTCCCCAAAATACTGTGTCTCTCTCTTCTCTAAACGGAGAGGACGCCAGACACGTCCTCTCCCTATGACTCTATAAATATCACTTCAGCAAGTAGTATAGTAGTATACAGTATAGTAGTACTCCTCCTAATAATGCTCCCCAAAATACTGTGTCTCTCTCTTCTCTAAACGGAGAGGACGCCAGCCACGTCCTCTCCCTATGACTCTATAAATATCACTTCAGCAAGTAGTATAGTAGTATACAGTATAGTAGTACTCCTCCTAATAATGCTCCCCAAAATACTGTGTCTCTCTCTTCTCTAAACGGAGAGGACGCCAGACACGTCCTCTCCCTATGACTCTATAAATATCACTTCAGCAAGTAGTATAGTAGTATACAGTATAGTAGTATTCCTCCTAATAATGCTCCCCAAAATACTGTGTCTCTCTCTTCTCTAAACGGAGAGGACGCCAGCCACGTCCTCTCCCTATGACTCTATAAATATCACTTCAGCAAGTAGTATAGTAGTATACAGTATAGTAGTACTCCTCCTAATAATGCTCCCCAAAATACTGTGTCTCTCTCTTCTCTAAACGGAGAGGACGCCAGACACGTCCTCTCCCTATGACTCTATAAATATCACTTCAGCAAGTAGTATAGTAGTATACAGTATAGTAGTACTCCTCCTAATAATGCTCCCCAAAATACTGTGTCTCTCTCTTCTCTAAACGGAGAGGACGCCAGACACGTCCTCTCCCTATGACTCTATAAATATCACTTCAGCAAGTAGTATAGTAGTATACAGTATAGTAGTACTCCTCCTAATAATGCTCCCCAAAATACTGTGTCTCTCTCTTCTCTAAACGGAGAGGACGCCAGCCACGTCCTCTCCCTATGACTCTATAAATATCACTTCAGCAAGTAGTATAGTAGTATACAGTATAGTAGTACTCCTCCTAATAATGCTCCCCAAAATACTGTGTCTCTCTCTTCTCTAAACGGAGAGGACGCCAGACACGTCCTCTCCCTATGACTCTATAAATATCACTTCAGCAAGTAGTATAGTAGTATACAGTATAGTAGTACTCCTCCTAATAATGCTCCCCAAAATACTGTGTCTCTCTCTTCTCTAAACGGAGAGGACGCCAGACACGTCCTCTCCCTATGACTCTATAAATATCACTTCAGCAAGTAGTATAGTAGTATACAGTATAGTAGTACTCCTCCTAATAATGCTCCCCAAAATACTGTGTCTCTCTCTTCTCTAAACGGAGAGGACGCCAGACACGTCCTCTCCCTATGACTCTCAATGCACGTGTGAAAATGGCGGCGACGCGCGGCTCCTTATATAGAATCCGAGTCTCGCGATAGAATCCGAGCCTCGCGAGAATCCGACAGCGTGATGATGACGTTCGGGCGCGCTCGGTTTAACCGAGCAAGGCGGGAAGATCCGAGTCGCTCGGACCCGTGTAAAAAAACATGAAGTTCGGGCGGGTTCAGATTCAATGGAACCGAACCCGCTCATCTCTAATATATATATATATATATTATTGAACCCATCATAATTAATTTTATATTAAGTTGGTGGCACAGTGGGCTAGTTGCACAGTGGGGTTATAACTTCATTGGTGGGGCAGTGGACGGAGACGCTGAGTGGTCAGCGGCTCCCGTCAGCGGCTCAGCTAGGTGCAGCACTCCTAGCAGCTTGATTAAAGGTAAGCAGCAGGGCATGCATGTAGACTTTTCAATGCTTTTATTACAGCATTGTCATCAGGTCTTTTATGCCGCAATAAAGGCATTGAAACGTATACACGCATGCCCTGCTGTTGTCCTTTTTTCTAGCCGCTAGGAGTGCGGTACCTTTGGACTTTATGTGATTATTATTTGAGGTCTTAATGGGAGAGCCGGGCACTCTGGTCTGTATATATTTTATATATATGGAACCCATTATAATAATTTTTTTACTAAGTTGGTGGCACAGTGGAAATTGGTGGGGCAGTGGGTGAAAACAACTTCATTGGTTCCCCCTTCTACAGCCCTGCCCACACACCCAGAAATGCCTTCCCATCATTAAAATATGTAAAAAAAGGTGCCAATTCCAAAGATATCTTTCATCTTTCAAATTGTTTGAAAAATTGCTTAGTGTGTACACTCAATTTCGTGTGTCAGGGCTCTGGGAAGTTCAATGGAAATTGCTCATCGTCCACATTGTTCATCTTTCACATTGGTCATGTCTTCTAGTGTGTATGTGCCTTAAGACTCATACCCCTTTTCCACTAGCTCCTTAAAACTAGTGATGTGCACCGGACATTTTTCGGGTTTGTGTTTTGGTTTTGGATTCGGTTCCGCGGCCGTGTTTTGGATTCGGACGCGTTTTGGCAAAACCTCCCTGAAATTTTTTTGTCGGATTCGGGTGTGTTTTGGATTTGGGTGTTTTTTTACAAAAAAACCTCAAAAACAGCTTAAATCATAGAATTTGGGGGTCATTTTGATCCCATAGTATTATTAACCTCAATAACCATAATTTACACTCATTTTCAGTCTATTCTGAACACCTCACACCTCACAATATTATTTTTAGTCCTAAAATTTGCACCGGATGGCTAAGCTAAGCGACACAAGTGGCCGACACAAATACCTGGCCCATCTAGGAGTGGCACTGCAGTGTCAGGCAGGATGGCACTTCAAAAAAATAGTCCCCAAACAGCACATGATGCAAAGAAAAAAAGAGGCGCACTAAGGTCGCTGTGTGACTAAGCTAAGTGACACAAGTGGCCGACACAAACACCTGGCCCATCTAGGAGTGTCACTGCAGTGTCAGGCAGGATGGCACTTCAAAAAAAATTGTCCCCAAACAGCACATGATGCAAAGAAAAAAAGAGGCGCACCAAGGTCGCTGTGGGACTAAGCTAAGCGACACAAGTGGACTCTCCTTGGGGATTTGTGATTTAGAAGAATGCACAGTTCTTTGCTGTGCTTTTGCCAGCTTAAGTCTTTTCATTTTACTAGGGAGAGGATGAGTGCTTCCATCTTCATGTGAATCTGAACCACAAGCCATGAACATAGGCCAGGGCCTCAGCCGTTCCTTGCCACTCCGTGTCGTAAATGGCATATTGGCAAGTTTACGCTTCTCATCAGACGCTTTCAATTTTGATTTTTGGGTCATTTTACTGAACTTTTGTTTTTTGGATTTTACATGCTCTCTACTATGACATTGGGCATCGGCCTTGGCAGACGACGTTGATGGCATTTCATCGTCTCGGCCATGACTAGTGGCAGCAGCTTCAGCACGAGGTGGAAGTGGATCTTGATCTTTCCCTATTTTAACCTCCACATTTTTGTTCTCCATTTTTTAATGTGTGGAATTATATGCCAGTATCAATAGCAATGGCCTACTACTATATATACTGCGCACAACTGAAATGCAAAACAGGTATGGATGGATAGTATACTTGACGACACAGAGGTAGGTACAGCAGTGGCCTACTGTACCGTACTGCTATATATTATATATTGGTGGTCAGCAAACTGTGCAAAACTGAAATGCACCACAGGTATGGATGGATAGTATACTTGACGACACAGAGGTAGGTACAGCAGTGGCCTACTGTACCGTACTGCTATATATTATATACTGGTGGTCAGCAAACTGTGCAAAACTGAAATGCACCACAGGTATGGATGGATAGTATACTTGACGACACAGAGGTAGGTACAGCAGTGGCCTACTGTACCGTACTGCTATATATTATATACTGGTGGTCAGCAAACTGTGCAAAACTGAAATGCACCACAGGTATGGATGGATAGTATACTTGACGACACAGAGGTAGGTACAGCAGTGGCCTACTGTACCGTACTGCTATATATTATATATTGGTGGTCAGCAAACTGTGCAAAACTGAAATGCACCACAGGTATGGATGGATAGTATACTTGACGACACAGAGGTAGGTACAGCAGTGGCCTACTGTACCGTAATGCTATATATTATATACTGGTGGTCAGCAAACTGTGAAAAACTGAAATGCACCACAGGTATGGATGGATAGTATACTTGACGACACAGAGGAAGGTACAGCAGTGGCCTACTGTACCGTACTGCTATATATTATATACTGGTGGTCAGCAAACTGTGCAAAACTGAAATGCACCACAGGTATGGATGGATAGTATACTTGACGACACAGAGGTAGGTACAGCAGTGGCCTTCTGTACCGTACTCCTATATATTATATACTGGTGGTCAGCAAAATTATGCACTGTACTCCTACTATATACTGTCTACAATGCAGCACAGATATGGATTGTTTTTCAGGCAGACAACGTATACTGGTGGTCACTGGTCAGCAAAACTCTGCACTGTACTCCTCCTTTATAATATTATACTGGTGGTCCCCAGTCCCCACAATAAAGCAGCACACTGAGCACAGATATGGAGTGTTTTTCAGGCAGACAACGTATACTGGTGGTCACTGTCAGCAAAACTCTGCACTGTACTCCTGCTATATAATACAGCTGCTCCCCAGTCCCCACAATTAAGCAGTGTGAGCACAGATATATGCAGCACACTGAGCACAGATAAGGAGCGTTTTTTTCAGGCAGAGAACGGATAAAACTGGTGGTCACTGATCAGCAAAACTCTGCACTGTACTCCTCCTATATTAATATACAGCTGCTCCCCAGTCCCCACAATTAAGATATAAGCAAGCACAAATATTTGCATCAACAATGAATAAACGGAGAGGACGCCAGCCACGTCCTCTCCCTAACATTTCCAATGCACGAGTGAAAATGGCGGCGACGCGCGGCTGCTTATATAGAATCCGAATCTCGCGAGAATCCCACAGCAGGATGATGACGTTCGGGCGCGTTCGGATTAACCGAGCCATACAGGAGAATCCGAGTATGCCTCGGACCCGTGTAAAAAGGGTGCAGTTTGGGGGGGTTCGGTTTCCGAGGAACCGAACCCGCTCATCACTACTTAAAACACAGGTAAATGCGCAGGGGCGCGCATTTACCCGTGTTTTTCCCTAGTGGAAACGGGTCCCCCGGCAAATTCCCGGATCAAGTGATCCGGGAATCCTACCCTGGTAGCTAGCCGGGTTGAACACGTGTTCAACCCGGCTAGCTGTCTAGTGTGAACGGGAGCCGTGTCGAGGCGACACGGCTCCCGTTCACAGTGCATAGGGAGCCATGCACATCATGTGATCTCCCAACGCCGCCCCTGCCGCATCACTAGCGCGTCACCAACCCGGCAATTGCCGGGTTGGTGAGTGCTGTCTGCAGGGGGCTGTAGCACGGGTCGCAGCCGTGTCAGGCGACACGGCTGCGACCCGTGCTACGCTAGTGGAAAAGGGGTATTAGAGAGCACTGCCAGACAGTCTAAATGCAATTGTTGCAGCAGGAAAAAAGACACAATATTGAAACAATCACTGTCTGTCAGAGTAAAATACTATAGCCAGTGGAATCCTCCCAGTAAGTTTATGTAAATTAAAACTGACTGTAAAAGGCACATGGATATTTGTGTCATAATAATACATTTACTTGGTGAATTCAGTATAATTTGCATAATCCTGTAGAATATAAAGTGGACATTATATTAGCATCTAGAATTGCCTACCTGAATATGCGCTAAAGGGTTAAGCAGAAGGACTGTAGTATTACACAGCAGTTGAATTTATGCACACATTTATGAGTTTACAGTATACTACTAAAGTCAGTATTTCAACTAATGTATTTATAAGAGGAGATGTGACATGCATGACATCAAATTATGTGACCTGGGTGTTCACCCTGGATGATTTTTTCAGTCAATGGTGAACCCAGGTAGCTACCTAGAAGGTAGGAGTGTGTGATCTATAAATTGTATTTTCTTGTTATATTACAATCTTTGTAATATTGTACTACTTTATGCTAATTATTATCACATTAATTTAAAACGCAGAAACACAGAGAGTAAAGGTGCATACACACGGAGCGATATAACTGAGCGATTTTGACTATATAGTCAAAATCGCTCAGAAAGTTAGTGCAGATCGCTCCGTGTGTACACAGCCAGCGATAGCGATGCGCGTCCCCGCTAGGTCGCTATCGCTGGGAAAAATAGTCAGTGCAGGCAAGTCAATTTTGGCTATGTCGCTGCAAAAGTTAGTCAAAATCGCTAACACTTTAAGAGGCCAGCGATTTTTCCCAGCGATAGCGATGTGCAGGCGGCGGTGGTGCGGGCGGCGGCGGGTTGTGGCGGCGGGTTGTGGCGGCGGTGCGGGCGGCGGCGGGTTGCGGTGGCGGTGTGGGCGACGGCGGGTTGCGGCGGCGGTGTGGGCGGCGGAGGGTTGCGGTGGCGGTGCGGCGGGTTGCGGCAGCGGTGCGGGCGGGGGAAATTTACCTTTCTATTGCAGAGTTTGGCAGCGGAGCGGTACCAGTTTCAAAAATGGCGCCTCAGCGTCATTTTTGAAATTCAAGATGGCCGCCGCGAGCCAATCACGGCTCGCCGCGTCATCGCCCCGCCCCCTCCCGCTGACTTATATAAGTCAGCGCGAGGCAGCGGCTGTCAGTCCGACGGCGGAGGAGGAGCGGAGAAGAGCTCCTGAAGACGCCGTGGAAGTCCTGGATGGGCGGCGGCTATGCAAAAGAGCTTAGCAGCCGCCGCCCACCAGGTGAAGATGCTGGAAGTCCTGGGAAGGCGGCGGCCATGCAAAAGAGCTTAAAGGCCGCCGCCTCCCAGGTGAAGACGTCGTGGAAGTCCTGGATGGGCGGCGGCTATGCAAAAGAGCTTAGCAGCCGCCGCCCACCAGGTGAAGACGCCGGAGCAAGACCCCAGAAGCCCTGGGGAGGTGGCGCCCCCCCAGGTGAAGACGCCGGAAGCCCTGGGAAGGCGGCGGCCATGCAAAAGAGCTTAAAGGCCGCCGCCCCCAGGTGAAGACCCAGTTTAATAAAGGATTTTTAAAAGAATGTGTTGTGTTTTTTTTTTTATATTTTCTTTACAGGTGGACTACAGGTGCCAGCGGGCCCTTTATGTCCGGGCATGCTGGCACTTGTGGTTCTCCAAGTGCCAACATGCTGGGGCAGGCTTGCTGGGACCTGTAGGCCTCCTGTAAAGAACAATATTACTATTGAAAGGCTATCAGCCTCCCATCCACCGGGCCACGGATGGGGGGGACAGCCTCGGGCTTCACCCCTGGCCCTTGGGTGGCTGGAGGGGGGGACTCCTTGATTTAAGGGGTCCTCACTCCTCCAGTGTACCCCGGCCAGGGGTGACTAGTTGGGGGGGTAATGGCACGGCCGCAGGGACCAATATAAAAGTGTCCCCCGGCTGTGGCATTATCTCCCTGGCTAGTGGAGCCCGGTGCTGGTTTGGAAAATACGGGGGACCCCTATGTCCTTTGTCCCCCGTATTTTTTAAACCAGGACCGGACGCAGAGCCCGGTGCTGGTTGTCTAAATATGGGGGAACCCTACTCATTTTTTCCTCTGTATTTTAACAACCAGGACTGGCTCAAAGAGCCCGAGGCTGGTTTTACATAGGAGGGCGGACCCCACGCAAATTTTTTTTTTAACTTTCAGCTATTTAAATACCAGCCACCCTGTAAAATCGTCCTATATATGACACTCATCCCCTTATTTAAATGAGATAGTCAAAATCTCCCATAGCCAAAATCTCCCATAGCAAAAATCTCTTGCATAGTTAGACAAAATCTCTGGTAAAGTTAGTCAAAATCTCCTACTGCCAGTTCAAGGGAAAAGTTAGTCAAAATCTCTCATAGCCAAAATCTCTCCGTGTGTATGCACCTTAAGAGTGGTAATATTTTCCTTTATTAGTACAGGGAATAAATAAATATATTTTGCTGTCCCAAGCTAGCCCTGTAAAGTAAAGGCAAAATAATTAACAACTTAAGTCATGCTTGGGTGGAGGCTCAGTATGCAATAAGACCAGTAGTGTACCGTTTATTAATATTATACGTAACCTAGGGTTGCATGATCAAGCATTGAATTTATAAATCCAAGGCTCCCACAACTTGCTACATTTTTTCAAGAAGTTATACTAAATTGCTCTTTATAAGTTCCATTTGATAAATATGCCAGAATATATTGAAAACTGCTTGTACGGATATATACCTGATGCCAGTTACAAGGACTTTATACTGTACATACCTGATGCCAGTTACCAGCACTTTAGCTTCTAGGATTATTATAATGCTCAGTAGTAGAGATGTGGGGGTTCGGTTTTACTCAGATTTACCGGGATCTCAAAACGGCAACTTATTGGCTCTCGGATGTCACATGTTTTGGATAGCCAATAAGAAAAATTCGGATGAAACTGAACTTGCGTTAAATCTGCCATTAAAAACCAAGTAAATCGGAACCTGCTTATCTCTACTTAGTAGCCAAAGTGATACTCAGCTTCAGGAGAAGGAACTTTTAGGTTCAAGAGAGATAGCAGTAGGCAATTGCACTCTTCCAGAGGGGCAACAGTTTTGGACAGTGCAACCAAATATGACTGAAAGAGCCTGTCACTGCACATCCCCTTTAACAGACATCTGAAATGACTGGTGAGAATTCGGGAGTCTGGTATTTTCTAAAGCTCTCTCCGAAGCCCCCTCATGAGGGTCTTTGATCACAGAGCTGGGAAGTTTGAGCTCATTATACAAGGAGGACATCAAACCTTTAGTAAAGGATTGTTTTAAAAAGAAGGGTTTAAAAGTAGCAAGAGGTATGGAATGAAATCTGCGCCTTCATGGAGGAAAGAAAGCTTTGCATCTGTAAGTATTGAAAAACAAACTTGTTTGGTACAGTATGTGGAGTTTGTTTTTGATGTCACAAAAGGAAGAACAGGTAGAATCTAGGCAAATATCATTAGGCTATTTAATCCCTTTAGACAACTGTGGCTTAAAGGTTACAATATTACAATCATTAGTATACGGTTTCTCTTCTAATCCAAATGTATTGCCCATCTTTTTGAAGATCACATACAGTATACTCTGCTTTTATCGGAATGTGATTTTTTATATATTGACTGTTTCAATATTTAGATTTATACAGTTTTTGTAAAAAAAATAAAAAAAAATCCCCCAGGGCAGATATTTGATGTTGGTCTCTATAGCTGACTATATGTGACAGTGTTAAATATTAGTAAGGATGTCAAATGTTTATATCTTTCCTTAAGGCCACCCATCAGAATTTGAGTGGCCAAGGACTGACAAAAAGCAGGGCCCCCCTCCCTACTCCCACAGCTCTCCAGGTATTTGCAGCACAAGCTATGGGCAGGCCCAGTAGTGTTATGGGGTATGAGGGGCCCACTGGGGGTATATAATTTTCTCCAAAGCAGTGCAGAGGGGCATTGCCAACTACCAGAGAGAATTAGCCTGATTCTTCTCTCTTTCTATGTATCAACAGTTTTACTAGTCAAAAATGCTTTGGTATACATATACAAAAACATTACTATAAAAATCTACTTCAGATGCTATATGTTAAAATTGTTGCCCAGTTAAATATTAGTGCACTTGCCTCAAAGGAGGAAAGGGAGGTTCCCAGGGGTAGGATACAAAATGAGAAGCAGAGAAGGATTTCCACATAAGCAGCTTGCTGGTCACCAGATCGATGGGTGTATGTTAAAAACAGCAGCAGGAGCAGAGCCGGCCCTAACCAATATGATGCCCTAGGCAAGATTTTGGCTGGTGCCCCCGAGCACCACTGCTAGTTTCACCAATGACCCTGCACCCCTTCCCCAGCACCATCACTCCTCACCCATAGCAGTCCTCATTTTGGTGCTCCTACCCCCTATATTTAAGTAGGAACAGTACGCACATTCGGCTGCAAGCCCAAAAAGGGGTGTGCTCTTGCTTGGAAGGGGCATGGCCAAATTATGCCACACAGTAGTGCAACTTTATTCACATTTTATCATGCGATAGTGTCCCTTATTCAGGTTACATCACACAGTAGTATCACAGTACCTTATATATGTTATTCCTCACAGTAGTGCCCCTTATTCACATTACATCACACTGAATTGCTCCTTATTCACATTACACCACAACATATTGCTCTTTATTAACATTAGAACACACAGTAGTGCCCTTTCTATACATTATGCCACACAGTAGAGCACCTTATACACATAATGCCACTCATTAGTAATTCATTCATACACTTGGGCAGTACAGATGATGTAATGGTTAGCATTACTGCCTCACAGCAGTGAGGTTATGGGTTCAATTCCCACCATGGCCCTAACTGTGTGGAGTTTGTAGATTCTCCCCATACTTGCGTGGGTTTCCTCCGGGTACTCCGGTTTCCACCCACAATCCAAAAATATACTGGCAGGTTACTTGGCTTTCAACTAAAATTAACCCTAGTGTGAATGTGTGTGTACATGTGGTAGGGAATATAGATTGTAAGCTCCACTGGGGCAGGGACTGATGTCAGTGGCCAAATATTCTCTGTAAAGCGCTGCGGAATATGTGTGCGCTATATAAATAACTGGTAATAATAATACACATAATACAACACAGCAATGCCCCTTACACCTATGACACACATTACTACTGTCCTTACAAACATAATGTGCCTTACATATTATGCCAACCTTTATTAATGCCCTTATACCAGTGATGTGACATAATGCCCCTTACACATATGCCGAACACTACTGCACAACCAACCCACCTGCACACAGCACTCACTTGGTCACTAACACTGTGACCTCTGCCTCTGCTTGGATACAGATGTGTCCTCATACATCTTGCCTCAATATGGCATGCAGCAGGAGATGCCTGGCATGAGATAGCTGGCAGCTTTGCTAACGTCGGGCACCTTTTCTGCCAAAAATGTGTCTTATTTTCATTACTATGTGGCTAGGATGCACAAGCAGCTTCTGATGATTAAAATGATATGCAGCATGCCTATATGCTGTGTGTGACTGTGGTTGTATCTGCATACTAAATGCTAGGTTAAAGTGATTTCCAGGAATACACTGTAACGTAGCATTTTGTATGCAGATACAGCCGCAGTCACACACAGAATATAGGCATGCCACATATAATTTTAATCATCAGAAGCTGCTTATGCCTCTAGGCATTTGCCTAGTTTGCCTATGCCTAGGACTGGCTCTGAGCAGGAGAGATGTTGAGCCAGTGAAAGCAAGGAGACTGAGGGAAGTGGAGATAAAGTGGTCATTCTATTATAGGCAATGCAATTCTAGAGGACACAGGGGGTAAAGAGGGATGGAGTAGGAGAGATTAAGATGAGGTTGGAAGGGTCATTGTTACACCAGGGATGTTAGCAGGGAAAAAGAGGGGAAAGGCATAAGTATGGGATGTGTGGGCAGTGCAGGATGGAGGCAGTAGGTGGGTAGGAGCTATTAGGGGAGGAGGAGAGAGGCCAAAGAGGGAGAGTAGGGGACAGGTAGGGACAACGGTGAGAGCAGGGCAGAGAGAGATACAGTGATGCGTGACAAAGTGGAAACAGAGCAGAGGAAGGTACGGGTGTAGAATATCAGTTTTAGGAGCTGGGTTGAGAACTGCAATGTAAGAAACTATGGCATGAACAATTACAGAAAAGAAATAAAGAGGGATGATGAATGGGGAGAAGGGGGCATGGTAAAATTGCAGGGTTGACAGAGCACTCACCCGACACACAGATCTCCTTTCGCCCAACTGTTGGCATGCACTGCCAGGTTGCTGCTGGTCTTACACCTCCTATTCTGGCACTCACTGAGCCCACCTTGACCTTTCCTATGTTAAATGTGGCAGCAGTGTGCAGTGGTCCAGCCCATGAAAGGATCCAACCCCAAAAATGGAGGACACACCAGTCAAAACAGAAGGCTCACCCTCCTCCATCCAAGTGCTGATTCTTAGTAATAGAGTTTACAATAAAAGAACCATATCAGATCATATAGGTATGAAAGCAAAATGTCCAAATCCAGGTATAATGTAATACATATTAAACGATCAGTGATAAAAATGTAAAGAATCAACACTGACTGTTCTTTGCAGCTGTATATACTGTTTGAAATGTGTGTGCTGAATGGCATTTGTCCAATATTGAAGTTCTTTCTTTGCAGATTTCCTTGACAATTTACTGTTAGCTACAGATTTTTATAGTGCGTAGCTGATATCACTGCAGGCCAAGGGTTAAATTTAAGTAGGTTTTGCTGAGGTTCCGACTCTGTTCCATTGTAACAGTGTGTAAATATAATTTATCATATGTGCTTCCAGGACCATAATTAGTGGTGTGCTAGTGATGTCTTGTCCACAGCACAAATGCACTGTGGGTACACTACTGCCACCAGCACCCACACCACCATACTCCAACCACAGCTTCCATACTATCCCGGCTACTGCTACTCTCACAGGAAGCCAGCAGCATCCTGTACCTCCTATGCTACACCCCTCCCAAGTTCCCATGTCCCTTTTATGTGCCCACCATCAGCAGGAGTAGAACAAAGCGTGGATGAAAGGCCTGCAGGTTGAAGCAGCTGCTCCGAAAGCAGGTGTAAGTATAACAAACACACACACACACACACACACACACACACACACACACACACACACACACACACACACACACACACATACATACACTTTGTTCTAACAGTGGGCTCTGCCTGGTGCAATGTGTAATAGGGGCTATATCTGGTGCAATGTGTAAAAGAAAAGGGGACTTTGCCTGGTGCAATGTGTAAAATGGGTCTCTACCTAGTGCAATGTATAAAAGGGGGGTTCTGCCTGGTGTAATGTGTAAAAGGAAGGGGGCTCTACCTAGTGAAATATGTAAAGGGGGGCTCTACCTGGAACAGTATGTAAAAGGAAGCTCTACCTGGTGCAGTGTGTAAAAGGGGGCTCTACCTGGCATAATGTGTAAAGGGGGCTCTACCTGGCATAATGTATATAAGGGGTTCTACCTGGTGTAATGTGTATAAGTGCCACTACTGTGTGGCATCATTTAAATAATGGAGACTATTGTGCGGCATAATATGAATTGGTATTATTTTGAGATCATACCCCTTCCCCATGAAGCCACACCTTATATATTTTCTGCACGCCTCCGGCGTGCACTGTCCCTGTTATGATTATGGTGTGGGAGGGCGCCAATTCTATTTCTGGCACAGGGTACCCAAATGTCTAGTTACAGCTCTGTGTGCTTTTACTGTGTCACTGATTCCAAGGATTGTGATAGCCATTTGTTTGCTACCCATATAATGTATAAGTAGGAATCTTTCATCAATAAAAATCATCAGTTAAATATTACAGGTATGAGGTGGCTAATATTAAGAAATACTAAAATAAAGTTCAGCATAAAATTCTCATCTCAAATATATATATATATATTGTGACAAGAACACTGGGGTAGTGTTTGAGGGCAGGTATATTTGTCCCAGGTTCTTGTCTTACATGTTTTAGAAAATGTTAACTTCTAGGAAAAATGCTTTTTGTTTTGTCTGAACCTTTTCAGTTTGCTGTAAAAGCTGGGTAAAGGCTCTGAGAGAGAGATAAGGCGAGTTCTAGACATTGGGCCCAGTTCGGGTCTTTGGCCTCACAGAGGGCTAATCAGGGTTTCAGCTGTGTAAGAGTGATATAGTGCTTCTAACCTGATTAGTATGGGCAGACTGCCTGGGAAGGCTGCAGGATCTGTGTGTGAGAGACACGCTTTCTGATGCAAGTAAGCTATACAGTATGTACTGAAGAACTCTGTGTTTTGTTTAGTGACAGTTAGGAACATCTTATGTTTAGTTAGTGCCGGACAGGCAAGGTATTTTTATTTTGGGGTTTGTTTTATTTTCTGTTTCAATAAAACTGGCCGGGGTCAGTTGTACCAGAAACTGGACTTGTGTTGTTCCTCAGCTGCTGCGGGCTGCCATATTCCCCAGGAAAAGGCACCTTGCACCCCTACAGTGTTACAACTTGGTGGAGAATGCGAGCAGGCCGTTCTGCGCATAAGTGAAAGCAGCAGCTTTGTGAGGCCTGCAGAAAACGGTGGTTTATGCAGATACAGCCCAGTGTGAAGTTACTGAGACTCACCCCTGAGGGTTTGATATATGTCCTGGGTGAAAGCAGCTGCAAAGCCGCCTGAAAAATCTGTTGACATGGAGGATCTGCTTAAAGCCTTGCTGCAAGCTACAGCGGCTCAGCAGGAGGCCAACCGACAGCAGCAGGTGGCAATGGAGGAAAATTGGAGACTACAGCAGGTGGCAATGGAGGAAAATAAGAGACAACAGCAGGCAGTTGTTGATGAACTTTACAGGCAACAGCGTCAGGATAGAGAGGCCTTAGCAGAAGTGGTGCAGAGACTTGCAGCTCGGGTTGGAGATGTGGCCGTCAGTGCTCCAACCAGCTCTAGTTCTATACGAGCCAGTCACTTCCTGCAGAAAATGACAGAGGCTGATGATGTGGAGGCCTATCTGACCACGTTTGAAAGGACTGCCGAGCGTGAGAACTGGCCGAAAGCACAGTGGGCCAGTCTGCTGGCACCTTTCCTGTCAGGTGAGCCCCAAAAAGCTTACTTTGATTTAAGCCCTGCTGAGGCTCGGGACTATGATAAACTAAAGACTGAGATCCTGACCCGCCTGGGAGTCACGCTGTCAGTACGAGCACAACGGGTGCACCGTTGGCTGTACGCCATGGAGAAGCCTCCGCGCTCCCAGATGCACGACCTTATTCAGCTAACAAAAAAATGGCTACAGCCAGAGACATTAACTGGTCCCCAGATGGTGGAAAGAGTCGTCATGGACCGCTACTTGAGATCTTTGCCCATGGTCCTGCGCAAGTGGGTGAGCCATGGAAACCCGGGTACTGCTGACCAATTAGTGGACATGGTAGAGAGGTATTTGGCAGCAGAGGAACTACTGATGACCACCCAGCAACCCATAGATCCTCGACAGCGCCCTTCAATAAAGACTGGTAAGACTGTTCCGTGGGAAAACGTTGCTGGGCGGTTAAGAGAACGCAAGGCTGGAGAGACTGTAAACACTGGCCCTGGAAACAGGCCAATGGGGCTAGAACGGTCTATGCTGCCCAAATGGGTTGATAATCGGGTGGTTAAATGTTTTAGGTGTGGTATGCCAGGTCATGTTATTGCCAATTGCCCAGTCACGCAAGAACCCATGCAATGTGATGCTGCCTTTGAATGTCGCAGAATGTCTTTCTTTGCTAGGTTAGCCTGTACTGTGGTACCTTCACCTGAGCTGGAAAAACAAATGTGTGATGTGTTCTTAGAAGGTAACCGGGTAGAGGCCTTGCTAGATTCAGGAAGTTTAGTTACCCTCGTGAAAGCTGGGTTAGTGAACCCCTTAAAGGTCCAGCAAATACCTATTGGGGTAACTTGCATACATGGGGATACCCAACATTATGCCACTGCTGAGGTGAATATAGAAACTTGTTGTGGGTCAGCAATGGTTAAAGTGGGACTGGTCCCTACCTTGGTGCATGAGGCCATAATAGGGAGGGATTTTCCTCATTTTTGGAAACTGTGGGAATCACGGTTATCAACAGATGTGAGAAGTAAAAAGCCAGTTGATAATACCGGTGATTTTATGGATGTACGTGGGTCTTCGGAACTTTCTGGCCCTTTGCCTTTTGCTAGTTTGGCTGGGGAAGTGACAGATGGGGAGTCCAGTGAGGACCCTCTTGCCGGGAACAGAGACATAGTAGTTAGAACTGAAAGCGTGCCTGACCTGGAGGTAAAGAAGGATCTGTTTGCGTCTGAACAGTTAAAGGATCCTACCTTAATAAAGGCTAGAGAGAATGTTAAGATTGTTAATGGGGAACCTGTGGTACCAGGTGACAGGGTTACGTATCCCCACATGGCCATCTGTAATGAGCTCTTGTACCACATTGTCAAAAGGGGTGAGGATGTGGTGGAACAGCTGGTAGTTCCCCAGCCTTATCGGAGAACGGTACTAGATTTAGCTCATAGTCACGTTACCGCAGGACATTTAGGGGCAGAAAAAACCACTGAAAGAGTTTTACAAAGGTTCTTTTGGCCAGGGGTTTATAAAGAAGTGTCTGAATATTGTTCTTCCTGTCCTGAATGCAAGTATCATGCCCCTAGACCCCATTTCAGGAGCCCACTAGTTCCCATGCCTATTATAGAGGTCCCGTTTGACAGAATAGCCATGGATCTCGTGGGGCCCTTGTTAAAGTCTGCTCGGGGCCATCAGTATATCCTGGTAATTATGGACTATGCCACTCGATATCCTGAGGCTGTCCCTTTACGCACTATCACAACCAAGGCGATAGCTAGGGAGCTGGTGCAGGTATTTAGTAGAGTGGGAATACCAAAAGAAATTTTGACTGACCAAGGTACTCCATTTATGTCAAGGATCATGAAAGAATTGTGCAAGTTATTTAAGGTCACTCACCTCAGGACGTCCATCTACCATCCCCAAACTGACGGGTTGGTGGAAAGGTTTAATAAAACATTAAAAAGTATGTTAAAAAAGGTTGTTGAGAGAGATGGGAAAAACTGGGAATGTTTGTTGCCCTACTTGTTAATGGCCATCAGAGAAGTTCCTCAGTCCTCTACGGGGTTTTCTCCATTTGATTTGTTGTATGGTAGACACCCCAGAGGGCTGTTGGATGTTGCCAAAGAGACGTGGGAAGGACAGCCCACTCCTTATAGAAGCGTTATTGAGCATGTAACACAAATGCAGGATAGGATTGCAGCCGTGGTACCTGTTGTCAGAGAGCACATGGAACAGGCCCAAAGTGCTCAACAGAGGGTCTATAACCGGAGTGCCAAGATACGGGAATTTGCTCCTGGAGATAGAGTTCTTGTTTTGGTACCCACTGTGGAAAGCAAATTCCTAGCTAAATGGCAGGGTCCATTTGAGATTAGGGAAAAAATGAATGAGGTTAATTACAAAGTATACCAGCCGGGAAAGAGAAAACCCGAACAGATCTACCATGTTAACTTAATCAAACCCTGGAAAGATAGGTTGTCTCTGTCAGCGGAGCCTTGCCCTTCGGTGTCTTCACCCCGGTTGCTTCCCGCAGTGAAGGTGTCAGAGACATTATCAGCTGATCAGAACAATCAGGTTAAAGAATTTCTCATCCAAAATAGGGAGGTATTTTCAGAGCTGCCTGGCCGAACGACCATAATAAAACATGACATTGTCACAGAACCAGGGGTCAGGGTTCATTTAAAGCCATATAGGATTCCTGAAGCTCAGCGAGAAGCTATTTCTAAGGAAGTTAAAACCATGTTAGAACTTGGAGTCATAGAGGAGTCTAACAGTGAGTGGTCCAGTCCCATAGTGCTCATCCCGAAGCCCGACGGTAGCATACGCTTCTGTAATGACTTTCGTAAGTTAAATGAGGTGTCCAAGTTTGACGCATACCCCATGCCCCGTGTGGATGAGCTTGTAGAAAGGCTGGGAACATCCAGGTTTCTCACCACATTGGACCTGACCAAAGGTTACTGGCAAATACCTTTATCTGATAGCGCCAAAGAAAAAACAGCCTTTTCGGTTCCGGAGGGGCTGTACCAGTATAAGATGTTACCCTTTGGGTTGCATGGGGCTCCAGCAACCTTTCAACGGGCGATGGATAAAATTTTGAGGCCCCATAGAAAATATGCAGCTGCCTATTTGGATGATGTGGTAATTCACAGTACAGACTGGGGGTCACATTTGGTTAAAGTACAAGCAGTACTGGACTCAATCAGAGAGGCAGGGTTAACTGCTAACCCAAAGAAGTGCTGCCTCGCAATGGAGGAGGTCAAATACTTGGGCTTCACCATAGGCAGAGGTCTGATTAGGCCCCAATTGAATAAAGTTGATGCTATTCAAAACTGGCCTCGTCCAGTGAATAAAAAACAGGTAAGGGCTTTTTTGGGAATTACTGGGTACTATAGACGGTTTATTCCTAATTTTGCGACCACAGCGGTGCCGTTGTCAGACCTTACCAAAGGGAAGCAGTCAAATGTGGTGAAATGGAACCTTGATGCAGAAAAGGCGTTCCAAGCATTAAAAGTGGCTTTGTGTTCACAACCGGTGTTGATAACACCAGATTTTTCAAAAGAATTTGTGGTACAGACAGATGCCTCAGAGGTAGGGATAGGTGCTGTGCTGTCCCAAACCAGAGATGGGGACGAACACCCTATCATTTATTTGAGTAGGAAACTCAATGAGCATGAAAAAAGGTATGCCATTGTGGAAAAGGAGGCTTTGGCCATTAAGTGGGCACTAGATACCTTGAGATATTACCTCTTGGGTAGACAATTCAGACTAGTGACAGACCATGCCCCTTTAAAATGGATGTATGTAAATAGAGGCAAGAATGCTCGTGTAACTAGATGGTTTCTAGCGTTGCAGGACTTTAAGTTTACTGTCGAACATAGACCGGGAACACAATTGGCCAACGCAGATGCATTGTCTCGCATCTTCTGTTTGGGGGCTACAAGTGTTCCGGCCCCTAGGTCGAAACAGGGGAGGGGGATATGTGACAAGAACACTGGGGTAGTGTTTGAGGGCAGGTATATTTGTCCCAGGTTCTTGTCTTACATGTTTTAGAAAATGTTAACTTCTAGGAAAAATGCTTTTTGTTTTGTCTGAACCTTTTCAGTTTGCTGTAAAAGCTGGGTAAAGGCTCTGAGAGAGAGATAAGGCGAGTTCTAGACATTGGGCCCAGTTCGGGTCTTTGGCCTCACAGAGGGCTAATCAGGGTTTCAGCTGTGTAAGAGTGATATAGTGCTTCTAACCTGATTAGTATGGGCAGACTGCCTGGGAAGGCTGCAGGATCTGTGTGTGAGAGACACGCTTTCTGATGCAAGTAAGCTATACAGTATGTACTGAAGAACTCTGTGTTTTGTTTAGTGACAGTTAGGAACATCTTATGTTTAGTTAGTGCCGGACAGGCAAGGTATTTTTATTTTGGGGTTTGTTTTATTTTCTGTTTCAATAAAACTGGCCGGGGTCAGTTGTACCAGAAACTGGACTTGTGTTGTTCCTCAGCTGCTGCGGGCTTCCATATTCCCCAGGAAAAGGCACCTTGCACCCCTACAGTGTTACAACTTATATTTGTCTAGAACACAGATCGATCTTTGTTGTTCCGGATAATACATTTGGGGTTTATGATGAGAAATGTCCCTCATTCCAAATCTAGTTTTAGACCTCTGGGTGACAAAGGATTGAGATTTTAGATGAATCATGCCTCTTCCTTAGAGTTACCATTAAAGAAAAAAGTTTCTTAGCAAGAAGCATTGCTAATTGGATATATACTGTATACTCACATGGGATACAGTTATGTTACCAATGCTCGGGATCCCAGTGGTCAGCATGCCGATGCCGGGATCCCGAACGTTAAAAATGCTGGCAGTCGGAATGCCGAACCATAGGGTCTATTCCCACTCGTGGGTGTCCACAACACCAATAGAGTGGGAATAGAACCTGTGGCAAGCACATCTCACCACCGAGCCCGCAAGGGGCTTCGTTGCGCTTGCCCCCTTCCACCGGCATTCTGCAGCCGGGATCCCGCATCGGGATGCTGACCGCTGGGATCACGGCTGGCGGGAAAGCGGCTCCAACCCGAGCCTGCTGTGTGACGTGACGAGCACAGTGAGCCTGCAAGGGGCTTTGTTGCGCACGCCTCCCCCCCTGCCGGCATTCTGCTGCCGGGAAAAAAACACAGCAGTAAAAGTGTTTCAATAAGAACACAAATACAAATTTTGCTGGTCAGTTTCACATATATGAGTGGCTGTATTAATAATAGTCCACACATTTATTCACAATAACAATAGTGTTAGTATCACAGCAATAAAATTAAATTAAATCTTGCTCCACATATAAAATGCTGCACTACAGTATGTTGCTGTTATTTATATATAACATTCACACACAGGTTTCTAGCAGCTTGGTCATTATACATCCACTCCTGTGGAGGACATTTTCATATTCACTTATCTTCATGTAATAGAAACATTTAACTTTTCCCTCTATCAAAGGGATATATTACAATTCTTTTTGGGATTAGTAGCACACAGAGATCAGTGAGCACATTTTTCAGCTGTATTGCTTGCCTTCCATAGAGATCGGTACAAATAAATCTGCCCACTTATTAATCACCTTTATCTACAAAATGTAATAAAAAACAAACTGAACTAACTGGAGGCCGGTCAGTACTTAGCTAATATAGAGAAGATTTGCATTGCTTCTATTACTCAGAGTGTGAGAATGCCATTCTGAACGAACGGTTCATTTCAGTTAGATACCACTGGACATCACTGTGAATTAAAAGCTGGAAGAGAGAAATTGTTCCTGTGGAATTTTCTTGTTTGATTAGGTCATTAATACATTGATGAACAAAGGACTAGGGAAGGCATTATTTATATAAAGGTATTTTTTCAGCTGAAAATAATGCAAAAATTACATACAGAATATAAGCATGCCACATATTATTTTAATTAGTGGGAACTGCCACGGCCATTGTGTAATTTAGCCCCCACACCTATGGCCCAATATAGGGGGTCATTCCGAGTTGATCGCTTGCTGCCGATTTACGCAGCGCTGCGATCAGGTAAAAAAAACGGCAAAACTGCGCATGTGTATGCGCCACAATGCCCACGTGCGTTGTATGAGCACAAAGAGCATCGCTGCTGTGCACTGGATCTAGCGAAGATTACATTCGCACAGCCGATCGCAAGGAGATTGACAGAAGGAGGGCATTTATGGGTGTCAACTGACCGTTTTCTGGGAGTGTTTGGGAAAACGCAGGCGTGTCAAGGCGTTTGCAGGGCGGGTATCTGATGTCAATTCCGGGACCTTCGTCGCTGCAATCATCACACAGAATAAGTAACTACAGTGCTGGTCTTGTTATGCACAAAATGTTTTTGTACCACTTGGCTGCACAGGCGTTCGCACACTTGCAGAGCGAAAATACACTAACTCATGGGCAGTGACTATGCGCTTTCATGGCTGCTAAAAGTAGCTAATGAGCAATCAACTCAGAATGAGGGCCATAGTCCAGCTGGCTGGTCTGCCTATCCAGAGCCGGCCCTGGGCATAGGCAAACTAGACAAATGCCTAGGGGCCCCAGCAGCTTCTGCTGATTAAAATGATATGTGGCATGCCTATATTCTGCGTGTAACATTTCAAATGCAGATACAGCCACAGTTGCACACAGTATATAGGCATGCCACATATCATTTTAATCAGCAGAAGCTGCTTGTGTATTCTAGGCACATAGCAATGCAAATAAGATGCATTTTCATCAAAAAAGGCACCCAAAGTTAGCAGAGCTGTCAGCTGACCCACGCCAGGCATCTCCTGCTGCATGGTGCATTGAGGCAAGATTTATGAGGACACATCTGTATCCAAGCAGAGGTCACAGTGTAAACGGCCATATGAGTGCTGTGTGTAAGTGGGTTGGTTGTGCAATAGTATTCAGCATATGTGTAAGGAGCATTATGCGTGTCATGTGTATAAATGTATTAATAATGTGCGGCATATGTGTAAGGGGTACTATGTGTGTCATGTGTATAAGGGCATTAATAATGTGCGGCATATGTGTAAGGGGTACTATGGGTGTCATGTGTATAAGGGCATTAATAATGTGCGGCATATGTGTAAGGGGCACTATGTGTGTCATTATGTGTATAAGGGCATTAATAATGTGCGGCATAAGTGTAAGGGACATTATGTGTATAAGTGCATTAATAATGTGCAGCATACAGATGGAACCCTATTTATCTTTGCCTTTAATAGGATTAATTGAGCCAGGGCAGTCGTACTTAATCCCCTGCTGTATTGTTCTCTCTGTATTGTTTTGCGGCTAAGAACAATAGATGAAAGGCTTATGCTAATAAACCATGGTGCACCTAGGTGCAGCAGAGAATCCAAGATGAGCGTGGCTCCATCTGTATGTGTAAGGGACATTATGTGTGTCATTATGTGTATAAGGGCATTAATAATGTGCAGCATATGTGTAAGGGACATTATGTGTATAAGGGCATTAATAATGTGTGTTATATGTGTAAGGGGCATTACTGTGTGGTATTATGTGTATAAAGGCATACTAATGTGTGGCATTATGTGTATAAGGTGCTCTACTGTGTGGTGTTACGTATAGAAAGGGCACTACAGTGTGGTCTAATAATGTGAATAAAGAGCAATATGGTGTGGTGTAATGTAAATAAGGAGCAATTCAGTGTGATAATAAAGTTGCAGTACTGTGTTGCGTAATTTAAATTGGCGGTACTATTGCGTGGCCATGCCGCTTGCCAGCAAAAACACCCCCTTTTTCGGTGCACTGTTCCAATTTAAAATATAAGTAGTAGGAACACCAAAATAAGGACTTCTATGGGTGAGGGATGATGGTGCTGGGAAAGGGGTGCAGGGTCATAGGCTGAACTAGCGGTGGTGCTAGGGGGCACCAGCCAAAATCTTGCCTAGGGCATCATATTGGTTAGGGCCGGCTCTGTGCATATCCATAAAGGCCATCTGGTGGTCATGTATATGGTGCAGGTAGGTGGAGAGTTGCTCCAGAATGGGAACGTTGGGCTCTGGGCTGGGTGGTGGTGGCTGCAGTGGTAGTGTCACATGGGGCATAGGCTCCATGGGAGTAAGGATGATGATGGTGTCATCCACCTCCTCTTCTCCCAATGAGTAGGCCACTACCCTGGAAGTGGCAGGGTCAGTGGTGTTGGTGATAGAGAGAGTGGTAGTGCTGATAGCACACAAGACGAATCTGCAAAGTAAACCAAAATATTAATTTAAGCACATGTAGTGGATATTAAATACAACCTCCACTAATTTGCGTGAGTATACACTTTGCTTCCTTATGCCCACAGAACTGTGTAATGAGTGTAATGCATGTGATGTGTGTGTTTTGTGTAAACACACTTACCAGCCTCCACTGTGTCTGTCTCTTGTAGCCACCTTTCTGGTGGAGCCATACACTGGTACAGAGCAGATAGCGAGAAAAAAAATGTAAGCATGTGCCAATGGCAATACTAATAAAATAACATTTTTCAGGTTGCATTCTACAGTAAAAAATAATCCTTTCATAATGTACAAATAGGCTTCCCAACACAAAAAGAGTGTCTGTTGGGTTAAAATCTGCACATACTGTAGCACACCAAATGACCCATACTTACTCTGCTGAGGATGACACACAGTCATACTTTAATAAACATAACATTTACATTGATGACAAAGGTATGACAATAGATCAAAGGCAACACACAAAAGCAAAACAAAACCAGGCAAATCAAATGTCCACTGATTCACTGAAGATAAGTCAAGTCCTCTTCTAGAAGTAACTTTTCCTCCAGTGATAGATTATGAAAATAAACAAAAATTATACAATGTGTAGTATTGTCTATATGAGTGTTTTTCCTTAGTTAGAATAATGATCACATGTCCAATTATGACACAAATTCCAGCATCCGGAATTCACTTGTTGAGTTTGTAAGCCAGATATATAGCGCTTTCTTTCAGACACAAGATGACCAAAAACACAGGGATGGGCAGATAATAAGGTAATATCATACCAAAAACTCACAAGTAATGTGACTGGTTCTGGATCCTCATATAAAGGACTCTCCTGTAGATGATTATCACCTGTATATGACGATCTTCTTACAGGTAATTCATGCTCCCAATAATGAATATATAAAATAGAAAAAAACACGAAACCACAATGTGTAGTATATTCAAGAGAGACTTCAATATACACCAGTGTGAAAGGAGGTATCTAAAAGTAATTGTCTCAGTGATTTCCTCAGGACAAATTCTCAAGCAAACGTACCTAGGGACTCACTTAGAATGAGTATGGATGTGCATATCAAGGTTTCTTTATCTGTATCCACAGCCAAAATCTCAAGCTTCTGAATAACCAAAGCATACCAGAAACTCACTTTTGGAACAGAAGGAATCCTCACAAAAGGTTTCTTTTATCCACGCTAATTGATGTATACGTGTAATCCAATTAAAAGTAGAGATGAGCGGATTCGGTTTTACTCGGTTTTACTCGGTTCTCAAAACGGCATCTTATTGGCTCACGGATGTCACGTGTTTTGGATAGCCAATAAGATGCCGTTTTGAGAACCGAGTAAAACCGAATCCGCTCATCTCTAATTAAAAGCAGGCAAAACTCCATTTTATTTTATCCAAAAAGCACAATTTAAAATAAAATAAAAATTCAAGGATTCTCCCCAAAGGTTTCCAACACAATATTACAGGCTGATGTAAGATTTCACAAATCGTGTTGCAGGTCTGGACTGCAGTTTTCAATAAATGAAAAAAGTAACTATGTTACAGAGTTTCCAGAGTCTTAGGGAAGTTCCATATTGATCCATTTTCTCCTCACTGACATGTTTCGGCCCTCCTGGGACCTTTTTCAAAGTGTGGAGAGAGTGTTTATGATGATCATATTTATACCATATTGACAGGAAGTAACACCAACTTCCTGTAATTAGCATTGTAACAAGAAAAGTAATTCAACACAAAAGGTAACCAAATATATAAATAAACGTGCATTGCTTATGGATTAGAAATGTGTAATAAAAATAATCTTGATTTTGCACATCTCAGTTTATGTGGTTTTCCTCATGGGATGCGGACCGGAAGTTTTGCGTTCCGCATGTGTGTCACTGCTACCGGAAGTGGGTGGATCATGGTCCTTTAATGAAGCCGCAAAGGGGGTGATCATCCTCTGCTGTCGAACGCGGACCGGAAGTTCCATATTCCACATGCGTTCCACTGCCACCGGAAACTACTGTACTGCTGCTGTATGTTAAATCAAATGCCTGCGGTATGGATAGAACATAACACTTTAACCACACAGATAAATACATCAGACTACAAGCTCTCTTGGGAGCACCTCCGTAGTGATCACCTGCTTTAACTTCAGTGCAGTGGAGCGGTGTGGCTCATCCTCCTCATGTCCTGTGAATCTTGCAATGTACCTTCGTCATCTTTGCTTTCAGGACCCTTTTGATGTCACCATCTCTTTTTTTGACATTCTTCAGGTCCCAATGGCAGGAGCTGACCATGTTAATTGTGTCCTGAACTGACCTCCACATAGCATTGTTCTGGGATGCAGGACTCCTGTACGCCTAAGCACCAAGCAGGCACAGGAACACCTGCACTATGGCACGGACTAGGGTGCAATTCTCCTCATATGAATACCTGACATTGTGCCCGGTCCTGCTCCTGGGAGATGCACATGTCCCAGTTTCTTCAGAATCCTCCTCCTTCTCAGTCTCCTCCAGACTAGTCTCCTGCACCGCCTCCACTTCCTCTCCTGAATCTGTGTCAAGCACAGACTATTTCTGGGACATGGCCTCCTCCTCCTCCTCTATCAGTCTACTCTCATCTCTTCAAACAATACTGCCTCCTTCTCACTCTCTCTCTCTCAAAACCACCTGCTCCTCTACAAAATGCTTTCAACCATTCAAATGACAAAATTGAGGGTGTGGAGTTTATATAGGGTGTATGATGCTTCAATCCTGTGAATTGTGGGTGCCAATTGGTGACTTTCTCTCACACTGTGGACCTCCTATACTAAAAGATGCATTCCAGTTGGTCAGAAAAACATGGACATTTCCGAGTCTAAATACCGTGACAAGTCAGACCCCGATGAGCATTTGCCAGGTAAAAGACGCATTGACCAATTTCCAGGAAAAAGCTGCACATTATAATTTCCGAGTATGTCTGACTTTTTCCTGGATGCAAAACTCGGCTGCCTCTTCACCCCAGCCATAGAATTTGATGGCAGATAAGAACCACTTGGCACATCTAGTCTGCCCTTGTACATGCTTACACACTAGGGTTATTTTTTTTTTTCAGGAGCCAATTAACCTGCCAATATATTTTTGGATAGTGGGAGAAAACTGAAGTACCTGGAGGAATTCCACGCAAGAATACACAAACTCCACACAGTTAGGTCAGACCTCAGGCAGTTATGATAACCATTACACCATCCATACTACTTTTGTTAGTATGTTGCAATGTATTTGCAGGCCCCAACAGAGATGCTCTATGTCACAATGCAATGCCACGCCAATAGACACACATTTGCAAACACATTTTTACCTAATAAATACAGGACTGGAAATAGCTGCCCACTTAATTTTAAGCTTTACAGAAGCTTAGGTTGTCATTCTATGGTATATTTGTAGATGCCATTGCATTAATTCTTTCCAGTAATATTGTGTTATAGCTTCTCATCTTAACCAATATTTTGACCTCAGATTTCAATGCTTTTGTCTAATAGCAACCAAGTGTAAACACTATTTGTGCCAATAGACAGGGGGCAATGGGTAACTTGTGAATCTAGTTGAACACTAAAGCTAGGTACACACTATACAATTATCTGTCATATAATCTGCCAGATCTAGCTGGATGGAATGAAAATCTGGTAATGCATGAGAGAAAATTACAATCTACCATTAGCTCCCAACCACTTGAAAACTGTCAAAAACAGTCATTCAGGGGCGTGGCCTGGCTGCTGTGGAGAGAAGACATGTTGCTGAGGAGATCCTGTGTTTTTGGCTCCTGATCTGTGTTTACCAGCTCTCCCTTCCTCCCTGACACTTGCCAGCTTCCTCCCTGCTGTGGGCGAGCGCAGAGTGTCAGTGTGCTGTGTCCGTAATGGCGGGGAGCAGTTGCAGGAGCTCCATCGGCTTGCGGACTGTTCTTGCCCCAGGAGCCGGGGACTAAATTTGGAGTACTGCCTGGGCCGGACTTCCGGAGGTGCGGTATACGCGCTGCGATACCTCTGGCCGGCACCTGCAAGTGCCCCTTGTCCCCTGAAATATCACTGAGTGCCCCCTGTGGCTGCAGCACCTGCTACTCACCTCCCTGGCTTGTGTGCAGCTTGGATAGTGCGGGGGGAGCTCTGCCTGGAGGGGTGCTGAGTGCTGATGGTTGCCATCTTGGAATTGGGAGCTGCTGTTGCTGGTGTGTTTTCTGTGCAGGAGGTCCAGTCTTAGGCAGGTCCAGGACTGGTACTTCTTCCCTGCTGCTACTCACCTTTAACAATTGTTGATCCTAAACTCCCTGATGTGGCTATAACACCCTCCTGGCTATTGGATACAATTTGGCTCCATTTACACTGTGTACGTAGCCTGGTGGCTGAAATTATCCTTGCTCCTCTTCCATCTGCTTTTTCTACTCGGAACCATGCTGGGAGCCCTATCTGTGATTATGTTTGGATAGGAGTTTGATGCGTTTTAACCTCTCCATGCCTCCACCCGGGGATACCATGTATATATAACAGCTCTCCACTGGAATCAGCATGCTAGCGTTCCCCCTGGGACTCTAACACACTAACATTATTTCTTGCATTATATCTGTCTGCCTATTGCATACTGTCTTGCTATGCCTCCTAAGAAACTTAAAGGCACACTCCCACCACCAGTGACCTTCCCTACACAAAAAATGGCTCATGCCTCTGCAGGGAGCCACAATCTCTACAAGAGATGGTGTAGGTCTTTATCAGTCCCCGGAGTGGACCCCAACTCCTCGGATCCTCTCACTGTCAAGATATTTTGTCAGGTCCTAGCGGCCTTTAAATCAGAGCTCACTCAGGACCTTTCTGCAGCTATCCGTGAAGTTAAAGTGGAGCTGACGGCCATAGGTGACCGCACGGATCATCTTGAACGTAAACTGGAGGAGCTAGTGACCTCCCACAAAGATCTTATTGTCACAACTGAGGGCCTGAGCTGACGGGAGGCAGACTCAGTTGTAGGGGCTGAGATGTAACGGAACCTGGGAGGTTGTATCAGACCCCTAGACATGTAAGTAACATGTAGAATAACTGCCCGAAGGCGTGACCACGACAACCAGGATAAAAGTCAATGATGTTTATTATGACAAACTCCGTAACACAGCAGCAGTAAAAGGAAACATAAAAGTCAACAGAGGATAAATACAATTCCTGGGTACTACAGGGTGGCAAAGGCCACAGGCACTGGTAGTGTGAGACAGTTCTTATAATCTTCTAGTTGGAAAGTCCTTACCAGGCCTGACTGTAGCAATGGAGAGAACCCAGGATCGTACCAGCTGATGTTCCAGGAAAGGCTGGGCTGCTGAAGGTAAAACGGCTGCTGTGGATACTGGCTGGAACCAGACTGTTGTTGGTACGGAGTGGATACTGGCTGGAACCAGTTAAATAATAACCGAACTTGAGAGCGATGAAATAATAATGAAGTTTGGAGTTTGAGAGCGGTGAAATAATAATACCGGTGGAGAGTGGTAAACTGCAGAAAAGGACACCGGCCCTTTAAGAGAAGCTATACACTGCTGGAAGCTGGGCTGGAAGCAGGTGATTGTTTGAGAGCGGTGAAATAATAATACCGGTGGAGAGTGGTAAACTGCAGAAAGGACACCGGCCCTTTAAGAGAAGCTGTACACTGCTGGAAGCTGGGCTGGAAGCAGATGATTGTTGTAGCTGGAAACAGGTGAGTCCAGAATGGATCGGAGAGTCAGGCTACACCGCAGATGGAATGCTGGTGCGGGTCTCTATAGCAGAAGTCTGGAGACAGGAGCTGGAACCTGGAAGACAACCACAGGAGAGAGACAAACTGGAACTAGGTTAGACAACCAAAGCACTGACGCCTTCCTTGCTCAGGCACAGCTTACTTATACCTGCAGCAAGGAAGGGGTTGGCTAGGCAATTATGCAAATCAACAATACAGACAGCAGATTGGTGGAAATGATCAGATGACAAAATCCAAGATGGCTGCGCCCATGCAGACACTTGGAGGGAAGTTTGGTTTGTAATCCATGTGAGAATTGAAGCAGCAATGGCGGCGCCGGCCACAGGAGACAGGAGATGCCAGACTGATGAATGCACATCCAAACCACGCGGGCACAGCGGAGGCCGCGGCTGACGTAATCGCCACTCTGACACTTTGCAAGCAGAAACTCAGGGACGGCGGCGGAGGCCGCGGGAGACGCCATGCCAGATGTAATATGGCGTTTACTGTGACCGCGTCTCAGAGAGACAGGAGAGGATGCAGGAATGTAAACATCAGGATAACAGATGGGATCCGGTCCTGGAGCGCTGAGCCAGCCTTAGGAGGCATCTGAAGGGTAAGTAATGGCGTCCAGATACCCGGATCGTGACAGCACCCCCCCCTTTAGGAGTGGCCCCAGGACACTTCTTAGGCTTTAAAGGAAACTTTGCGTGGAAATTTCGGACCAAGGCAGGAGCATGGACGTCTGAGGCATTGGTCCAAGAGCGTTCTTTAGGACCATAGCCCTTCCAGTCAATGAGGTATTGTAACTGACCGTAACGGAAACGTGAGTCCAAAATCTTGGCCACCTCGTACTCGACTCCCCGTTGAGTCTGAACTTTGGGAGCTGGAGGAAGTGCGGAATGAAACCGATTCAGGATCAGCGGTTTCAACAAAGAAACATGAAATGTCCTGGGTATTTTCAAGAAGGATGGTAACTGTAACCTGTAGGCAACAGGATTGATGACTTGTTCAATCTTGAAGGGTCCGATGTAGCGAGGTGCAAATTTCATGCTGGGAACTCTCAACCTCAAATTCTTCGTGGACAGCCACACACGATCACCCACCTTGAGAGCAGGAACCGCTCTACGCTTCCTATCGGCAAACTTCTTATACCTGAATGAGGCTTTAAGCAGGGCTGCGCGGACGTTCCTCCAGTTATTTGAAAACTGACGCAAGGTGACATCCACTGCTGGAACAGAAGTTGCGGGAAGCGGTTGGAATTCTGGGACTTTAGGGTGGAATCCATAATTAATGAAGAATGGTGTAGAAGAAGATGAGGAATGGTATTGATTGTTGTGGCTGAACTCGGCCCAAGGAAGGAGTTGAACCCAGTCATCTTGAGAGGAAGACACATATATACGGAGGAAGGCCTCCAAGTCCTGATTCACCCTCTCGGTTTGACCATTGGTCTGAGGATGGTAAGCCGTGGAAAACTTTAACTTGATTCGGAGGGCTTGACACAAACTTCGCCAAAATTTGGCTACAAATTGTACTCCACGATCCGAGATGATCTCTTCAGGAAGACCGTGAAGTCGGAAGATCTCTTGTATAAACACTTGAGCCAACTTGGAAGCTGACGGAAGACCGGTGAGAGGGATGAAATGTGCCATCTTGGTGAACCGGTCAACTACCACCCAGATGGTATTAAACTTGTTGCAGATAGGTAGATCGGAAACAAAGTCCATCGACAAATGGGTCCAAGGTCGACGGGGAACAGATAATGGAACCAGTTGCCCCGCAGGCGACTGGCGGGAGACTTTGTGTTGGGCACACTTTGGGCAGGAGGCAATAAATTCCATAACGTCCTTCTTCAGAGTTGGCCACCAGTAGGACCTAGAAATAAATTCAAGGGTTTTCTGAATGCCTGTATGTCCAGCAAAACGGGAAGCATGGGCCCAATGCATGAGCTTCTTCCTTAGAACTGGCTTAACAAAACTTTTCCCTGGTGGAGGCGTAGAGTCCATCCCTACCGTGGAGAATGCCAACGGATTAATAATAGGATGCTTGTCTGCAGACTCGGACTCATTTTCTTGCTCCCATGAGCGGGAAAGGGCATCGGCCTTACGATTCTGAGAACCCGGACAGAACTGGAGTTTAAAGTCAAACCTAGAGAAGAAAAGTGCCCATCTGGCCTGACGAGGATTCAGACATTGTGTGCCTTTGAGATATAAAAGATTTTTGTGGTCGGTAAGTATGGTGATTGAGTGGGAAGCTCCCTCCAACAGGTATCTCCACTCCTCCAGAACGAGCTTGATGGCTAGCAACTCCTGATCGCCAATGGCATAGTTGCGCTCAGCTGGGGAGAACTTCCGGGAGAAGAAACTGCAAGGATGTAGATGTCCATCTTTGGCCCTCAGGGATAACACTGCTCCTACTCCAACGGAGGAGGCATCTACCTCTAAGATAAAAGGAGAGTCGGTGTCGGGCTGTTTCAGAACTGGTGCAGAGATGAACCGTTGCTTCAGAAGGTGAAAGGCCTGTGTAGCTTCCTCGGACCACTTGGACGGATTAGCACCTTTCTTGGTTAATGCAGTGATAGGCGCCACAATGGTGGAAAAGTCTCGTATAAATTTTCTATAATAATTGGCGAACCCTAAGAACCTCTGGACCCCTTTGAGGCTTAAGGGTATAGGCCAATTCTGGATTGCTTGGAGTTTCTCAGGATCCATCTCTAGTCCGGAACCGGACACAATGTAACCTAGAAACGGAATGGTTTTAACTTCAAACACACACTACTCCAATTTACAATAGAGGTGATTGACACGGAGACGGGAAAGAACCTCTTTTACCCAGAAACGATGATCTTCGAGATTATTAGCAAAGATGAGGATGTCGTCTAGATAAACCACGACATGGCGGTACAAGATGTCCCTGAAAATCTCATTCACGAAGTGCTGGAAGACTGCTGGAGCGTTGCTCAATCCGAAGGGCATGACGAGGTACTCATAATGTCCGTCACGGGTGTTAAAGGCGGTCTTCCACTCGTCACCCTCACGGATTCGGATGAGATTGTAGGCACCCCTCAAGTCCAGCTTTGTGAAAATAGTTGCACCACTAACTCTATCAAAGAGCTCGGTAATCAGGGGTAAAGGGTATCGGTTCTTGACGGTAATATCGTTCAGACCTCTGTAGTCGATGCACGGACGCAGACCACCGTCTTTCTTCTTAACGAAGAAGAAGCCTGCGCCGGCTGGAGAAGAAGATGGTCGGATGAAACCCTTCGCCAGGTTCTCTTTGATGTACTCTTCCATGGAGTGTGTCTCGGGCAGAGACAACGGATAAGTTCGACCTCGCGGTGGAACCTTCCCTGGAATGAGGTCGATTGGGCAGTCCCATTCTCTATGAGGAGGAAGGATATCAGCAGAGGCTTTACTGAACACGTCCGTGAAGTCTTGATATGGAGGAGGCGGAACATCAGATGACCTGGGGAAGGAAGAACAAACAGGAAGAACTTTGGCTAAACAAGTCTCAGCACAGGAGGGACCCCATGCCAGTATTTGCGTAGTCGTCCAGTCAATTGATGGGTTGTGGAGACGGAGCCATGGAAGGCCTAAAACCACTGGATGTGTGGCTCTTGGAATCACTAAAAAAGAAATATACTCAGAATGAAGAACTCCCACTCTCAGACGAACTGGAAGAGTCCTTAAGGAAATGACTGCGTCAAAAATCTTGCTACCATCCACGGCAGTCAAAGAGATGGACGAGGACAGTCTCTCGGTGGGTAGGGACCACCGTTTAACATAAGCTTCGGTTATGAAATTCCCAGCTGCTCCGGAATCAAGGAGGGCAATGACGTTCCTGTAACGTTGAGCAATTTGGAGCGACACTGGGAGGTTAGAGTCATGAGGAGATGGAGAGGAGATCATTACTCCTAGCCGGCCCTCTCCTTGGCGAGCTAGGATCTGGAGTTTCCCGGACGTTTGGGACAGGCATTGATAGTGTGCGACGGAGCTGCACAGTAGAGACAGAGAGACTCAGAGAGACGTCTTCGGCGCTCAGCGGGAGATAGACGGGAACGACTAATTTGCATAGGCTCATCCTTGGATGGAGATGGTTGACGAGGAGGAGGAGCAGAAGATTTAGGAGTAGATGATCTTCCTCGCTCAGTTGCTCTCTCTCTCTGAAACGTAGATCAACCTTCGTGCAAAGAGAAATTAGCTCATCCAACTTAGAGGGCAAGTCTCTGGTAGCTAACTCATCCTTGATGCGTTCTGATAAGCCATGCCAGAATGCAGCATACAGGGCCTCGTCGTTCCATGCCAGTTCGGATGCCAGGATTTTAAACTGTATAAGATACTGTCCCACAGTACGTGTTCCCTGGCGTAAACGGAGAATCTCAGATGAAGCAGATGTTATCCGGCCTGGCTCGTCGAAGATGCGCCTGAATGTAGCTACAAAGTCAGTATAGGAGGATAGCAGAGGATCAGACTTCTCCCATAAAGGTGATGCCCAGTCAAGGGCTGAGCCACTGAGAAGGGAGATGATATAGGCAATTTTGGTACGGTCACTGAAGAAATTGCCAGGTAGAAGCTCAAAGTGGATTTCACATTGATTGAGAAATCCCCTGCAGAACCTTGGAGATCCATCAAATTTTGCTGGCGTTGGAAGATGAAGATGTGGACTGGAAATGGGTAAGGTGGGTGGGGTTACAGCTGGTGTCACTGTAGTGGACGCACCGGACGTGCCAGGTCCACGGAGGGTCGTTTGAATCCCATCCAGCCGTGTAGAGAGATCCTGGAGACAGCGGATGATGTGGCCCTGTGCAGCCTCCTGATGTTCAAGTCGGGCTGCCAGTTCTTGCATTGGCCTGGCCGCTTGATCCTGGTCTCCGGCTGGATTCATTAGGTCAGTGCTTACTGTCACACCTGAGGGCCTGAGCTGACGGGAGGCAGCCTCAGTTGTAGGGGCTGAGATGTAACGGAACCTGGGAGGTTGTATCAGACCCCTAGACATGTAAGTAACATGTAGAATAACTGCCCGAAGGCGTGACCACGACAACCAGGATAAAAGTCAATGATGTTTATTATGACAAACTCCGTAACACAGCAGCAGTAAAAGGAAACATAAAAGTCAACAGAGGATAAATACAATTCCTGGGTACTACAGGGTGGCAAAGGCCACAGGCACTGGTAGTGTGAGACAGTTCTTATAATCTTCTAGTTGGAAAGTCCTTACCAGGCCTGACTGTAGCAATGGAGAGAACCCAGGATCGTACCAGCTGATGTTCCAGGAAAGGCTGGGCTGCTGAAGGTAAAACGGCTGCTGTGGATACTGGCTGGAACCAGACTGTTGTTGGTACGGAGTGGATACTGGCTGGAACCAGTTAAATAATAACCGAACTTGAGAGCGATGAAATAATAATGAAGTTTGGAGTTTGAGAGCGGTGAAATAATAATACCGGTGGAGAGTGGTAAACTGCAGAAAATGACACCGGCCCTTTAAGAGAAGCTATACACTGCTGGAAGCTGGGCTGGAAGCAGGTGATTGTTTGAGAGCGGTGAAATAATAATACCGGTGGAGAGTGGTAAACTGCAGAAAGGACACCGGCCCTTTAAGAGAAGCTGTACACTGCTGGAAGCTGGGCTGGAAGCAGATGATTGTTGTAGCTGGAAACAGGTGAGTCCAGAATGGATCGGAGAGTCAGGCTACACCGCAGATGGAATGCTGGTGCGGATCTCTATAGCAGAAGTCTGGAGACAGGAGCTGGAACCTGGAAGACAACCACAGGAGAGAGACAAACTGAAACTAGGTTAGACAACCAAAGCACTGACGCCTTCCTTGCTCAGGCACAGCTTACTTATACCTGCAGCAAGGAAGGGGTTGGCTAGGCAATTATGCAAATCAACAATACAGACAGCAGATTGGTGGAAATGATCAGATGACAAAATCCAAGATGGCTGCGCCCATGCAGACACTTGGAGGGAAGTTTGGTTTGTAATCCATGTGAGAATTGAAGCAGCAATGGCGGCGCCGGCCACAGGAGACAGGAGACGCCAGACTGATGAATGCACATCCAAACCACGCGGGCACAGCGGAGGCCGCGGCTGACGTAATCGCCACTCTGACACTTTGCATGCAGAAACTCAAGGACGGCGGCGGAGGCCGCGGGAGACGCCATGCCAGATGTAATATGGCGTTTACTGTGACCGCGTCTCAGAGAGACAGGAGAGGATGCAGGAATGTAAACATCAGGATAACAGATGGGATCCGGTCCTGGAGCGCTGAGCCAGCCTTAGGAGGCATCTGAAGGGTAAGTAATGGCGTCCAGATACCCGGATCGTGACACTTATCTCTGCACATGATCTTCAGCAAGCCAAGATGGAGGTGTTTAGAGACAAAATGGCCGACATGGAGGATAGAGCTAAGATAAATAATATTAAAATTCTTGGGATTCCAGAATAGGCGGAATTCCTGGACTATGTACTGACCCTATTCCGCAAACTACTACTTCAAGTGGAAGACAGGTATCTACTTATTGACCGGCTTTCTCAACCCTGGTCAGTATCTGCTTCACTTTTGCTGGATACACTCCTCAGTGTTCACTTCTTTACCACCAAGGAGCGAATTCTGCAAGCTGCGAGATCTGTATCTGACTCGGTATTCTCTTGGTGGTCTCCGAATATTTCCAGACTTTTCCATTTTGACCATCTCCAAACGATGATCTTTAGCCCCCATTACGGCGGCATTACGCTCTCAGGACATTAGATACAGATGGGGATTCCCGGTGAAACCGATTATAACTCATGAGAATTCTTCCTATGTGGTGTCCAGTCTGGACGCTGGAGTAGAAGCTGCTCGCCGATTGGGATGTCTCTGCTAAATTGCCATCTTCCTATGCAAAGCATCCACCACCTCCGAATGAATGGTCAGCTTCTTAACTGATTGTTCTATTTTCTGCTTAATGTGGCTTATGTTTACTCCTTTTATTCAGCTGCAGTCTTAGAATTTTCAGAGTTATGCTTCTGATATGTGAGTTATTGTTACGTTTATGTATGCATATGGTTCCTGTGGGTGCTGTATATGTTATTTGTATGCTTGTGTCAAAGTCGAAAAATATTGTAATACATGCCCCATGTACTAACCCCATGCACATGCCCGCTGCGCGTGCACTCGCTCTGCCGTGCTTGCGCATATCCGCAACTTGCGTAACGGAGCTTTCCACGGCCATGCGCCTTGGCGCGTGGTATGCGCATTTACGGTAGGGTTTGTGAACGCATAGAGGGTTACTAGAACATTACATATTTAACCCTTATAGTGCACATTGTACACATAGCCCCCTGCACCACATCAGAAAGAAATAGCTGTTTAAAATAGTAACAGAACAAAGGGATTCACCATTACAGGATAGGAGGGGACAGAACAAGGTTACAAGGTGGTGTTTGGTGTCCATCTGTAGGGTATTTTAAGGGAAACATTCTGGTGTTGGTTTGAGAAAGATCGCTTGTTCCTGCGTATAGGTTATGTGCAAAAGTAGAATATGAACATTGACTGTGTTTACTGTGTATTGTGTATGCGGGGGGAGTCCAGAGGAGACCACCCACAGGGGCAGTTGGGGAGGGACATCGCCCACCTATTCAAATCTACCTATGACCTCTCCTGTAATGTAAATGACCATCCCTGTGTCCAATGGACAAAGAGATTACAGTATCCATTGTGTTATGTTTTGGATGAAGTGAATAAAGAGAGCCTACAGCAGGCTTAGTCAGACAGAAGGCTCACAACGCTATCTATCAGATGGCGGAGGACCGGATCTGGGTTGCGCTTGCGAATATTCTCACGTACGTACATTCTCTGTAGCCATTATTCTGTTTAGATTTACTTGTTAGTCTGTAGTGTATAACTTGTATTGTTTTATCTCTTGGAATCAATCCACGGAGGCCTTAGAACCCTGTGGTTTCAACTACAAACGGTGTTGTGTTTTCACTTTCCTGCCTGGGTTTTAAAGTAGATTAACCTGTTTAAGGTGTATAAGCATTGTTAAGGTGTACGCACTGCGGATACTTTGTTTCGCCAGCGCTGCATAAGGTTTAAAGTGTAATCATATCATTGCATTGTATAACTGTATAAGGTTTTAAGGTGTATTAATTGTGTGTGCGCACGCTCTGTGTGCTTTGTACCCACAGTGCGGCGTTTGTACACTGAGTGCGTATACGGTACGGGACTCTGTGTGCAAATAGCGTACGAAGTACGTAGCGTGAGCTAGCGACCGCAGCAGCTCCATGGTAAAGGTGTGTTTAAAGGTATAGATTTATGGTTTAAGATAATATCAACATTATCACTTGTATGTTTTCTACACTAGGAATTATTTTGGTGTCTTATTTTTACAAGCTCTTTTGTTTATCTGTACCCCGGGTGGTGTCGCTATTGCCACTGCCCCACACTTCTTCTACCGCATTTCTTTCCCCTGCAGTAGTCATGCGGACCCGATATACTGGGCCCTTTTGGTGGTTTTTTCTGTCCCCTCCCTTCATTCCCTGAGTTTTGCCCTCCCTCTTTTTTGTGGGATGCCTGTTAGTTTCAGACTTTTATATTTTTAATGGTTTGAGTATATTCACTGAATGTTAAAGGGTTAAATTCTCCCAACAAGCGTAGGTTGGCCCTCTCTACTTTCCAGAAACACAAGAGTGATGTCGTAGCCTTGCAAGAAACTTTTTTTCTTCATTAGACTCCCCCCCCCGCCTGCTCTGAAAGATCAGAGAGACCCAGTAGGTTTTTTTGCGAGTGGCCCCTTCAAACGAAACGGAGTGGCCATACTTTTTAGGAGGTCAATTTCTTTGGATTTAATGACCCAATCAGCTGACAAAAATGGCCTATATCTTACCCTAACTGGTAAATTGGAAGATAAGCTGGTCAGGATTGTCTCTCTCTACGCCCCAAGTTCTAACCAGGTTCCTTTTTTGGGAAAAGTTTGGTCTGCTATATTGAAGGTCCGTCATGGTGCCTTGATTGTTTTGAGTGATTTTTTTTTTAACTTCAATAATTTTTTATTGCTTTTTATATGAATTACAAAAAGAAAAGGGGGGGGGGGGTACAGGAAAAAAAAACCGGGTGGGGAGGGATGTACACGTCAAATGAAATACAACATACATGAGAAATAATTAACATAGCACTAGGTAGGTATTCAGGTATCCTAGCCATATTAACATATAAGAGTATGCAGGGCTAGGTCAATTCTATAAGGGAGGCAATTGATATCGTATAGACAGAACCACTAGTATAAGTCAAAAGGGATAGCATGGGAAATGGGACATTCAAGGAGTAACTGATTCCTCATTCAGGCTAAATTGTATAGGGGATGTCTTCCCAGGGTGTGATATGTGAGCAGAACCTTCCCCCTCCGTAACGTATTCATGCCATTGGAACCATCGCATAATGGGAGAGGAAGCAGAGGATGAATAGGGCACACATTCCGTTTCCATGATATAGTGGAAATGAACCTTATGAAATACTTTTAGAGCAGGAGGTACTATCGCTTGTTTCCAGGCCTGGGCCAGGGTTGCCCTAGCTGCTATGCAAATATGTCCCAATACGTATCTTTGGGAGGCTAAAACCTCTGGTGGATACATATGTAGGAGAGCTAAGGTTGGGGATGGGCTTAAGGATAGACCCAGCACTTTATTTATCAGCGTAAATACTTCTGCCCAGAAAGATTGGAGGAGCGGACATGACCAAAAAATATGATACAAATGTCCTATTTCTCCGCAATTTCTCCAACACAATGGTGAGCAGGAGGGCCAAAATGTGTGCAGTCTGTCCGGGGTCAGGTATAACCTATTCAATAGTTTAAAATACATTTCTGAATGGTTTAAGCAGCGTGACATGCGGAATGTTAATCGATATAGCTGCTCCCATTGTGTCTCTGCTATGGGAGTATTCAAGTCCCTCTCCCAACGCTTCTGAGCATTAGACTTTTGGTGTGGGACCAACGATATGAGTGTATTGTACCAATAAGTGATATCTTTAGTTGATGTAGGCATTCCTACGCGGGATCGGATAGACTGAGCTAGAGAGCTGGGGGGAGTTTGTACAGTAGGTAGACTCTTAAACCAGTGTCTGATTTGGAAGTAGTGAAATAGTTCAGTACTCGGGAGGAGGAATTTGTCCTGCAATTGGGGGAATGAAAGGAAGGCAGTACCGTCTAGTAAGTCTCTAAGGGTATGAATATTACATGCGTTCCATGTAGAAATATGTAGGTTGGGAATTAATTTACTTATTGCTTTAAGTGAAAGGGCATTGTATGGGGTAGCGATGCTAGAAAGTTTACTCATCAAACTATCCCATATTCGTAAAGAGGAAGCTGTAGAGGGGAGGATGGTCATGTCATTGGGACGTAGGGCTTTAGGAGTCCACAACAAATCTGCTAATGGATATCTTGTGCAGCTGACCTCTTCAATGTGGGCCCACAAGGATATGGGATTGGAGGAGTTCCAAGCTTTCAGTTGTGCAAGCACACATGCTTCCTGATACAAATTTAGGTCGGGTAATGCGAGACCACCTCTGTGTCGAGGGAGTATCATTCTAGCGTGTGCTAATTTTGGAGGGTGCGATTTCCACAGGTATTTTGTCAAGACAATTCTGCATTTATCGAGATAATGTTTGGGAAAAGTATAAGGTATAGTGCGAAATAAATACATAAGTTTGGGTAATAGGGACATCTTAAAGGCAGCCAACCGACCCAGCCAGGATATCTCATATAAGAGCCATGAGGCTGTCAGGGTCTGGAGAGTGAGTATCAGGGGAGGGAGATTTAAATCGAAAACAGTAGATGAGGTGGGGGGAATATGTATCCCTAGGTACGTAAGTGAGTTAATTTTCCAATTGTATGGGTATTGAGATCGTAAAGCAGTCGTGAGTGTATCTGGTAAGTGAACAGGTAAAGCGTCAGTTTTAGTTGTGTTCAGTTTGTAGTAAGAGGCCTCACTGAAGTCGTGTAGTATGGAATGTAAGTTCGGGAGGGAAGAAGAGGGTCGAGATACAAAGAGAAGAACGTCGTCGGCAAAGAGACATAACTTATGGGAGAGTCCTCCAAGGGCGAGGCCGGGAAAAGCATCATCTGCTCTGATTTTAGCCGCCAGGGGTTCAATGCTAAGAGCATAAATCAAAGGTGAAAGAGGGCATCCCTGGCGGGTTCCATTAGTAATTGGGAAGGCGTCCGACAGGAATCCATTGCTGAGTACCCTTGCTGACGGTAGCGTGTATAGTGCTAAAATTGAGGCCAGGATCTGGTCTGAGAAGCCAAATTTAACTAAAACGGTACGCATATACAGCCAATTTAATCTGTCGAACGCCTTCTCAGCATCCAATGAGAGTAACAAAAATCCCTCTGTGTCAGAGGCCCTATCGATCAAATTGAAGACCCTGCGGGTGTTGTCAGAGGCCTGTCTTCCAGGTACGAATCCAACCTGATCAGGGTGAATCAACATTGGTAGGTAAGCACTAAGTCGGGATGCTATCATTTTAGCATAGAGCTTAACATCACCATTAAGCAATGCTATTGGTCTGTAGTTGTGGCATTGAGCAGGGTCTTTCCCAGGCTTGGGAATAGCTACCACCCGTGCCTCCAGCATTTCCTTAGGGAAGGTACCAGTGCTAGTTATATCGTTAAACAGAGTAGTCAAAATGGGGGAGAGGCGATCTGTGAAGGAAGTATAAAAATCGTTAATAAACCCATCGGGGCCAGGGGCCTTATTCTTTGGGAGGGATTTAATCGTGGCTTCGACCTCTAGTGCGGTCCAAGGGGCATTTAAGGCATCTAACTGGTCAGGAGTCAGGGAGGGAAGGTTGACCGAAGAAAGGAATGCTTGTATGGTGTCAGGAGTAGGCTGGGATGTGAGGGGGTCAGAGTGTAAATTGTACAATTTAGTGTAGTAGTTCGCGAATTGGTTAGCGATTTCAAGAGGGTTGGCAAGCTTAGAGCCGGCAGGGGAGAGAATATGTTTAATTCTATTGCGAGCTCGTTGGGCACGAAGTCTGCGGGCAAGCATTTTACCGGGTCTATTACCTACCAAGTAGAATTTCTGGCGTAGTCTATTCAGGGCTGCTTGGGTTCTAAAAACCAAAAGTTTTTGTAATTGGCTGCGAATGTCAGATAGTTCCTTACGCAAAAGCCTAGTGGGGTGTTTCTTATTCTTATCTTCAGCTATTTTAAGTCTCTGCTCCAGATCTAGTTGGAGTTGTTTAGCTTGCTTTATGAGCGTAGCTCCCGCCTGAATAGCGGAACCACGGACAACTGCTTTTAACGCACACCAGTAATTTGGTAAAGAGGTATCTGAAGGGGAATTAGTGTCTATATACAGGGACATGCAATCAGAGATAATTTTTTTGGCCAGCGTGTCGTGCAATAGATGGGGGGAGAATCGCCATGATCTGGGGGGGATGGGAGCAGATTTAATGTGCCATTTCCAATAAATTGGAGCGTGATCTGACCAGGTGATAGGGAGAATGTCGACCATACCAGAATCCTGTAGGGTCCATTTATCACATAACACAAGGTCAATTCGTGAGTATGAATTGTGAACAGGAGAGAAGAATGTGTAATCTCTACCTGAGGGGTTGCGGATGCGCCAGATGTCATATAGGTCGAACTCCGCTAAGATATTGCGTAGCGCTAATGAGGGGCCAGGGCGGGTTTTGGATGTGGATGAAGAGGGCTGGGACGATTTATCAAGTTTGGGATCTAATACTAAATTGAAGTCTCCTAGGAGGATTAGGGAGCCGACCCGTACCTTTTGAATAAGCGAGCAGAGCTTCCGAATAAAAGCCACCTGGTTCGAGTTAGGTGCGTATAGAGAGACTATAGTGACAGATCTATTTTCCAGCACACCCGTGAGAATCAAGTACCGGCCTGCTTTATCTGCAATTTGGGAGTGGAGAGTAAAAGGAACATTATCTCTAAACAGCAGAGCTACTCCATTTCTTTTAAAGGGGCCGTTAGCGAAATATCCTATAGGGAACCTATGATCTTTCATTACAGGGGGGTTGTGGGAGGAAAAGTGAGTTTCCTGTAAGGCGACTATATCAGCTTTATACTTATGGAAGGAAGATAAGGCTAGTCTCCGTTTGTTGGGAGAGTTTAAACCCTTCACATTCAATGAAAGAATACTAACCATAATTATACAGTGAAAATTCTATGCAAGTGACGGCATCCCATCCTGATGGGAGGGGGGAGGGGGGGGATAGAAAAAACGAGTAAAAGGGGCAATAGACTCAAAAATCGTGAATCAAAGGGGGAGGAAAAGTAAACCGACCCAGTACATCGGGTCTGCATGGCTACTGCAGGGGGAAAATAAATGCAGTAGATAAACGGGGGGCAGGCGGACTCTTCAGTCCACCCAGAGTCAGTGTAAGACAAATATCTAATGTATAGGGAAAGTAAATATACATCTCCTTCTTAACACAGGTGGGACGAGGGAAATAAACAAATATTAAAGAGGCATAAACTGAGCCTAAATTGGTGTGGCCTATCTTACTAGCGTAAATTCCTCCGACGGGAGTAATCAGCGTATACTATAAAATTAGGCCCTTAAACAGATAAACAGGTAAACTAGACAGTAAACTGAACAGTCCCATCTATATAGGGGAGTATGTACTATGGTAACTAACAGGGCGAAAATATAACTCGCCGAGAGGGATTCTATAACCAGGGATGCAGCAGTAAACAGAAATGTAATAAAGTCAGCATCTCTAACTAAATAAAGAAAGGCATGTTTGAACGTTCATTATTTACGTAGTGCGTTCACTCAGTGGCCCATTCCGAGCGAGGTGGGGGACGTCTCTCATGCGAGGATGGTAGTTTCACCGAGATGTCCCATTCCTCGAGCAACTTTGCTCCGGCGTCCAGGTCTGATATGGTAACCGAAGAACCGTCATAGGAGACAATCAACTTCACTGGAAAGCCCCATCTATATCTGATATCTTGGGCCCGGAGGGCGGAAGTGATCGGAGCTAAACTGCGTCTCTTAGAGAGGGTGAGTGCTGAAAAGTCCGGGAACAACTGTAGTCCTCCCAGGGTGTCGGAATTTTTTGCAGCTCGAGTAGCTTGGAGAATACGTTCTTTAACGGTGAAGAAGTGTACCCGGAGTAACGTGTCTCTAGGTAAGGAGTTGGAGATAAACCGAGGCTTAGGAAGGCGATGGATTCGGTCGATTAGTAGTTCCGCATCAGGTGTTCCAGGTAGCAGTTTACGGAACAGGGCCATGGCATATTCAGTTAGATCCGAGTTGTCGACCGAATCGGGTATTCCACGTATTTTAATATTGTTCCGTCTGGAACGATCTTCCATATCTGCCATTTTGTTTTTAAATGTGTCCAGCTCGTTTTGTTGTTGGTCATGAGCTGTGATAAGATCGTTATGCGACGTCACCAGTTCTTCCATTTTGCGCTCTAGAGTGTCGGTTCTATCCCCTATGGCTGTCAGCTCAACTTTGACTTCACGTATAGCAGCTGTGAGGTCGTGCGTTAAGTCCGATTTGAAGGCCTTCAGGACCTGGCAGAGGGTCTTCACAGTTAGGGGAGCATCAGAATTCGGATCTACGTCCGGCACTGTAAGCGAGCTGGACAGGTTAGATGAAAAGGGGCTTTTTGCGGAAGGGGCCGACACTCCTCGAGGTGACGGGGATGTCTGATGTTGTTTCCTGATCGGAAGGGACACCCTAGGGGGCAGTGTGCCTTTTGTTTTTCTAGGTGCCATAATGGAAAAAAAAATGGAGAGAAAATGAATTATCTAAGAGTGATGCAGCAGAAGGGTCCCTCTAGGCTAGTGTGTTATAAAGTAGGTAGGATGCCTGTTTTAAAACGTATTCCCATGTTAAACGGTAAGACTCTGGGTGGAAAAGGCCCACATCAGGGGTCACATTGCGACGATCTGTAGGAGTGTAGAGACAAGGGTCGTCTCAAGCCCGGTATTGATGATAGGAAAGCACTGGCCCGAGCTTAAAAGATTAGTATGAGAGGGCACAGTTCAAAAGTAATGTTGCTCTTTAAAATGTACCTTTTTTTTTTTTTTTTTTTTTTTTTTGCTGCAGTCAGATGAGTGATGTATGACTTCAATAGAGTAGGGTAGAGTAAGACCACTGGCAGATGCAGAACAGGCAGGACTTGTAAAGTATTAGGCTGCTTGGTTCAGGGTTATTATGCAGTGATCCTGGGTTATGCTCCCACTGGCAGTAAGCTTTATAATATCTTCCAAGATGGCCGCCGCCAGAGTCACTAGCAGACAGACTCTCCTTGCATCTGCTCTTCCCGGCCCAAGGGGTAAGTTTTTCTGCCCTCTGCAGGTACCTGAGGGTCTGGGGAGGGTCTCCTCTGGCCAGAGGGTGTGTGGGGCGCCCGCAGTTGGTCCGCCGGGTCCCGCCGCGGCCGCGAACGGGTCCCGGAGCTCGTCGCCGGGATGTCTGCAAACTTTAGGCCCCGGCTTCTGGAGGCCGAATAGGCCGCGGGCTCGTAGCGGCTGGGATGGTCGCTCAGCAGTGCGGGACTCCTCTCCAGGTATCCCCCCGCCGTCAGCAGCTCACAGGGGCACAGTAGGGGCCAATCAGCTCAGTGTTGAGAGGGCTTGAGGATGTTTTAGAGCCCTATGTCGCCGGAGCTCCAGCTCAATGCGACCATTCAGGCTAGCGTCCAAGCCACGCCCCCGTTTTGAGTGATTTTAACTTAGTGGTGGACCCCAAATTAGATAGATCTACTCAGCCTAACTCACAGTCTTCTACATCACAGGTTGGTCCGTCTTTAGCTTTTCTTAATTTATTAGCAGAGTATGACTTGTATGAACTATGGCGAATTCAGAGTCCATCCGGGAGAGACTATACATATTTCTCGCCGGTTCATAATTCTTATTCTCCCATAGATATTATTCTCTGTGTTAAATGGACTCTACAACATTTGGATCTAGTAGATATCTTGCCTATAACTTGGTCAGACCATGCTCCGCTCCTGTGGTCATGGCGTATATCCCATCAATATGCCCCTCCGAGGCCATGGCGCCTCTCCCCACATCTCCTTTCAGACCCTGTTTCTAGACAGGCCATTACTGATTGTATTTCTGCTTATATGGTTACTAACTCTTCCTCAGATACTTCTGTCTCCGCCTTCTGGTGTGCCCTCAAGGCTGTAGTGTGGGACTCTGTGATCCAGGCAGGCACAAGACTTAAACGTCAGGTAATTCAACAGCAACAGGATCTAGAGACTAAGCTTAAGGAAGTAGAGGACAAAAATAAAAACCACCCCTCTAGATGCCTCCTTAGGGAAATGGCTGACATTAGGGGTCAGCTCCAGAAATTTATTCTGAGACGGGCCCAATTAGCTTTAAATACATTGAGGCAAAAATTCAATTTGACCGGTAACAGACCGAGTAGGATGTTGGCATGCAATCTTTATCAGGCCAGGAATAGGATCAAACATTTAATATCCCCCCAAGAACATAAAGTAGCTAAACCGTCAGACATAGCAAACCAGTTCGCCACCTAGTATACCAGCCTTTATAACTTAACATCTGACCCCCTCACCTTCCAACCTAATTCTGATTCTATTCAATCATTTCTATCTGACCTTAACCTTCCTTCACTCAATGCCTAACAAATAGGTTTGTTAAATGCTCCCTGGACCTCCCAAGAAGTTGAAACAGTTTTGAAATCACTCCCCCATGGTAAGGTACGGGGACATGATGGTTTTATTAATGAGTTTTATATTTCTTTCTCACACCTTACCATCAGTATATAATGCACTGTCTGCCTGTAGCACTTTTCCGAAGAAAATGCTAGAAGCCCAAGTAATTACTTTGCCTAAACCGGGTAAGAACCCAGCGTATTGCCAAAATTATAGGCCTATTGCACTCCTGAATGGAGACGTTAAAATATTTGCTAAACTAATTGCTTCACACTTAAATGTTTTTCTGCCATCTCTGATCCATCCTGATAAGGTGGGATTTGTGCCCGGTAGACAGGACTTTTATGCCTCGTTCCTTGATTGCACGTAGCAACTTTTTGCTGCTTGTGTGATCAACTAGACGCCGCCTATGGGGGAGTGTATTTTAGCATAGCAGAGCTACAATCGCTTGTGCAGCCCTGCTATGCTAAAAAAAGTTTTGTGTAAAACAAGACTAACCCTGCAGTTACTTACCTTGTGTGATCGAACCAGCGATGAAGGTGCCGGAATTGACGTCAGACATCCGCCTGGACACGTCTGCGTTCGCCGAACCCCTCCCAGAAAATGGTCAGTTGACGCCTCGGAATGCCTTCCTCCTGTCAATTTTCTTGCGGTTGCTGCTTCGACTGCTTTCTTCATACGCGGCATTGCTGCCCGTCGCCGGGCAAAGACGCGCCTGAGCAATGCAGCCGCCACACATGTGCACAACCGACCCGTTCGCACCGCTGCGACGAACCGCAGCGTGCGAACGGGTCGGAATGACCCCCCTTGTTCATTTTTGAGTGTTTGGGAACAAATGATAGATTGTAATTTGCTCTCATCTATAATGAGATTTTCATTCCAACTAACTAGATCTGGCATATTATCTGCCAGAAACTTGTATAGGGTGTACCTAACTTTAGTCAGTTTTTTATATGTTTTTGTAAACAGATTGAGTAGAGCTACATGATCATACATGGCTGACTTCTTTATTAGTGATCTGTGCCATCTTTATACAAGTCTCTTTTGATTTTATTAAAATCTGTAAAAGTTCATATAAATAAACAGTTAAAACAGTCCAAACAAAAAAGATTATCCTTTCTCCTGTCATTGGTAAAATAATGATGCTGTAGTATAATTTAGAAGACTTTGGGGGTTATGCTAGTTTTTTATTATTCACTAGAGATTAGTCAGGAATAAAAAATGAGTAAACTACTGTATTGCACATTTAACATAAACAGACACACTCAGCTGTTCCTATCCATTGACTTCTGATGAATAAGTCATAGGATGTGCTGTACTGATAAATTGTTTACATTACCTAAATCTATGTTTGCTGTAACATAAAACTTTTTAATTATTCTATCTAATATAAAAAGAAAAAGTATAACAGAAAAAGTATATTATTAAGACAGAGTAAAACAGAATAATTTTGCTATCTACTGAGAAAAAACAGATGTTACTTTTAATCTACATGTTTTTTTTTTCCTGCAGGCCAAGGGTAATTTCTCCACTGGCTCACTTCTTTACTCATTTCACTGTTTAGTACGGGTTCAGTATGGTATGCCGGCGGTCGGGCTCCCGGCGACCAGCATACCGGTGCCGGGAGCCCAACCGCCAGCTTACCGACAGTGTGGCAAGCACAAATGAGCCCCTTGCGGGCTCGCTGCACTTGCCACGCTACGGGCACGGTGGCACGCTACGTGCACCACGCTATTTTATTCTCCCTCCAGGGGGGTCGTGGACCCCCACGAGGGAGAATAAGTGTCGGTATGTGGGCTGTCGGGATTCCGGCGCCGGTATACTGTACGCCGGGATCCTGTCAGTCGGCATACTGAAGACCACCCGTTTAGTACATCTCCCCCAGTACTGTCTGCTGATCCACTTTTTACACAATTTAACAACTACTGCCCTCGAACAATTCCCTAGTGCTGCCATATTGCTAATGGTCGCATCGCTGCTTCGAGTTCGAACAATCATTCCCAATTCAGTCCATCAGATTGTGTGCTTTACCCATTATTTCAAGAGTGATAAACTTCATTAGTATCTGCATACCTTCGACTTTCATTCCTATACAGATATCCTACAAGTGTAGCCAGGTTCATCATTGCTGTGATGCTTTCGCACATGCATACGCATCGCAGCAATGACTAGCTTTGCCTGACTGTGCCTATTTGTATCTAAGACCCGTCAATGCAATGCGTATGGTGTGAATTTATACACATGCATGCCAGCGTGTGCATGCATTCCGTCAACCTAGTCACACCCACGACTAGGCGTAGACACAATGAGTGTGGCTACATCTGTCAGCATAATCTGAGGAACAGCTACTTTGCATAAAATCTCATGGTGGTCATAATAATTTGCCCACTGTGCATTATAGGGGCTATTCAGAGGTGGACGCAGATGTCTGAAAATTGTAAATGGGCAACTTGTGTGCATATGAAAGCTATCATGTTGTGATCTCATCCCAGAAGGATGCTATCACATCATGATTGACAGGCAGCAGGCATCCGGGTGCAGCAACGCGGTGTTCGGGAGAAGTGGACCAGGAAACACAGAAATGTCATTGCCATTATTGGGGCGGCCCATTGACGTTTCCTGTGTTTTTTGAGATCTTAAACATGGCAGTGGTGCATAGGCAAGTGTAAACCTCTATTTGAGGTATTTTTTATGCGATCACCTAATTGGGGATGCGGTCAAGATCCCGCCGGACGGAATCCAGGCGGTCGAAATAGAATCCCAACCGGCACAATCCCAACATATTCTCCCTCCATGGGTGTCCCATAGAGAGGGAGAATATAATAGTGTGCCGAACGTAGCGAGGCACCGTGCTCGCAGCGCAGCGAGCGAAGCGAGCCCACAAGGGGCTGCATTCCGCTCGCCACCCCTGTCGGGATTGTGTGGTCGGGATTCCGGCGTCGGTATTTTGATCGCCGGGATCCCATCCAGCGTGATTTAGTACTGATCCCCCTAATTGTGATCGCATCGCTGGGCAGCGCCACATATGCTGGGTGGCCTTGCCCTGTGCTGGGCGACCCTCAGCATGTGATTTTACCAACTCTGAATAACCCCCTATGTATGTTCCGTATACAAACTTTACATATGCATACATTTTTCCACACAGCTAACTCACCCTTCTTTATCACTTAGGGATTATGATAATTGTGCTAACGCTAGTACTGCACAAGGTAAGATTAAACTTGAATAATCATACTGTATGCAGGGTATTAATAAAGCTTATGTGTCTTTCCTAATGGGATTGTAATTACTACTACTTCAGGCGTCAAAACCATCAGAGGGTGTCGGTGGGTCCCAGAACTGCTGGGAGGGTGAGTAATGGAGCTGCAGTTCCCACAGCTGCTGGGAATTTGAGTAGTGGAGCAGTGAGTGATGAGTTATGGAGCTGCTGGGAGAGTGAGACACACACACTCTCACTCTCTCCTGGCTACCTGGCAAAATGTGTATATGGGGCTACCTGGCATAATGTGTATATAAGGGCTACCTGGTATAATGTGGATATAAGGGATACATGGCGCAATGTGCAAAATTGGCTACCTGGTGTAATGTGTCTAATGGGTTACCTGGCCTAATGTGTATAATGGGCTACCTGGCCTAATGTGTATATGGGGCTACCTGGCATAATGTGTATATAAGGGCTACCTGGTATAATGTGTATATAACGGATACCTGGTGCAATGTGCACAATTGGCTAGCTGATGTAATGTGTATAATGGGCTACCTGGCCTAATGTGTATAATGGGCTACCTGGCGTAATGTGTATAATGGGCTACCTGGCGTAATGTGTATAAGGGGCTACCTGACCTAATGTGCATAAAAGGCTACCAGGCCTATTGTGTATAAGGGGCTCTACTGAGGTGTAATGTGTGGAAGGGGCTCTACAATGCCATTATTCAGGTTGCCAGTGCACGGGGAGATGATAGAGCTGGGATCTGAGGAAGGTAAGGGCTGAGGATGGTGATGGGACTGTGACTGTGGAAGGTGAGGGGGCTGTGGCTGAGGGAGGTGGTGAGCTGGGAGCTGAAGAAAGTGATGGAGCTAGGGGCTAAGGAAGGTGATGGAGCTGTGGGCTGAGGAAGGTGATGGGGTGGGTTGGGGCGGCATTACCACCGCAGAATGCTGGCACAGGGGGGGGCAAGTGCAACGAAGCCCCTTGCGGGCTCGGTGGCGAGTGCTTCTAGTCAGCATACCGACTGTTGGTATGGTGAGGGTTCGGGATGCAGGGGGAGTTATTGTGACCGTCGGCCACATACTGTAACTACATCCCAATGTGGCTTTGGCTGAGGTAAGTGATGGGGATGTGTTTGTGTTTATATGGGGGGGTGGTGTAACATGAGCTTGCTTTGGGTGCCATGGATTCACACTATGCCTCTGATAGGACAGGGTGCAATTATATTCTGTATTATCAAGAATGGGGAAAGGATTAAAGGATTGTATTTTTGAATCGCACTGCTCAATCCTGAGGGGATTTTCATAACTGTTATATTTAACAGTGATTTTTCGAACTTTTCTTCCTTTTGGATTAAAAAGGCAATATGAAAGGATTACTCTGTATATTTATATATTATGCTAAGCATTTGCAGCCTCTATCAATTAGAAGGTAACTTATGAATACATAAATAACTGTTTTGATCCATTACATTTATTCTGAAGTAATCCATCATTCTTGTCTTTCTAATTAATCACCCAGACAAGTCTCTTTTATGCTGCAAATCAGGGTTGGGGCATGTGCAGCCTGTGGGCCGTATAAGGCCCGTAAAATCATTTGGTCTGTTCCTGCCATGGCAACTGCCATCGGGATTCAAAATTCAGCAGACCAATTTTATTTAGAAATGTGCGGATGGCCCTTTTCGTGTTTTGTGTTTTAGTTTTGGTTCTAATTCCACTTTCGTGTTTTGGTTTTGGCTTGGTTTTGCCAAAACCACCCTTTCGTGTTTTGGTTTTGGTTTTGGATCTGGATGATTTTTGGAAAAAAAAACAAAAAACTGCTAACATCACAGAATTTGGGGTAATTTTGCTCCTATAGTATTGTTAACCTCAATAACATTCCTTTCCACTCATTTCCAGTCTATTCTGAACACCTCACAACTCACAATATTGTTTTTAGGCCTAAAAGTTGCACTGAGGTGGCTGTATGACCAAGCTAAGCGACACAAGTGTGCGGCACAAACACCTGGCCCATCTAGGAGTGGCACTGCAGTGTCAGACAGGATGGCACTTTTCAGAAACTAGGCCCCAAACAGCACCTCATGCAAAGATGTAGAAGAGGTGCAATGAGGTAGCTGTATGACTAAGCCAAGTGACACAAACAATTGGCCCATCTAGGAGTGGCACTGCAGTGACAGACAGGAGGGCAGATATTAAAAAAGGCCCCAAACAGCACATGATGCAAAGAAGAAAAAAAAAGTGCACCGAAGTTGTTGTATGACTAAGCTAAGTGACACAACCACCTGGCCCATCTAGTAGGGTCACGCAGTGGCTGAATGTCGAGAGTGGGACGCAATTTCGGTCCACTTACAGCATCTCCAACACGCCCCTGTCATTTTTTTAAAATTCTGCAATTGGTGGACTTATATGGCAGTACTCCAGGACTAATACAGCAGTACCCCTGGACTCATATGGCAGTGTCAGACAGGATGGCACTTTTCAAAAACTAGGCTCCAAACAGCACCTCATGCAAAGATGTCGAAGAGGTGCAATGAGGTAGCTGTATGACTAAGTCAAGCAACACAAACAATTCCAACTGGAATTGTACGTCCAAATCACTGGAACTATACATCCAAATCACTGGAATTAATTGGCAAAATCTCTGTAATTAAGAAATATATGTCCAAATCACTGGAATTATACTGCAAAATCACTGTAACTATACATCCAAATCACTGGAATTAATTGGCAAAATCACTGTAAATAATAACTATACGTCCAAATCACTGGAATTATACTGCAAAATCACTGTAATTATACATCCAAATCACTGGAATTAATTGGCAAAATCACTGGAATTAATAATTATACATCCAAATCACTGGAATTATACTGCAAAATCACTGGAATTATACGTCAAAACCACTGGAATAAATTCGCAAAATCACTGGAATTAATAATTATACGTCCAAATCACTGGAATTAATTGACAAAATCACTGTAATTATACGTCCAAATCACTGGAATTAATTATCAAAATCACTGTAATTAATAATTATACGTCCAAATCACTGGAATTAAATGGCAAAATCTCGGTATCGCCTGCCTAGTGAAGTGGAATCTAGATGGGATTTGGTACCGGGGACACAATATCTCCATCAATTGTCCAACTCCTACTGCAATAATGGTGGATACCGGACGCACGTCTAACACCAACATAAGTGTCAAGGCCTCAGTTATGAGAGCTTACATTGTCATGTGAAACAGAACCACTAGTCATGAACGTAGGCCAGGGCCTCAGCCATTCCTTGCCACTCTGTGCCGTAAATGGCATATTGGCAAGATTACGTTTCTCCTCAGACCATTTCAATTTATTTTTTGGGGTCTTTTTACTAAACTTTGGCTTTTTGGATTTTACATGCCCTCTACTATCACAATGTGCATCGGCCTTGGCAGATGACGTTGATGGCATTTCATCATCTATGTCATGGCTAGTTGCAGCAGCTTCAGCACGAGGAGGAAGTGTTTCTTGATCTTTCCTTATTTTATCCTTCAAATGTTTGTTCTTCATTTTTTTTCTGGAGTTATATAACACAATATGAGGCACAAGAGAGCGTACCCCTACATCTCACAGGGCAAACCCTATAAAAATGATTTGGATTAAATATTAATAACCCCTTTATTTGGACTGGATTTATACGGAATTATATAGATTTATATGGAATTATACGGAAGGATAACTGGAATTATACGGCAGTATCATGGGAATTATATGGCAATATCACAGGAATTACACGCCAGTATCACGGGTATTATATGCCAGTATTCCAAGAATTATATGGCAATATCACAGGAATTATATGGCAATATCACAGGAATTATACGCCAGTATCACGGGAATTATACGTCAGTATTCCGAGAATTATGTGGCAATGTCACAAGAATTATACGCCAGTATCACGGTACGTATACGGCAATATCACGGAAATTATACGCCAGTATCACAGCAATTATACGGCAGTAACACTCGATATATAGCAGCAGCAGAGGACACCACCACTGTGACTGGTCACTGGACTGATGCTGCACAAAACATTGACTACACTGGACTGGACAGCACAACACAGCACCACTTTATACAGCTACACTGGATATATTGCAGCAGAGGACACCAACACTGTGACTGGCTGGACTGATGCAGCACAATACACTGACTACACTGGACAGCACAACACAGCACAAGACTCGCCACCCCACTTTCCCGACCCCACAAAGACACTGAACACTGAGGACACGTCCTCTCAATACACTCTCCGAGACTGGAGTGAAAATGACCGCGGCGCGGCTCCTTATATGGTATCCAAATCCCGCGAGAATCCAATAGCAGGATGATGACGTTTTGCCGCATTCGGGTTTCCATGTCAGGCGGGAAAATCCGAGCCGGACTCGGATCCGGGCTCGAAACGTGAAGTTCGGTATGGTTCGGTACTCTGAGAACCGAACCCGCTCATCTTTAATTTTTGTTATCATTATTATTAAGTGGAGCAGAGCGCAGACATAGGACCTGATTCAGAGATGGATGCACATCACTGCACATGCAGACAGATCTGCATCCATCTCCTCACATTCTGGGGGCTGCCCAGCTCACAGGGCAAGGCCGCCCAGCATGTGTGACGGGCCGCCTCCTGATGCAATGTGTTAGATCGTACATATGCACTGCAGCCAGTGCGCATGCGCAGACCACCCAAATGCAGCTGCTGCATACAGATATGTGGCTGCGTTCAGATCTGAATGACACCCCTAATGCATTATAGCTCAGCTGCCTCCTTATACAGTATTCTGCAAGGCCGTTGGCTTAAGAGGGAGCTGCAGCATGCCTCTAAGGCATTGTCACTTCCCATGAGGACCGAGCTGGGCTGGCCAGGCGAGGCAGTGACTGGTGACTGACTTTGCAGGTTTGTGTCCCCATTTTCAGGAGAGGAGTGTTAATAAATGGGGGGAGCAGTGGCAGAACTTGCGCCGGTGCATTGCACCGGGGCCCAGCGCTATTAAGGGGCTCTCAACCAACAAACCTTTATAATTAGTCAATCAGACTCATTACACTGCTGCGCTACTCCGTCAGCCACCCGTGATAAGAGGAGTGGACCCTGTGTCATGAAGATGGAGGTCAGCAGGAGAGGCAATGGAGGTCCTCACCTGTTATCACTCCCCGACTCCTCCTCTCTGTCTCCTGTGTGCTGGCCAGGGACTTGATGATGGTTGAGGGGGAGGTGTTACAATCACGACTAGGTGAGGAACAACCCTGCCTGCCTGCACAAGTTAACCAGCACACAGATGCTGCGCAATCCACCCTGGGAGACTCTAAAGTCGCTATACAAATATAGCACTGTCACCAGCATTGTCACAGCCTAGCCACGCTGACGTGATATGGACCTGGCCACAGAAGTAAGCATCACTAATATTGTAAATCTTCTCCTCTCCTGCATCTGCTCTACCAGTGCAGCCCTGGGAAGAAGTCCTGCTCTCTCCACTGCCACTGCAGCAGGCTGTGTTCCTGCTCACACTCACACACACAGACACACAGACACACAGAAGGCATGCTACTGCCCCCCTGAGACCCCAAGCACATTTGTGAAGGCAAAGGTGACCCCAGGGTCCCCTGAGACCTGATGCCACCACAGACATCAGGTCCACCCCTCTCCACAGTCTACACTTTAACATCCCTACCCTGCTCCCCTTCAAACCTACTGTACTTCATAATGCTGCCCGGATTCAAACATATTTTGGTGAGAACACTGTCATTGTCAGCCACAGTCTCTCTCCAGTCACTCACTACCTTCCCCCAGTTGCCCACTGCCTCTCCCTATCATACTTTGCCTATCGCTGTCAGCCTTCTGCCTTCCGCTGTCACCCTCTGCTTTCTCCTGCCATCCTATGCCTCTTGCTGTCTTCTGCTATCACCTTATGCCTCTCTCTGTCACCTTTCTCTTTCCATTGTCACCTTTGCCTTTCACTGTCACCCTCTGCCTCTGACTGTCACTCTCTGCCTCTCCCTGTCACACTATGCCTTCTGCTGTAACCCTCTGCCTTGCCTTGTCACCCTCTGCCTCTCGCTATCTTCTGCTTCCACGCTATGTCTTTCCCTGTCACCCTCTCCCTTCTGCTGTCACCCTATGCCTCATCCAGTTGCTCTCTGCCCCCTGCTTTCACCCTATGCCTCTACCTGTCATCCTCTGCCTATTGCTGTTACCTTCTGCCTCTCCCTATCACCCAATGCCTTCTGTTGTCACCCTTTGCCTCTCACTGTCACCCTCTGCCTCTCACTGTCACCCTATGTCTTCCCCTGTCACTTTATGCCATCCTGTCACCCTCTTTCTCTCCCCATCACCCACTATCTCCTTGTCACCCTCTGCCTTTCCCCTGTCCCCAACTGCCTTTCCCTTGTCATGCACTGCTCTTACTTTCATCTCTACCTGTCACTACCTGCCTCTCTATCACACACAGCTTCTCTCACTGTCACCGTCTGCCTCCCGCTGTCACCCATCTCCCTCCTCCTCTTACCCGTTGACCCTCCAGTCATACACCTAGCTCCCCCTGTGTGCAAATCCCATCATCCACTGCCTCTCTCTGCCACCTTCTTCCTGTCACTCTCTACCTCTCTGTCACCTATTGACTCCACAGTCACCACCTGCCATCCACTGACTCCTCCTGCCACCTTCTACCTCTCCCATCACCCATTGGTTTATAAACTATCTACTACTCCATGCCACCCACTGCCTCTCCCTGTCACCCTCTGTCTCTCCCAGCCACCTTTACGTGACACCCACTGACTTCCCAGTCACCACTGGCCTCTCCCGCTGTCACCCACTGCTTCTTCCCAGTAACACACTGCCTCTTCCATAATGGTGGGGGAAGGGGTCCAGACCATATATTTGCGCCTGGGCCCAACACTTACAAATTCTGCCACTGGGGAGAATGTGTGTGTGTGTGAATGAATGTATACGATGTGTGTGTGTGTGTGTGTGTGTGTGTGTGTGTGTGTATGTATGTATGTATGTATATATGTATGGTACTGTATATATGTGTGTGCCTGCTCTATATGTATGCTGTATGTGTGTGTGTATGTATGTATGTATGTATGTATGTATGTATGCTGTGTGTACATGTATGTACAGTATGCATACTGTTTTTTATGTATGATCTGTGTATACATATGTGTGTTAGCATGCAGTCTTTATATTTACCATCGCATGATTCGACTGCTGCACTCAAGACTGACCTACGCAAACCTGAAAAAGCAGTTGTGAGCAGCAACATCATCAATACCATTGATACCAAATACCAATACCAAATACCAATACCAAAGAGAAGCAATTCCAACCATCACATTATGGGTGAGTTAAATACATTTTTGACCCAATAAAGGATGCTAATTTTTAAGTTGATAATTTTATATGGCCTACAAATGATGTCATAAATATCCAAATGGCCCTTGGCACACCCCTGCTGTAAGTCATAGTAGAATTTGTCACAAAACAGTAGTGATACTTTGTTACTTCACTGATGCATACCAGCCTGATGCAATAGCTGCCAAACAAATATTTTTGCTACAAGTGTCTCTCATTTTATCCAACAACATTCCCTGTGTGCATGCAATTCAATTAAACCAATTGGTACAAGAGCTGTTATAAGAATACTTTTTCCAATTATCATAATTCAATTGATAAGGAAGCTACACACAAGCTACTTTTTTACATATAGGTTGTATTTACCATTTGGTGTTTACTGTCACATTTTGTAATAGTCATTAATCACTATTTTTGTTATTTAAATGTCTCCCCATTTCCTCCATTTGTATGTTTCCCTGTTTTTGTTCTCATTCATAGAATTTTTATTATTTCTTCTACTATAACACAATACAAGTTATGTATTAAATTACAAATTAGAAGTATGTGTGCACAATACAGTAACTAGTTAGTATATTTTCCTCTTCTGCTTATACAGTATATACTGTAACTAAGGATCTGGGTTAGGTGTCTGTAAAATGTGATCTATGTGATGCACACAACACCAGAGGAGACAGATTGGGATGAGCTACATTTTCCCAAGATTCTCATTGCTTACATGTACCCCAAACAGGTGTCTTTCCATCCTCTGACATGTCAAGGATCTGTCCAGGAGCCTTAATTCTATGACATAAACATTTAAGAATTTCCAGCACCTCAAGTCTGTAATATCTATGTAGGACTGGGAAACATGGCAGCAATTACTGAGGCCAATTTAATATACAGTACTGAAATAGGATGTACCAATATGACCTTGATCTTTGAGTTTACTGTACTTGTCTTTTTGAAAAGCAGTGTATAGTGTGGAAGCAAAAATCCCAGGAAGACATATAGTACATTTTAAAAATGAAATCTGAATTGTAAAATAACCACTTATACAGTATGATGTGACAAGATAGATGTTTGGAATATTTATTGTAATGAAAACAATGTCTCTGGCAACTGCAGCCTATTTTGAGCTAACAATAAATTAGAATAGCATTATTATGTCTCTGCTCACTCAGTCTAATTTCTACATGAGTGATCCCCGGATGGGGAAAACAGGCAACATTTTGACTGACGCAACATTTTTATGTGCCCATGGGAGGTAAAAAAATATCCTTTGCATAACTTGCATGCCTTAATTAAAATAGTCCTTAATTACATTTTTCATTGCATACTAACCGACTTGCTGGTAGCATAAATACTAAATAAATTTTTATTGAATGTGTAAGAATATGTCAACATAAGTACATAAATGATTGATAATTGTTGCAAAGTTAAGCACATTTTAAACAAATGAAATGTGCTTTAAAATTACCTTAACATGTAAGAAATTGTTAAGAAATTAAATGAATAAAAAATTCACTTGATCCTTTGCTAGTCAAGAATTTAAGATACTTGTTCCCACAAAGAAGCAGCTTGTGTGTTTTAGAGGTCCTAAACCTAAGCAAGTACTCTCTGATTCGATTCACAATTTTTTTTATTACTGTATTACATAATTAGTTGATTGTTTTATTTTAATTAGAATAATGAAGTATACTGGAAACTAGACTATACAGAAACTAAACATTTTGAAGCACCAATTATCAATTGTTTTCCTCTGTTTTCAATATCTGAATTATGGAAAACATATTACTCCTAGTAATCTGTGGAAGAATGAATACTGATTATACACAACATAATTTTGCTAAAATTAATTATCTATTTGTTATTCTTGTCACTGAAAACACACAAAAATTCCATCACTTCTTGCTGCATATGACGATGATTTGGGTAACATTTTTGGGATTATTTATCATAGTAGTTGTTCGGAAAATAGATGATCCTGGTGAAGGCTAAGAGGATGATTTATCACCATCTGCAGATGCGGATGGCATCTGATGACAATCTGCAACAGTATTGGGGTATTTTTTGGGTAAAATATCCTGATGTCCCTCTACGCATGTGCTGCCACCGCTGACATTGCTGCTACCGCCGCTACGGAGCAGTAAAGGCTTGTCGGCACTCAGACAGAGGAGCCCCACCATAGACCTGCTTAGGGAGCAGGACAGCACTTGCAGAGAAGCCGCGTCGGTGCTCCAGACCCCACATCAGGTACTGAGCGGGCGGTCAGCTCATGCGTCCGCCGCTCTGTATGTGTAAGTGCTGGGCTGTCTATAGTGGTGGTCATCTCATGCTGCCACCGCTCTGGAGGTGGGGGAGTTTTAAACTGTACAGTAATATTGCATAGTTTAACTGCGCCCATTCCCTCCACTCCCCTCATATGCATGGCACCTCTTCACAAATTACCGCAACGGTCAGCGCACATATAGCTGCCAGGCTGCGGGAGAGGGGGGAGAGATTTTTACTGCGAGGTTCCTGGGGAGCTGGCGCTATCACCGCTGCCGCCTATTCCTGTCACCGCTGCCTAACCCCGCCGCGGTCAGCTCACATCTAGCTGCCGGACTGTAGAGATGGGGGAGACTTTCACTGAAGTGGTTTCCGCGCTTGTTCCCATCCCCGCTGCCTAACACTACCACAGTCAGCTTGCATAAACCTGCATGCTGGGCTATGGAAGGGGGGGGACTGTCACTAGGAGGCTTCCGGCACTCGCGGCTCACCAGTACATCTGCTGGTCGGCTCCTGTCACCGCTCTAGATGCTGCTGGTGCCCCGCCACTGCTCCCTGATTACTCTCACTACCAGCGGGGGAAAGGGGGGGGAGACACTGGCAGTCTCAGTGTCTCAAAGCCCTGTGGGCTAAGACTACATCACTCACATGAAAAAAAGAAAAAAAAAGCAGACCATTAGAGATGCTGGGCCTGTTAACATGTATTTAGTCTGTTGCTGACTATGGTTTGATGTATATGTTGTTTTAAACACAAGCACATGATGAGACGCCATCTTATACATACTTCCTGGTTCTTCCTTCAGGAAGTTTGGTGAGGTTCTACAACACTCGGCCACTAGAGGGGGCAGCGGTGTTGGTAGGGTTTTGTAGTGCAACACAGACTTAGTGTGTACTAGAGTACCGCACTCTAATACACACTTTAGTTAGTTTGGTAGAGTTAGAGTCGCAGTTGTGATTGAAAAGCAATTGAAATGCATGACATCAAATGCAAATGTAATAGGTGTTCCTGGGTATTTACTGGGAGGTGAGATAGAGGCGACTATGCAGATACATTGGGCAGAATGTGGAGTTCGAGTTCACTCATGGTTATGCCTTTTAAATGACTGCCCCTTTAAAAAACATCTGCGTTCGACTGGCATCCTGCGCATCAGGTGAACTTGGACTCCTTTACATCCCATCTATGGAGTTGGTCAATTAGCCACAGAATGTCCACTTAGATATGAATTAGGTAACAGTCAAATGAGAAGATTTTGATGCACCCCACATTCTGTGACCTGTGGTTCCACCCTATATCACTGATGGCTACACACATTGGTCTTGAGTCATGTTTGTAAGGAAGGCAAAATAAACAAGCAAATGGGCAAAACCATGCTGCACTGTAGGTGGGGCAGATGTAACATGTGCAGAGAGCTAGAGATTTGAGTGGGATGTGTCCAAACCATAAACTAAATTGGATTGTAAAAATAAAGCTATCTAATATTTGGGGGCTACATGAAAAAGCAGTCAGTATTTACCTTGCACAGCAAAAATATAAATGTATTGGCTCCCCTTGCATGGCAACATAGCATGTTCCAGACACAAACGGGGTTATAAAGTACAGATTCTGTTCTTTTGCATGCTAGGGGCTGCCCATCACAGGGCAAGGCCATCCAGCATACAGATTGGCCTACCCAGCAGCTGCGACCGCAAGCAACTTGTGGTTGCAGCAACTGTGCACGACTCCCTGCAGCCACAGCTAGGCTGCGTATGCAGGAGGTTAGCTGCCATTTTCCCCATCAGAGCAGCTGCATGTGACATTACAGAGCTGCCCTGAAAATGCCACCGACCCACTCCCATTTCGACGCAGCACCCCCACAGCGGTCCATCACCGCCCCGCGAATGTCTCAGTCTGTCAATGAGGCAGTGGCGGTTACAATCACTGCGAGCCAAATGCATTTGCCAGCCACACACGTGCAAGACAGATGCGACCTGAATAACCCCCAAAGTTACTTGCTTTCTTTGCTTTACTTATAAACATGAATTAGGCCCACAATTATGGGATGAATCATTTAAAATTATGTTTCTCCACTGAACTGAGGAAAAAATGCATAACCACAATTTCTCTAACGTCCTAAGTGGATGCTGGGGACTCCGTAAGGACCATGGGGTATAGCGGCTCCGCAGGAGACTGGGCACAAAAGTAAAGCTTTAGAACTACCTGGTGTGCACTGGCTCCTCCCCCTATGACCCTCCTCCAAGCCTCAGTTAGATTTTTGTGCCCGAACGAGAAGGGTGCACACTAGGTGGCTCTCCTGAGCTGCTTAGTGAAAAGTTTAGTTTTAGGTTTTTTATTTTCAGTGAGACCTGCTGGCAACAGGCTCACTGCACCGAGGGACTAAGGGGAGAAGAAGCGAACTCACCTGCGTGCAGAGTGGATTGGGCTTCTTAGGCTACTGGACATTAGCTCCAGAGGGACCGATCACAGGCCCAGCCATGGATAGGTCCCAGAGCCGCGCCGCCGGCCCCCTTACAGAGCCAGAAGACAGAAGAGGTCCGGAAAATCGGCGGCAGAAGACGTCCTGTCTTCAACAAGGTAGCGCACAGCACTGCAGCTGTGCGCCATTGCTCTCAGCACACTTCACACTCCGGTCACTGAGGGTGCAGGGCGCTGGGGGGGGGGCGCCCTGAGACGCAATAAAAACACCTTGGATGGCAAAAAAAAATGCATCACATATAGCTCCTGGGCTATATGGATGAATTTAACCCCTGCCAGAATACAAGAAAAACGGGAGATAAGGCCGCCGAGAAGGGGGCGGAGCCTATCTCCTCAGCACACTGGCGCCATTTTCCCTCACAGCTCCGTTGGAGGGAAGCTCCCTGGCTCTCCCCTGCAGTCACTACACTACAGAAAGGGTTAAAAAAGAGAGGGGGGCACTAATTAGGCGCAGTATAAACAATACAGCAGCTATAAGGGGAAAAACACTTATATAAGGTTATCCCTGTATATATATAGCGCTCTGGTGTGTGCTGGCAAACTCTCCCTCTGTCTCCCCAAAGGGCTAGTGGGGTCCTGTCCTCTATCAGAGCATTCCCTGTGTGTGTGCTGTGTGTCGGTACGTTTGTGTCGACATGTATGAGGAGAAAAATGATGTGGAGACGGAGCAGATTGCCTGTAACCCTAGGGGGTCGACACCTGAGTGGATGAACTGTTGGAAGGCATTACGTAACAGTGTCAGCTCTGTATAAAAGACAGTGGTTGACATGAGACAGCCGGCTACTCAGCTTGTGCCTGTCCAGACGTCTCATAGGCCGTCAGGGGCTCTAAAGCGCCCGTTACCTCAGACGGCAGATATAGACGCCGACACGGATACTGACTCCAGTGTCGACGGTGAAGAGACAAATGTGACTTCCAGTAGGGCCACACGTTACATGATTGAGGCAATGAAAAATGTTTTACACATTTCTGATAATACGAGTACCACCAAAAAGGGGTATTATGTTCGGTGAGGAAAAACTACCTGTAGTTTTCCTGAATCTGAGAAATTAAATGAGGTGTGTGATGATGCGTGGGTTTCCCCCGATAACAACTGATAATTTCTAAAATGTTATTGGCATTATATCCTTTCCCGCCAGAGGTTAGGGTGCGTTGGGAAACACCCCCTAGGGTGGATAAAGCGCTTACACGCTTGTAAGAACAAGGGCTTTGCCCTCTCCTGAGATGGCCGCCCTTAAGGATCCTGCTGATAGAAAGCAGGAGGGTATCCTAAAATGTATTTACACACATACTGGTGTTATACTGCGACCAGCAATCGCCTCAGCCTGGATGTGCAGTGCTGGGTTGGCGTGGTCGGATTCCCTGACTAAAAATATTGATACCCTAGATAGGGACAGTATATTATTGCCTATAGAGCATTTAAAAGATGCATTTCTATATATGCGTGATGCACAGCGGAATATTTGCCGACTGGCATCAAGTCTAAGTGCGTTGTCCATTTCTGCCAGTAGAGGGTTATGGACACGACAGTGGTCAGGTGATGCGGATTCCAAACGGCATTTGGAAGTATTGCCTTATTAAGGGGAGGAGTTATTTGGGGTCGGTCTTTCAGACCTGGTGGCCACGGCAACAGCTGGGAAATCAACGTTTGTACCCCAGGTCGCCTCTCAACATAAGAAGATGCCGTATTATCAGGCGCAGTCTTTTCGTGGGCAAGCGGGCAAAAGGTTCCTCATTTCTGCCCCGTGACAGAGGGAGAGGAAAAAGGCTGCAGAAATCAGCCAGTTCCCAGGAACAGAAACCCTCTCCCGCCTCTGCCAAGCCCTCAGTATGACGCTGGGGCTTTACAAGCAGAATCAGGCACGGTGGGGGCCCGTCTCAATGAATTTCAGCGCGCAGTGGGCTCACTCGCAAGTAGACCCCTGGATCCTTCAGGTGATATCTCAGGGGTACAAATTGGAATTCGAGACGTCTCCCCCTCGCCGTTTCCTAAAGTTGGCTTTAACGATGTCTCCTTCTGACAGGGAGGCAGTTTTGGAAGCCATTCACAAGCTGTATTCCCAGCAGGTGATAATCAAGGTACCCCTCCTGCAACAGGGAACGGGGTATTATTCCACACTGTTGTGGTACCGAAGCCGGACGGCTCGGTGAGACCGATTCTAAATCTAAAATCTTGAACACTTACATACGGAGGTTCAAATTCAAGATTGAGTCACTCAGAGCAGTGATTGCGAACCTGGAAGAAGAGGACTACATGATGTCTCGGGACATCAAGGATGCTTACCTTCATGTCCCAATTTACCCTTCTCACCAAGGGTACCTCAGGTTTATGGTACAGAACTGTCACTATCAGTTTCAGACGCTGCCATATGGATGGTCCACGGCACCCCGGGTCTTTACCAAGGTAATGGCCGAAATGATGATACTCCTTCGAAGGAAGGGAATTTTAGTTATCCCTTACTTGGACGATTCCCTGATAAGGGTAAGATCCAGGGAACAGTTGGAGGTCGGTGTAGCACTATCTCAGGTAGTGTTGCGGCAGCACGATTGGATTCTCAATATTCCAAAATCGCAGCTGATTCCGACGACTCGTCTTCTGTTCTTAGGGATGATCCTGGACACAGTCCAGAAAAAGGTGTTTCTCCAGGAGGAGAAAGTCAGGGAGTTATCCGAGCTAGTTGGGAACCTCCTATAACCGAGTCAAGTCTCAGTACATCAATGAAATGGTTCTGGGAAAAATGGTGGCTTCCTACGAAGCAATCTCATTCGGCAGATTCCACGCAAGAACTTTCCAGTGGGACCTGCTGGACAAATGGTCCGGGTCGCATCTTCAGATGCATCAGCGGATAACCCTGTCACCAAGCACAAGGGTGTCTCTCCTGTGGTGGTTGCAGAGTGCTCATCTTCTAGAGGGCCGCACATTCAGGACTGGGTCCTGGTGACCACGGATGCCAGCCTGCGAGGCTGGGGAGCAGTCACACAGGGAAGGAATTTCCAGAGCTTATGGTCAAGCCTGGAGACATCACTTCACATAAATATCCTGAAGCTAAGGGCCATTTACAATGCTCTAAGCTCAGCAAGACCTCTGCTTCAAGGTCACCCGGAGTTGATCCATTCGGACAACATCACGGCAGTCACCCACGTAAACAGACAGGGTGACACAAGAAGCAGGAGGGCAATGGCAGAAGCTGCAAGGATTCTTCGCTGGGCGGAAAATCATGTGATAGCACTGTCAGCAGTATTTATTCCGGGAGTGGACAACTGGGAAGCAGACTTCCTCAGCAGACACGACCTCCACCCGGGAGAGTGGGGACTTCACCCAGAAGTCTTCCACATGTTTATAAAACTCGACAAGTATTGCGCCAGGTCAAGGGACCCTCAGGCAATAGCTGTAGACGCTCTGGTAACACAGTGGGTGTACCAGTCAGTGTATGTGTTCCCTCCTCTGCCTCTCATACCCAAGGTACTGAGAATTATAAGATGGAGAGGAGTAAGCACTATATTCGTGGCTCCGGATTGGCCAAGAAGGACTTGGTAACCGGAACTTCAAGAGATGCTCACGGAGGATCCGTGGCCTCTACCTCTAAGAAGGGACCTGCTCCAGCAAGGACCCTGTCTGTTCCAAGACTTACCGCGGCTGCATTTGACGGCATGGCGGTTGAACGCCGGATCCTGAAGGAGAATGGCATTCCGAATGAAGTCATTCCTATCCTGATCAAAGCCAGGAAAGATATAACCGCAAAACATTATCACCGCATTTGGCGAAAATATGTTGCGTGGTGCGAGGCCAGTAAGGCCCCGACGGAGGAATTTTCAACTAGGTCGATTCCTACATTTCCTGCAAACAGGAGTGTCTATGGGCCTGAAATGGGGGTCCATTAAGGTTCAAATTTCGGCCCTGTCAATTTTCTTCCAAAAAGAACTAGCTTCAGTCCCTGAAGTTCAGACGTTTGTGAAAGGGGTACTGTATATACAGCCTCCTTTTGTGCCTCCAGTGGCACCTTGGGATCTAAATGTAGTTTTTGGGTTCCAAAAGTCACATTGGTTTGAACCACTTAAATCTGTGGAGTTAAAATATCTCACATGGAAAGTGGTCATGCTGTTGGCCCTGGCCTGGGCCAGGTGCGTGTCAGAATTGGCTGCTTTATCCTGTAAAAGCCCTCATCTGATTTTCCATTCGGACAGGGCGGAATTGAGGACTTGTCCTCAGTTTCTCCCTAAGGTGGTTTTCAGCGTTTCACCTGAATAAACCTATTGTGGTGCCTGCGGCTACTAGGGACTTGGAGGACTCCAAGTTGCTAGACGTTGTCAGAGCCCTGGAAATATAGGTTTCCAGGACGGCTGGAGTCAGAAAATCTGACTCGTTGTGTATTCTGTATGCACCCAACAAGCTGGGTGCTCCTGCTTCTAAGCAGACTATTGCTCGTTGGATTTGTAGTACAATTCAGCTTGCACATTCTGTGGCAGGCCTGCCACAGCCAAAATCTGTAAAAGCCCATTCCACAAGGAAGGTGGGCTCATCTTGGGCGGCTGCCCGAGGGGTCTCGGCTTTACAACTTTGCCGAGCAGCTACTTGGTCAGGAGCAAATACGTTTGTAAAATTCTACAAATTTGATACCCTGGCTGAGGAGGACCTGGAGTTCTCTCATTTGGTGCTGCAGAGTCATCCGCACTCTCCCGCCCGTTTGGGAGCTTTGGTATAATCCCCATGGTCCTTACGGAGTCCCCAGCATCCACTTAGGACGTTAGAGAAAATAAGAATTTACTTACCGATAATTCTATTTCTCGTAGTCCGTAGTGGATGCTGGGCGCCCATCCCAAGTGCGGATTGTCTGCAATACTGGTACATAGTTATTGTTACCAAAAAAATCGGGTTATTGCTGTAGTGAGCCATCTTTTCTAGAGGCTCCTCTGTTATCATGCTGTTAACTGGGTTTAGATCACAAGTTATATGGTGTGATTGGTGTGGCTGGTATGAGTCTTACCCGGGATTCAAAATCCTTCCTTATTGTGTACGCTCGTCCGGGCACAGTATCCTAACTGAGGCTTGGAGGAGGGTCATAGGGGGAGGAGCCAGTGCACACCAGGTAGTTCTAAAGCTTTACTTTTGTGCCCAGTCTCCTGCGGAGCCGCTATACCCCATGGTCCTTACGGAGTCCCCAGCATCCACTACGGACTACGAGAAATAGAATTATCGGTAAGTAAATTCTTATTTTAAATGATTATAAAAAGAATTGCAGCGTTTTATGACTTGATTTCAGCATTTCTTTGATGAAAATATCTGAAAGAAAAGGAGCACTAAGGCGTTCAAGCAGTTTGAATTTTTCTTTTTTTTAACCACAGAGCAGATTACTGGATACTGATGGTAAAAACAAGACTACCATAGGGGACGGATGAGGGAATTTGCTAAATATAAATAAAATCTGAAACATTAGGTTTTGATTTAATTCAACTATGTTGCCAAATTGTCATATTACCACATATGAGCATGGACAGATTGAGCAGTAGGTTTAAAAGTTTAATAGACAAATCTGTAGAAGAGTCAAGGGGGAGATAATGAAGAGGTGTTAAGTGTTAAATGTTCTATAACCAATGTTATTTGATGCCGACAATAGAACCAGGGCCAGATTTCTACAAGGCAACATTGGTATATGCCTAGGGCCCTATGGGAATTAGGTGGCCCACCAAGTGCCCATATGGAATTTTCTTATAATATATGAGGCGCCCGGGAGCCTGGATTCCCAGAAAGTTCTAGGTATCAGGGCCTTGATTAGGGAGTTTTGCAGCCCATCACTGGGGCACTAACAGGCTGAAAGCCCAAATGTTCTGCTAAAAATGACAGTATAGTAGTGGTAGAGCCAGAGGCAGAACTCTGGGAGGCAACGGAGTCATCTGCCGCCGGGCTCCTGCTCTGAAGGGGGGCTCTTCTCCTCCCATTCTGTGACACCATTGAAATAAGTTAATTGATGGCTGCTGCTATCTTTTCACTATATGAAGTTACTTCTCTGACAAGTAAACATAACTTCATATAGTAACAATTCTCATGCTTCCTGTACTGGAGCAAATATCTCCATCAGTAAAGTGTCTGCTGCCAGTGGGTTCTAATCCTGGGTATGACTGCTAAGAAATGTGTGATTTAAAATAAAAGACAATGAAATGTATATAAACTATATATACAGTATATAAAAAAAATCAGAACACTCCATACACACACACACACACACACACACACACACACACACACACACACACACGCACACACACGCACACACGCACACATACATATATGCACACATACATACATATATTTATTTAAATATAAGGGGGGCAACTGGTATGAACTTGCCTCCGGGCAATTGGGACGAACTTACGCCACTGGGTAGAGCTTCCTGTAGATCACTCTCTGAACTCTCAGCCTATCATAGGGTCACATGAGCATGTCCTAAGCACCTTCAGTTAGGGCTCAGCACAATCTTATTTGACTCCTCCTGCTCAGTAAACATGGGGCTGAGGATGAGAGATACTGACAGAGCTGTACAGGAAGCTTGACACATGTGTAGTATACAGTGGTGCGCTAGACACATGTAGCAAGTTACAGATGAGCTATGGACAGTGGTCAGGTCACTGACAATATAATGATCAGTCTTTTTAATGTATATGATATCAGTGTGTCTTCAGTAGAGTGATCAGTGTGTATCAGGTGTGTGATACTAGTGTGGCCTATGTGTATGAGGCATGTGATGTCAGTATGGTCTGTGTATACTGATCAGTGTATATACTATATATATCAACGAATTGGAGGAGGGGGCCCTAAACAAATTACAGTGCCTAGGGTTCCATGTAGTTTTTATCCAGCTCTGCTTGTAATGAGCGCAAGTATGTATGAAAGCAGATAACGTTGAGATAAATCACTTTTTCCTACATTATCTGTAAACATCTAATGATTTAGATGTCACCATACTATTGTATGGCAATAGAAAATCTTTGAGATGTATTACATTATGATAAGCACAGTTTTGGTTTTTCACATATCGGCAGGTATTGCCTGCCAATATGTGTACATTCCTGCATTGACTGTTGGGGTCTGGGCTGCTCACGTGAGATCTTGTGATGGTTGCAAGATCTCGCGCATGCCCAGTGGAGCCAGCCGAGAGGAAATACACAGCACATCGGAGCACATCTCTTCAGTATTGCTTTCTGCTTCTCCTTGATATAGATTTGCTTGTGACACAGAGAACTTTCTCTTTTTCATACAAGCAGGCTAAATGAGCATGAACCTGGCTATTTGCTAATGTAGTTTTGTAATGTTATGGTAGCTTTGAGAGAAACTGCTCTTTGGCTACCTTGGAATTATTTTCAATATAATGGGGGTGATGTAAAAAGAAATGGTGTCAAATGCACTCTATCTTTTTGACACTTACAATGAATTTCAGTATGTATGAAAGCAGATAACATAGAGAAAATTGCTTTTCTCTATGTTATCTGCAAACATCTAAAGATTTCACTGTTACTATATGATTTTATGCTAACGACAAATCAACAGATTTTATAAAAAAACTAAATTATAAATTCACTTTTGTGGATTATTGTCTTTTATGTGTACAGACCTATGATGGCTGCTGGAGTCCCAGCTGCAGATGGGGACCTCACTATGTTTGAGATATATCATTTGTGCGCAGTTGGGGCGTCCGGCTGTGGAGCTGTGGCTCTGGTAGAAATTGCCAGGGTGGGGGGTTTCCTCCACCCCACTACAGTGGCTGTGATGTTAATTCATCTCAGCTTTCTTGCTTCATGATAAGAGATGAAGCAGGAAGAGCTATAGCATTGTGTCGCTATAGTATATCTACCTGAATGTTTCTTATTTGGTCACTCTTGCCTGAATGAGTCAAGTGCAGATTAATAAGTTGAAAACAATTTACTTATGTCTAATATGTATTATATTATCCATGCATACATCTGTTACATTTATCATATTCCATTCTCTGTATATTATTTCTCTAATGTATAATGTACCAACATTGTCCCCACTTACCAGGCCTTACTGTCATGGAGTCACCTTGAATCATGTACTCTCTTATTCAGACAATTTACTTTCTATTGTGCTATAAATAATAATAATAATAATAATAATAATTATTATTATTATTATTGTTGTTATTATTATTATTTTATTATTATTATTATTTTAGTTATATAGTGCTCTTTCTCCAGCAAGACTCAAGGCACTTTACAGGTATCAAAACCCAGCATATATAACAGTGATTAATACAGTGATACAGAAGAAAAAGAGAAACCTAGAGCACACATTAAGCGTAATGCATGGTTAGTACAAACATTTTGGGTAATAGCCTCCATGGATTATATATTCCACCGGTATCCGGACTCTAGGTTGACACACATTAGGTCGACACCTATTGGTCAACAAACATTAGGTCGACACAGGAAATAGGATGACACAACCATTAGGTCGACATGGAAAAAGGGCGACATGAGTTTTTCTAAAAAAACTTTAATTTTTTGAACTTTCTCATACTTTACAATCCACATGGACTACAATTGGGAACGATAACCTGTGCCGAGTGCAGCGAGGCACCTTTCCTGAAGCATGGCGAGCAAAGCGAGCCATGTAAGGAGACACAGTGCACTAATTGGGGTCCCCCATCACTTTATGGAGAAAACAACACAATAAAACAACTCATGTCAACCTTTTTCCATGTCGACTTTGTCCATGTTGACCTATTTCCTGTGTCAACCTAGTCACTGTCGACCAATAGGTTTTGACCTAATGTGTGTCGACCTAGACACTGTTGACCTTGAGTACCATACCCATTCCACCAACCAAAGGTACCACGGTGAGGCAGCCATGTTGGGCATACTATGTAGGTTTATCCTTGGTGGAATAGGTCATGCCTAGAAGAGATGACACAAAATGGGGTGAATGCAGTGATATAATACTAGGAGCAGGGTCCTAACAAAATCATCAAGTCCATGTATTTTCCATCCCATCCACAAGCGTACCAGGTGATGCAGCCATGTTGGGTGCACTATGAAGTTACACTGATGGAGATAAGTCACATAAGGACCCAAGGCATACATGGGAACAACAAGCATGTGTATTGTAGCAGGGCTGAAACTAGGATTTTCGGCATCCAGGTCAAGGCTGTAATTTGGCGACCCCTTAAAAGTAAAAAAAATAGTGGAAACAGGGAGAGAATAGAGGGAAGGGGGAAAGAGAGGAGAGGGCTATAGAGAGAGGGAAGAGACGGGAAGAGACAGGGGGGAGAGAAGAGATGGGGAGAGAGATGGGAGAGAGATGGGAGAGTGAGGGTGAGAGGGAGAAAGAGAGGGAGGGGTAGAAGGAGAGAGAGGAAGACAGGGAAAGTGAATGGGGAGAGAGAGGTAAAGAGAGAGAAGAGAGAGAAAGAGATGGGACAGAGAGGGCTGAGGGAGAGAGATAGAAAAGAGGAGATAGAGATTGCAGAGATAGAGGAGAAAGGGTAGAGAGATGGGTGAGAGGAGAGACAGATGGGAAAGATGAGAGAGAGAGGGGTGAGGAAGAGAGTGTGAGATGGGAGAGAGAAGAGAGAGATTCATGACAGAGAGGATAGAGAGAAGGGTGAGGGAGAGAGAGGGATGGGAGAATTGCAAGAGGTGGGAGAGAGGTGACAAAGAGAGGTGACATAGAGAGAGAGAGAGGTGGCAGAGAGAGAGGGTGACAGAGAGAGAGGGAGATGGGAGAAAGTAGAGAGTCCCCGCACACAGTAAACCACTGCCCGCAAATGCTCATGTGTTTCATTCATCACTTGCTTCATTCAGACTATGGCAGACTTTACAATCAATCTAAAATCCTCATGGCAAAGCACTGCTTGTTAAGCATTGCTTTACTGTGAGGATTTTAGATTCATTGTAAAGACTACCCCAGTCTATATGAATGAAGTCCATAACTTCTAAGAAGACAAAGTGCTTGCAGGCACTCTCTGCTACCGGAGGTGATCATCACGGGAGGTGATCCAGTTGGTCAGTGGTTGGGCAGGCAGGAGGGGGGTGGGAGCAGCTGTCTGAGGGAGTCAGGGGAAGGTCTCACCTCCCCTCCAAATCCTGGCCTGGGTCATGTGCTCCCTTCCTAGTTGCTGCCCTGATAGTAGTATGATATACCCTGTATGGATAGATCCACATGGTGGGGGTTTAGCATAGCATAAGGTGAGGTGAACATATATGGTACATGAAGGGGTACATAAGGCAGCATATAGGAGCGGCAGTAGGTGTCAGTATCAGCATAGGGCAGATTTGCAAGCAAGAGTCCAGAAAATAAAACAAAAAATTACGGCGAATACAAGATACAACCCTTCCTGTATACAATATGTCACCAAGCTTCTTTTCCATGCTCCTTCTACATGGTGTACCATTGGTCAGAGTATCATAATGGAAAGTATCATGATGTAAGGTTTGGCTACAGATAACTTCTAAAATAAAATTCAGAATTGTGCATTTGGCTAAAACATTTAGTGAGAACCTTGCCTTAGGTTTTTTGATATTACTAGTAATTTATTTCCAAGTAGCTTTCTGCACTCTTCTAGTGTTTTGTTAGTAGTTGTAAGGCAACTCCCATCCTATCAGATTTTAGTTACTCTTCAAAAGGTTCAAATGAAAGGGTGTCTCATCATAGTCTCTTTCTCCCTCTCCCCACTACCATTGCTATTTTTCCTTACTTCATACATCATTGGCTCTGACCACAGTATTAATAAATGACAATAATATTAAATGTATTTAATAGTACTGCTATTTTAAATTTTACAGGGAAAACCATTGACAATTGGTGGTAGAAAATATTCCCCCAAATACTACTTTAAGCAATCATTACTCATGTTTTATTGCCATTGTATGCAATTTATCTGTAAAACAATTCATTGGTTTTACAGTACTGCTTAATAAATTTATGTTGGTGCTGTATAGATAATTACAGTTGCATTAATTAATTAGTTAAGGATTATGGTTTCATTCCGAATTAAGCCTATGGCTAATTTTTTAAACAAGGTTCTTAAATAAAGTACTTATTACCACAAATTGAGTTTGGCATTCAATCTACTGTGGCTTTACTTTAACTCTGTGGGGTAGATGCATCAAACTTGGAGAGAGAAAAAGCCAATCAGCATCTTTCTGCCATTTTACAGACAGTTCTTGAAAAATGACTGTTAAGAGCAGATTGGTTGCCACTTTATCTCTCTCCAAGTTTTGATATATCTCCCCTCTTATCTCTTGAGGTAATTTTTTTATATAATAATAGATCACAAACATCTGTTCTATATTATTTGAAAAGTTTACATATGAAATGCAGGACCTACAAGACACTTTCAAACAAAGTATTTTCATATAATACCATGTGAACTTAACTGTAACTTTAAAAATTAGACTAGATGGTGGCACACATGCAAACACTTGGAAAATCTTTGATGTCTTCAGAACCCCCATACAGCTTTGATGAATGGAAAATCTTAAAGAAGTTGAATATTTAAATAAATAATAGAATTTTCCTGGAAGAATTTGGATAATAATTATGCTGCACATCTTTCATCATCCTTTTACACAAGATTTTTTTAGTGTGTTTGTGCTATCATTCTATTTCATGCATGGCTGCCAATAATTATGGAGTCATTCCGAGTTGACAGCTCGCTAGCTATTTTTTGCAGCGCTGCGAACAGATAGTCGCCGCCAGGGGAGTCAGAACATTTATAGGTTGGGGGGGAGCAAGATAGATCCTCATTTTGGCGCCCCTGGGGGCGGAGCCAACAGGGAGGAAGAGGCGATACTATGCGGATGAAAAGGAGGCAGCACCACGGTAAGGAGGAGGCCGCACCATGTAGATGGAGGCTGGGAGTCCCACTGACGGAGGTGCTGCGATGGGGAAAGGAGGAGCATGGGACTGCAGCATTGCGCTGGCAAGCACTATTGTGTAGGTGAGGCTGGCCCCCAGGACCTCAGGGGAGCAGGCAGGGTCTGCAACAGAAATATTGGGGTCCAGTACGCAGATATCTCTGGGCCCCCTTCCCCACCTCGACCCCATACATCCCCATCCACTGCCAATACAATTTCCCTTAGGGGAGCAGGGGAGACAGGGGAGTAAGAGAGAAACAAAGAGGGTGTCGGTGAGAGAGAGAGAGAGAGGAGCAAGAGAGAGTGTCAGGGACAGAGCCGGCCTTAGCTATAGGCAGGCTAGGCATTTGCCTAGGGCATTCAAGCATGTCTAGGGGCATCCAAGCATGTCCCTGCAGTATCTCATGCTGAGAGGGACAGTCCGCAAACTAACTGTTACTTTCCAAATGTATTCAATCAGTACTTGTATACACTGCTGTTTACATTTGTCAAAAAAAAATGCACACTGTGCCTTAAACTTCCTCCAACATGCTTGAATGCCCCTGACTTGTGAGACCTCAGACAGACAGCAGAAGCCCAGTAAATGCAATTCCTGGACCTGTGACATTTTTACTGACTATATAAGGTTATTACTGGATGGCTCCTTATGATACCACATGTGTATTTGGAAGACTGCTTCACAGAAACCTGACATCACCTAGACTGCATGTGCACATGGGGGAGGGGGACCCTGCCAACCTGTGTGTGTCCCTTATCCCTGTGCAAACCCCAGGTATCTGCAGGGACATAACATGGGCAGTGTTCTCCCCACGCTTTATTTCCTAGTCAGTCCATACCGTAAAATTCCCCTGCCATCTAGCACTGTAACGTGGTCAGTAAGTTGCGTTGTGCTATTTCTATATGAAACATCAGTGCAGCGTGACTTTCGGACACATCAGACTGGAGGGCAGAGCATTTAGCTCCCACAGTATAAAGTAAAGGGCATGCAGTTAACGGGAGTAACAGACACCAGCAAACACACTGAATAGTGAAGAGAATGGACAGTTTCTACATGTTTGATACTGATCTTTTTGTATAACCAGCAAGTGTGGCAGTATCTGTGGCAGTATATGTGTATTATGGGCATTACTAATGTGGGGCATATGTGTAAGGTGCATTACTGTGTGGCATTATGTGTTTTATGGGCATTACTAATGTGGGGCATATGTGTAAAGTTCCTTTACTGTGTGGAATTATATGTATTATGGTCATTACTGTGTGGCATTGTGCAGAGTTGACCTGGCCCACAGGGTAACCCCCGGTGGGCCCCACTACCTGAATGTTGCAGGTACAGATGCAGAACTAGCGGCGGAGCTAGGGGGCACCAGACAAAATTTTGCCTAGGGCATCAAATTGGCTAGGGCCGGCTCTGGTCAGGGAGAGCGGTGCAAGAGGAGAGAGAGTGTTAGGGAGAGCGAGCATACGTGCACGCAGGGAGGTTCTGAGTACTTAAAAAAAAAAACATGCCCCCAATCATGGCATGTAGGGGTACTCCTCTCAGGCTGATCTCCCGTGGTGAAGCTGAGAGGTGAGAGCCTGGCGCATGGTAGTAGTGCAGTCTTCCGTATCTTCACTCCCTGCCACAGCACTGACTTCAGAGCAGCAAGATGATGTGTCCATGGCAGGGGCGGGTGGGCACCGGTATTTAATAATGAATTAAGCTCTTCTTGACCAACATGAGTGCAGGGACTGTGGCGGGGGCAGGGGGGGATAGTGAGGAATGATCATGGTGCCAGCCTCTGTACTGTCTATGTGGTGGTTGCGGTGCCTGTGTGCTATCAGTTCCTGGAGGGGAGGGTGGGGGTCTTGGTGCCTGTGCTGCCGGTCTATGGAGACCATATTATTTTTTTTTTTACATATAATATATATATATATATATATATATATATATATACTGTAATATACGATCTAGATATATATATATATATATATATATATATATATATATAATATGAGGCATTTGTATGAGCCGAAATTCACATTATAGCACACAGTATGAGCCGAAATTTACATTATAGCACACAGTATGAGCCAAAATGCACATTATAGCACATGGTATGAGCCGAAATTCACATTATACCACACAGAATGAGCCGAAATCCACAATATAGCACACAGTATGAGCCGAAATTCACATTATAGCACACGGTATGAGCCGAAATTCGCATTACACCACACGGTATGAGCCGAAATTCATGTTATAGCACATGGTATGAGCCGAAATTCACATTATAGCACATGGTATGAGCCGAAATTCACATTATAGCACACAGTATGAGCTGAAATTCACATTATAGCACACAGAAAGAGCTGAAATTCACATTATAGCACACAGTATGAGCCGAAATTTACATTATAGCACATGGTATGAGCCGAAATTCGCATTACACCACACGGTATGAGCTGAAATTCACGTTATAGCACATGGTATGAGACGAAATTCACATTATAGCACATTGTATGAGCCGAAATTCACATTATAGCACACAGTATGAGCTGAAATTCACATTATAGCACACGGTATGATCCAAAATTCACGTTACACCACACGGAATGAGTCGAAATTCACATTATAGTACACAGTATGAGCCGAAATTCACATTATACCACACAGAATGAGCCGAAATTCACATTATACCACACAGAATGAGCCGAAATTTACATTATAGCACACACAATGAGCCGAAATTCACATTTCAGGGAGAATGACAGCAGGGACGTATGTACAGGGAGAGGGGGGTGTATTATGGTATGCCGGTGGCCAGGCTCCCAGCGGCCAGCATACCAGCGCCGGAATCCCGACCGCCGTCATACCAACAGCTGGGCGAGCGCAAATGAGCCCCTTGCGGGCACGGTGACATGCTACGCTATCTATTCTCCCTCCAGGGGGGTCGTGGATCCCCAAGAGGGAGAAAAGGTTTTGGGATTCCAGCGCCGGTATACTGTGCACTGGGATTCCAACAGCTGGGAACCTACATACCATCCGGGAGAGGGACAGAGGGTCAGGGAGAGTGACAGAGGGAGCGGGACGTAGGGACAGGGAGAGTGACAGAGGGACAAGGAGAGTGACAGAGGGACAGGGAGAGGGTTTGAAGAGTGAACGCAGGGACAAAGGGAGAGAGGAACGCAGCAGAGTAAAATTACCTATTGAGCAGTGGCGATGCGGAGGAGGCTGTGGTCTGCAGTGCGGTGGATGAGGAGTCTGTGGTCGGTGCGTGGCAGTGGAGGCTGTGGGCGTTGGAGATGATGCAGAGGAGGAGGCTGTGGGAGTTGGCGGAGGTGCAGAGGAGACAGAGGGCGGCGGTAATGCAGCGGAGGAGGCAGAGGGCGGCGACGGGGCAAGAGAGGAGGCGGCTGTGGTAGGCGACCTTTGGTGCTTTTCCTATGACCGCCACTACTATTTCAAATCTGCCACGGACTGGCAGCCAGTCAGGAGCGGCTGCACGGCTGATCTTGATTGGCTGCCAGTTAGAGAGAGGTCTGTGACATGCGGATGCGGTGGCTTGGATCTACTTCAGTCAGTTCTGCCCACTTTAAGCACTGTAATATATATATATATATTTATTTTTTATTTTATTTTTTTTATTTTTTTATATGATGTACATATATGGACCCCTCCCCCCCCCCTTGCAAATCCTGCACTTGCCAGAGGGGGAGAGAGAGGGAGTGGGAGCGGCGGGAGAGACTCTTGCCTGACAGACACAACCAAGTCCCCAGCCACAGGTCTGTAATCAAAGGCAGGCACTTCTCGGCATTAGGCCACGCCCCCTTATCACCCGCGAATCGCGGCACTTCTCTGGGGCTGTGAACCAGCCCTGGTAAGGGGAGGGGGGAGTGGGCGGCGGCCAGCCCCATTGAACTGGGTTGAGGAGGGTCTGCACACAGGCGCATCCTGCCGCTGCTGCTCAGTCCCTGCACGAAGGTTGTGATGTGCGGTCTTTCAGCTGACCGCACATCGCTCCTCCTGTATATCGGCAGCAGCGCCTCTCATATTTTGGGGGGGTCGAGCTGCCCCCTTGCCCCCCCCAGTTCCGACGTCTCTGGTCGCCGCCTATAGGGGAGTGTGCAGCCGAGCACCACAAAAATGTTTTGTGCAGTTGCTGAGTAGCTCAGAACTTACTCAGCAGCTACGATCACTTCAGCCTGTTCTTGCCCAGAATTGGCGTCAGACACCCACCCTGCAAATGCTTCGACACGCCTGCGTTTTTTTCAACCACTCCCAGAAAGTGGTCAGTTGACACCCACAAACGCCCTCTTCCTGTCAATCTCCTTGCAATCAGCTGTGCGACTGGATTCTTCGTAAAATCCATCGCTCAGCAATGATCCGCTTTGTACCCATATACCGCGCTTGCGTATTGTGGTTCATACACATGCGCAGTTCTGACCTGATCGCAGCGCAGCAAAAAATCCTAACCTGCAATCAGGTTGGAATGACCCCCTATGGGTCTAATTCAGAGTTGATCGCAGCAGCAAATTTGTTAGCAGTTGGGCAAAACCATGTGCAGTGCAGGGGGAAGGCAGATGTAACATGTGCAGAGAGAGTTATATTTGGGTGCGGTGTGTTCAAACTGAAATCTAAATTGCAGTGTAAAAATAAAGCAGCCGGTATTTACCCTGCACAGAAACAAAATAACCCACCCAAATCTAACTGTTTCTGAAAATTTTATATCTGCCACACCTGCAGTGCAGATGGGTGGTCATTCTGACCCGATCGCACGCCGCAGTTTATCACAGCACTGCGATCGGGTCAGTACTGCGCAGTGCGCCGGCACATGCCAGACGGCCGAAGGCCATCGTAGCCTAGCGATCACCCCTGCCTGATTGACAAGCAGAGGCGGTCACTGGGCGGGAGGGGGCTGGACGGCGGCGTAAAGCTGCCGTTTAGGGGGCACGGTCCGGCCAACGCAGGCGTGGCCGGACCGTTGGGGGGGGCTGGCCGTGGCTGCTGCGTGACGTCACACGCAGCCGCTGCGACCTGGGCAGCGAAGAGGTTCTCCCGGCCAGCTGCAGGAGCTGCGCTGGCCGGGAGTTACTCCTCAAATGCAAAGGCATCGCTGCTGTGCGATGCTTTTGCATTTCTGCAGGGGGGGTGGCACTGACATGCGGGGCGAACTAGGCTGGGCATCCCCCCTGCATGTCTAAGTGCCTGATCGTAGCTGTGCTAAATTTAGCACAGCTACGATCAACTTGGAATGACCCCCATGGTTTTGCCCAACTGCTATCAAATTTGCTGCTGCAATCAACTCTGAATTACCCTCTAGGTTAATTCCTCTACTTGAGAGATGAGATTGAAAAGTCTTACTGTTTATTTCCCAACCTAATTGTACTATTATACAGTAGTTAGTGAAAAATGTAGTACATAAATTATCAATAATTACAGAAGGCGTACCTACTGTATGTGGCACATATGGCAATAATTGAATGTCTACTCAGGTTTTGCTGAACCACTGGGATGTAGTTTATTCCCCAGTTGGTCAGGATAGCACAAACAGCATTCAATGTGGCTCCAGCAATTACAACAGCAAAGTTTTCCAGCAACCCTGTCACTCACCATACACTGGTCACCTATTTAGTTACCAGCAAACATGCTTAGAGTCAGTCGCCCTGACACAAACACAAGAGAGTCTATTTAAACCTCCTCCCCAACCACTACCCTCTTACTGCTCACAAAATATGATGCACCTGTGTTATGTGTTGTGTATGTAGGGTTATGTGGAGTCTTAATCCTGTATTTACCATAAGACTATAATCACCCAGAGAAGGCATTAGTCTCTGTCCCACGAGACTGGGACAAACTGGGACTGTGACTGTTTGCCACATTTATAAGGGTCATCTTAGCAGTGTAGGCCCCTGGGCAAAGAAATGCACTGGGGCCCTACCCATCCTCCAGCAGTAGGAGTGAGGGGTGCTATTGGAGGCAGCTGTGATGTACCATGGGTGGTAAGGGTTGTTCTTCCGCTCAGCATGCAGGACCTATAGCAGTAATTTATGCTAAATACACCTTTACTGCACGGATGGGGAGCAATCCACTGACTACTTGTATAAATCCCACTATGGAACCACAACATAGTATATGCATTGGAGGTGTTGCTCGCAGGCCCGCCATCAAGGGGGGATAGTGGGTACTCCAGTCCCGGGCCCAGGGTGAGATGGGTCCCGGGTGGTTGTAGTGTGGATCAGGGGACCAGGTCAGCTGCCTGCCTACGCATTGGCAGGCAGCCACGGAAGAACAGAGGCAGAGGCTGAGCCGCAGCCAGCAGTCATATTCTTAATACAGAGCTGCCCATAAGCCAATCAGAGCTCATGGATCAGCAGCCAATCAGGAGCTGCCATTCACAGCTCCTGATTGGCTGCCGGTCCGTGAGCTCCGATTGGCTCACGGCCGGCTCTGTATTAAGAATATGACCGCAGCTCTGTCTCTCCATGGCTGCCTGCCAATGCACAGGCAGGCAGCTGACCTGGTCCCCTCACTATAACCACCCAGACCTCTCAAAAGGTAGTTTGGGGAAAGCAGGGAAGGGAGGGGATAGGACGGTGTGTGGGGGGGGGGGGGCTGCTTTGTGAGGGTCAGTCCCAAGCCTCATCATTTCTGATGGCAGCCCTGGTTGCTGGTGCCCTAGACTGCAGTCTGATCTGCCTAATCAGTTGCTGGCTTGGTGCCCCTGGGTTTGGTTGGCCAATGGAACATGCCCCTTGTGCCCCCATATAACCTGGATCTGCAATCAGTGTCCACTGTGACCTAGTACTCTATAGTGAATGTCCATTAGGGGATCTCTGCCACAGGTGGCTGAGGAGAAAAATAAAAAAAAAATGCATCTTTAGCAAATTTAGATACACCCAGTAGTGAAAAACCTGTATGCACACTAATCACACTGCAGCATTCTCACACCTTAGTGAGGAGGAGATGACACACATTACATGGTCTAATACTGAAATAATTGTATCCTTACTAGGGATGTGCACTTGAAATTTTTCAGGTTTTGTGTTTTGGTTTTGGGTTCGGTTCCGCGGCCGTGTTTTGGGTTCGAACGCGTTTTGGCAAAACCTCACCGAATTTTTTTTGTCGGATTCGGGTGTGTTTTGGATTCGGGTGTTTTTTTCAAAAAACCCTAAAAAACAGCTTAAATCATAGAATTTGGGGGTCATTTTGATCCCAAAGTATTATTAACCTCAAAAACCATAATTTCCACTCATTTTCAGTCTATTCTGAACACCTCACACCTCACAACATTATCGCTGGATGACTAAGCTAAGCGACCCAAGTGGCCGACACAAACACCTGGCCCATCTAGGAGTGGCGCTGCAGTGTCACGCAGGATGGCCCTTCCAAAAAACACTCCCCAAACAGCACATGACGCAAAGAAAAAAAGAGGCGCAATGAGGTAGCTGTGTGACTAAGCTCAACGACCCAAGTGGCCGACACAAACACCTGGCCCATCTAGGAGTGGCACTGCAGTGTCACGCAGGATGGCCCTTCCAAAAAACACTCCCCAAACAGCACATGACGCAAAGAAAAAAAGAGGTGCAATGAGGTAGCTGTGTGACTAAGCTCAACGACCCAAGTGGCCGACACAAACACCTGGCCCATCTAGGAGTGGCACTGCAGTGTCTTGCAGGATGGCCCTTCCAAAAAACACTCCCCAAACAGCACATGACGCAAAGAAAAAAAGAGGTGCAATGAGGTAGCTGTGTGACTAAGCTCAGCGACCCAAGTGGCCGACACAAACACCTGGCCCATCTAGGAGTGGCACTGCAGTGTCACGCAGGATGGCCCTTCCAAAAAACACTCCCCAAACAGCACATGATGCAAAGAAAAAAAGAGGCGCAATGAGGTAGCTGTGTGAGTAAGCTAAGCGACCCTAGTGGCTGACACAAACACCTGGCCCATCTAGGAGTGGCACTGCAGTGTCACGCAGGCTGGCCCTTCAAAAAACTACTCCCCAAACAGCACATGACGCAAAGAAAAAAAGAGGCGCAATGAGGTAGCTGTGTGAGTAAGCTAAGCGACCCTAGTGGCCGACACAAACACCGGGCCCATCTAGGAGTGGCACTGCAGTGTCACGCAGGATGGCCCTTCAAAAAACACTCCCCAAACAGCACATGACGCAAAGAAGAAAAAAAAGAGGCGCAATGAGGTAGCTGTGTGAGTAAGCTAAGCGACCCTAGTGGCCGACACAAACACCTGGCCCATCTAGGAGTGGCACTGCAGTGTCACGCAGGATGGCCCTTCAAAAAAATACTCACCAAACAGCACATGACGCAAAGAAAAATTAAAGAAAAAAGAGGTGCAAGATGGAATTGTCCTTGGGCCCTCCCACCCACCCTTATGTTGTATAAACAGGACATGCACACTTTAACCAACCCATCATTTCAGTGACAGGGTCTGCCACACAACTGTGACTGAAATGACGGGTTGGTTTGGACCCCCACCAAAAAAGAAGCAATTAATCTCTCCTTGCACAAACTGGCTCTACAGAGGCAAGATGTCCACCTCATCATCATCCTCCGATATATCACCGTGTACATCCCCCTCCTCACAGATTATCAATTCGTCCCCACTGGGATCCACCATCTCAGCTCCCTGTGTACTTTGGGGAGGCAATTGCTGCTGGTCAATGTCTCCACGGAGGAATTGATTATAATTCATTTTAATGAACATCATCTTCTCCACATTTTCTGGAAGTAACCTCGTACGCCGATTGCTGACAAGGTGAGCGGCGGCACTAAACACTCTTTCGGAGTACACACTTGTGGGAGGGCAACTTAGGTAGAATAAAGCCAGTTTGTGCAAGGGCCTCCAAATTGCCTCTTTTTCCTGCCAGTATAAGTACGGACTGTCTGACGTGCCTACTTGGATGCGGTCACTCATATAATCCTCCACCATTCTTTCAATGGGGAGAGAATCATATGCAGTGCCAGTAGACGACATGTCCGAAATCGTTGGCAGGTCCTTCAGTCCGGACCAGATGTCAGCATCAGCAGTCGCTCCAGACTGCCCTGCATCACCGCCAGCGGGTGGGCTCGGAATTCTGAGCCTTTTCCTCGCACCCCCAGTTGCGGGAGAATGCGAAGGAGGAGATGTTGACAGGTCGCGTTCCGCTTGACTTGACAATTTTCTCACCAGCAGGTCTTTGAACCCAGCAGACTTGTGTCTGCCGGAAAGAGAGATCCAAGGTAGGTTTTAAATCTAGGATCGAGCACGGTGGCTAAAATGTAGTGCTCTGATTTCAACAGATTGACCACCCGTGAATCCTTGTTAAGCGAATTAAGGGCTCCATCCACAAGTCCCACATGCCTAGCGGAATCGCTCTGTGTTAGCTCCTCCTTCAATGTCTCCAGCTTCTTCTGCAAAAGCCTGATGAGGGGAATGACCTGACTCAGGCTGGCAGTGTCTGAACTGACTTCACGTGTGGCAAGTTCAAAAGGTTGCAGAACCTTGCACAACGTTGAAATCATTCTCCACTGCGCTTGAGACAGGTGCATTCCACCTCCTATATCATGCTCAGTTGTATAGGCTTGAATGGCCTTTTGCTGCTCCTCCAACCTCTGAAGCATATAGAGGGTTGAATTCCACCTCGTTACCACTTCTTGCTTCAGATGATGGCAGGGCAGGTTCAGGCGTTTTTGGTGTTGCTCCAGTCTTCTGTACGTGGTGCCTGTACGCCGAAAGTGTCCCGCAAATTCTTCTGGCCACCGACAGCATCTCTTGCACGCCCCTCTCGTTTTTTAAATAATTCTGCACCACCAAATTCAAGGTATGTGCAAAACATGGGACGTGCTGGAATTTGCCCAGATTTAATGCACACACAATATTGCTGGCGTTGTCCGATGCCACAAATCCACAGGAGAGTCCAATTGGGGTAAGCCATTCCGCGATGATCTTCCTCAGTTGCCGTAAGAGGTTTTCAGCTGTGTGCGTATTCTGGAAACCGGTGATACAAAGCGTAGCCTTCCTAGGAAAGAGTTGGCGTTTGCGAGATGCTGCTACTGGTGCCGCCGCTGCTGTTCTTGCGGCGGGAGTCCATACATCTACCCAGTGGGCTGTAACAGTCATATAGTGCTGACCCTGCCCTGCTCCACTTGTCCACATGTCCGTGGTTAAGTGGACATTGGGTACAGCTGCATTTTTTAGGACACTGGTGACTCTTTTTCTGAGGTCTGTGTACATTTTTGGTATCGCCTGCCTAGAGAAATGGAACCTAGATGGTATTTGGTACCGGGGACACAGTACCTCCAACAAGTCTCTAGTTGGCTCTGCAGTAATGATGGATACCGGAACCACGTTTCTCACCACCCAGGATGCCAAGGCCTCAGTTATCCGCTTTGCAGCAGGATGAATGCTGTGATATTTCATCTTCCTCGCAAAGACTGTTGGACAGTCAATTGCTTGGTGGAAGTAGTAAAAGTGGTCTTACGACTTCCCCTCTGGGATGACCATCGACTCCCAGCAGCAACAACAGCAGCGCCAGCAGCAGTAGGCGTTACACGCAAGGATGCATCGGAGGAATCCCAGGCAGGAGAGGACTCGTCAGAATTGCCAGTGACATGGCCTGCAGGACTATTGGCATTCCTGGAGAAGGAGGAAATTGACACTGAGGGAGTTGGTGGGGTGGTTTGCGTGAGCTTGGTTACAAGAGGAAGGGATTTACTGGTCAGTGGACTGCTTCCGCTGTCGCCCAAAGTTTTTGAACTTGTCACTGACTTATTATGAATGCGCTGCAGGTGACGTATAAGGGAGGATGTTCCGAGGTGGTTAACGTCCTTACCCCTACTTATTACAGCTTGACAAAGGCAACACACGGCTTGACAAATGTTGTCCGCATTTCTGTTGAAATACTTCCACACCGAAGAGCTGATTTTTTTGGTATTTTCACCAGGCATGTCAATGGCCATATTCCTCCCACGGACAACAGGTGTCTCCCCGGGTGCCTGACTTAAACAAACCACCTCACCATCAGAATCCTCCTTGTCAATTTCCTCCCCAACGCCAGCAACACCCATATCCTCCTCATCCTGGTGTACTTCAACACTGACATCTTCAATCTGACTATCACGAACTGGACTGCGGGTGCTCCTTCCAGCACTTGTAGGGGGCGTGCAAATGGTGGAAGGCGCATGCTCTTCACGTCCAGTTTTGGGAAGGTCAGGCATCGCAACCGACACAATTGGACTCTCCTTGTGGATTTGGGATTTCGAAGAACGCACAGTTCTTTGCTGTGCTTTTGCCAGCTTGAGTCTTTTCATTTCTCTATCGTCCTAGTGGATGCTGGGGTTCCTGAAAGGACCATGGGGAATAGCGGCTCCGCAGGAGACAGGGCACAAAAAGTAAAGCTTTAGGATCAGGTGGTGTGCACTGGCTCCTCCCCCTATGACCCTCCTCCAAGCCTCAGTTAGATTTTTGTGCCCGGCCGAGAAGGGTGCAATCTAGGTGGCTCTCCTAAAGAGCTGCTTAGAAAAGTTTAGCTTAGGTTTTTTATTTTACAGTGAGTCCTGCTGGCAACAGGATCACTGCAACGAGGGACTTAGGGGAGAAGAAGTGAACTCACCTGCGTGCAGGATGGATTGGCTTCTTTGGCTACTGGACATTAGCTCCAGAGGGACGATCACAGGTACAGCCTGGATGGTCACCGGAGCCTCGCCGCCGGCCCCCTTGCAGATGCTGAAACAAGAAGAAGGTCCAGAATCGGCGGCATGAAGACTCCTCAGTCTTCTTAAGGTAGCGCACAGCACTGCAGCTGTGCGCCATTGCTCTCAGCACACTTCACACGGCAGTCACTGAGGGTGCAGGGCGCTGGAAGGGGGGCGCCCTGGGAGGCAATGAAAACCTATTTTTGGCTAAAAATACCTCACATATAGCCTCCGGGGGCTATATGGAGATATTTAACCCCTGCCAGAATCCGTTAAGAGCGGGAGACGAGGCCGCCGAAAAAGGGGCGGGGCCTATCTCCTCAGCACACAGCGCCATTTTCCCTCACAGAAAGGCTGGAGGGAAGGCTCCCAGGCTCTCCCCTGCACTGCACTACAGAAACAGGGTTAAAACAGAGAGGGGGGGCACTAATTTGGCGTTAGAAATATATAAAAAAGATGCTATAAGGGAAAACACTTATATAAGGTTGTCCCTATATAATTATAGCGTTTTTGGTGTGTGCTGGCAAACTCTCCCTCTGTCTCTCCAAAGGGCTAGTAGGTCCTGTCCTCTATCAGAGCATTCCCTGTGTGTGTGCTGTGTGTCGGTACGTGTGTGTCGACATGTATGAGGACGATGTTGGTGAGGAGGCGGAGCAATTGCCTGTAATGGTGATGTCACTCTCTAGGGAGTCGACACCGGAATGGATGGCTTATTTAGGGAATTACGTGATAATGTCAACACGCGGCAAGGTCGGTTGACGACATGAGACGGCCGACAAACAATTAGTACCGGTCCAGACGTCTCAAAAACACCGTCAGGGGTTTTAAAACGCCCGTTTACTTTAGTCGGTCGACACAGACACAGACAGGGACACTGAATCCAGTGTCGACGGTGAATAAACAAATGTATTCCTTATTAGGGCCACACGTTAAGGGCAATGAAGGAGGTGTTACATATTTCTGATACTACAAGTACCACAAAAGAGGGTATTATGTGGGATGTGAAAAAACTACCGTAGTTTTTCCTGAATCAGATAAATTAAATGAAGTGTGTGATGATGCGTGGGTTCCCCCCGATAGAAAATATGGGCGGTATACCCTTTCCCGCCAGAAGTTAGGGCGCGTTGGGAAACACCCCTTAGGGTGGATAAGGCACTCACACGCTTATCAGAACAAGTGGCGGTACCGTCTATAGATAGGGCCGTCCTCAAGGAGCCAGCTGACAGGAGGCTGGAAAATATCATAAAAAGTATATACACACATACTGGTGTTATACTGCGACCAGCGATCGCCTCAGCCTGGATGTGCAGAGCTGGGGTGGCTTGGTCGGATTCCCTGACTAAAAATATTGATACCCTTGACAGGGACAGTATTTTATTGACTATAGAGCATTTAAAGGATGCATTTCTATATATGCGAGATGCACAGAGGGATATTTGCACTCTGGCATCAAGAGTAAGTGCGATGTCCATATCTGCCAGAAGATGTTTATGGACACGACAGTGGTCAGGTGATGCAGATTCCAAACGGCACAAAGGTGTATTGCCGTATAAAGGAAGAGGAGTTATTTGGGGTTGGTCCATCGGACCTGGTGGCCACGGCAACTGCTGGAAAATCCACCGTTTTTTACCCTAAGTCACATCTCTGCAGAAAAAGACACCGTCTTTTCAGCTTCAGTCCTTTCGTCCCTATAAGAGTCATATCTGCCCAGGGATAGAGGAAAGGGAAGAAGACTGCAGCAGGCAGCCCATTCCCAGGAACAGAAGCGTTCCACCGCTTCTGACAAGCTCTCAGCATGACGCTGAGACCGTACAGGACCCCTGGATCCTACAAGTAGTATCCCAGGGGTACAGATTGGAATGTCGAGACGTTTCCCCTGCGCAGGCTCCTGAAGTCTGCTTTACCAAGGTCTCCCTCCGACAAGGAGGCAGTATGGGAAACAATTCACGAGCTGTATTCCCAGCAGGTGATAATTAAATTACCCCTCCTACAACAAGAAAAGGGGTATTATTCCACACTATATTGTGGTACTGAAGCCAGAAGGCTAGGTGAGACCTATTCTAAATCTAAAAAAATTTGAACACTTACAAAGGTTCAAATCAAGATGGAGTCACTCAGAGCAGTGATAACGAACCGGGAAGAAGGGGACTATATGGTGTCCCGAGACATCAGGGATGCTTACCTCCATGTCCCAAATTTGCCCTTATCACTAAGGGTACCTCAGGTTCGTGGTACAGAACTGTCACTATCAGTTTCAGACGCTGCCGTTTGGATTGTCCACGGCACCCCGGGTCTTTACCAAGGTAATGGCCGAAATGATGGTTCTTCTTCGAAGAAAAGGCGTCTTAATTATCCCTTACTTGGACGATCTCCTGATAAGGGCAAAGTCCAGGGAACAGTTGGAGGTCGGAGTAGCACTATCTCGGAAACTGTTACAACAGCAGGGGTGGATTCTAAATATTCCAAAATCGCAGCTGATCCCGACAACAAGTCTCCTGTGCTTAGGGATGATTCTGGACACAGTCCAGAAAAAGGTGTTTCTCCCGGAAGAGAAAGCCAGGGAGTTATCCGAGCTAGTCAGGAACCTCCTAAAATCAGTGCATCATTGCACAAGGGCCATGGTAAAAAAATGGTGACTTCCTTCGAAGCAATTCCAGTCGGCAGATTTCATGCAAGAACTTTTCAGTGGGATCTGCTGGACAAATGGTCCGGATCGCATCGTCAGATGCATCAGCGGATAACCCTATATCCAAGGACAAGGGTGTCTCTCCTGTGGTGGTTACAGAGTGCTCATCTTCTAGAGGGCCGCAGATTCGGCATTCAGTTTTGGATGTTGGTGACCATGGAGGCCAGCCCGAGAGGCTGGGGAGCAGTCACACAAGGAAAAAATTTCCAGGGAGTGTGATCAAGTCTGGAGACTTTTCTCCACATAAATATAGCTAAGGGTAAATTTATAATGCTCTAAGCTTAGCAAGACCTCTGCTTCAAGGTCAGCCGGTATTGATCCAGTGGGATAAAACATCACGGCAGTCGCCCACGTAAATAGACAGGGCGGCACAAGAAGCAGGAGGGCAGTGGCAAAAACTGCAAGGACTTTTCGCTGGGCGGAAAATCATGTGATAGCACTGTCAGCAGTGTTTCATTCCGGGAATGGAAACTGGGAAGCAGACTTCCTCAGTAGGCACGACCTCCACCCGGCAGAGTGGAAACTTCATGGGGAAGTTTTCCACATGATTGTAAACCGTTGGGAATTACCAAAGGTGGACATGATGGCGTCCCGTCTGAACAAAAAACGGGACAGGTATTGCGCCAGGTTAAGAGACCCTCAGGCAATAGCTGTGGACGTTCTGGTAACACCGTGGGTGTACCAGTCGGTGTATGTGTTCCATCCTCTGCTTTTCATACCTAAGGTACTGAGAATTATAAGACGTAGAGGAGTAAGAACTATACTCATGGCTCCGGATTGGCCAAGAAGGACTTGGTACCCGGAACTTCAAGAGATGCTCACAGAGGACTTATGGCCTCTGCCGCTAAGAAGGGACTTGTTTCAGCAAGTACCATGTCTGTTCCAAGACTTACCGCAGCTGCGTTTGACGGCATGGCGGTGGAACGCCGGATCCTAAGGGAAAAGGCATTCAGGAAGAGGTCATTCCTACCCTGGTCAAAGCCAGAAAGGAGGTGACCGCACAACATTATCACCACATGTGGCGAAAATATGTTGCGTGGTGTGAGGCCAGGAAGGCCCCACGAAGAAATTTCAACTCGGTCGATTCCTGCATTTCCTGCAAACAGGAGTGTCTATGGGCCTCAAATTGGGGTCCATTAAGGTTCAAATTTCGGCCCTGTCGATTTTTCTTCCAGAAAGAATTGGCTTCAGTTCCTGAAGTCCAGAAGTTTGTCAAGGGAGTATTGCATATACAACCCCCTTTTGTGCCTCCAGTGGCACTGTGGGATCTCAACGTAGTTCTGGGATTCCTCAAAACACATTGGTTTAAAACCAGTCAAATCTGTGGATTTGAAGCATCTCACATGAAAAGTGAACATGCTCTTGGACCTGGCCTGGACCAGGCGAGTGTCAAATTGGTGGTTTTTTTTTCTCAAAAAAGCCCATATCTGTTTGTCCATTCGGACAGGGCAGAGCTGCGGACTCGTCCCCAGTTCTCTCCCTAAGGTGGTGTCAGTGTTTCACCTGAACCAGCTTATTGTGGTGTCTTGCGCCTACTAGGGACTTGGAGGACTCCAAGTTGCTAGATGTGGTCAGGGCCCTGAAAATATAGGTTCCAGGACGGCTGGAGTCAGGAAAACTGACTTGCTGTTATCCTGTATGCACCCAACAAACTGGGTGCTCTTGCTTCTAAGCAGACTTTTGCTAGTTGGATGTGTAATACAATTCAGCTTGCACATTCTGTGGCAGGCCTGCCACAGCCAAAATATGTAAATGCCCATTCCACAAGGAAGGTGGGCTCATCTTGGGCGGCTGCCCGAGGGGTCTCGGCTTTACAACTTTGCCGAGCGGCTATTTAGTCAGGGGCAAACACGTTTGTAAAATCCTACAAATTTGATAACCTGGCTAAGGAGGACCTGGAGTTCTCTCATTCGGTGCTGCAGAGTCATCCGCACTCTCCCGCCCATTTGGGAGCTTTGGTATAATCCCCATGGTCCTTTCAGGAACCCCAGCATCCACTAGGACGATAGAGAAAATAAGAATTTACTTACCGATAATTCTATTTCTCGGAGTCCGTAGTGGATGCTGGGCGCCCATCCCAAGTGCGGATTATCTGCAATACTTGTACATAGTTACAAAAATCGGGTTATTATTGTTGTGAGCCATCTTTCAGAGGCTCCGCTGTTATCATACTGTTAACTGGGTTCAGATCACAGGTTGTACAGTGTGATTGGTGTGGCTGGTATGAGTCTTACCCGGGATTCATAAATCCTTCCTTATTGTGTACGCTCGTCCGGGCACAGTATCCTAACTGAGGCTTGGAGGAGGGTCATAGGGAAAGGAGCCAGTGCACACCACCTGATCCTAAAGCTTTACTTTTTGTGCCCTGTCTCCTGCGGAGCCGCTATTCCCCATGGTCCTTTCAGGAACCCCAGCATCCACTACGGACTCCGAGAAATAGAATTATCGGTAAGTAAATTCTTATTTTTTCTAGCGAGAGGCTGAGTGCTTCCATCCTCATGTGAAGCTGAACCACTAGCCATGAACATAGGCCAGGGCCTCAGCCGTTCCTTGCCACTCCGTGTGGTAAATGGCATATTGGCAAGTTTACGCTTCTCCTCCGACAATTTTATTTTAGATTTTTGAGTCCTTTTTTTACTGATATTTGGTGTTTTGGATTTTACATGCTCTGTACTATGACATTGGGCATCGGCCTTGGCAGACGACGTTGATGGAATTTCATCGTCTCGGCCATGACTAGTGGCAGCAGCTTCAGCACGAGGTGGAAGTGGATCTTGATCTTTCCCTATTTTTGGAACCTCAACATTTTTGTTCTCCATATTTTAATAGGCACAACTAAAAGGCACCTCAGGTAAACAATGGAGATGGATGGATACTAGTATACTTATGGATGACGAGTGACTGCCGACACAGAGGTAGCTACAGCCGTGGACTACCGTACTGTGTCTGCTGCTAATATAGACTGGATGATAATGAGATAAAATTAAAATATATATATATATATCACACTAGTACTGCAGCCGGACAGGTATATATTATGTAATGACGGACCTGCTGGACACTGTCTGTCAGCACTGCAGACTCCTAAAGTAAGCTACTAGTATCAAGAAGATAGAAAAAAAAAAACACGGGTAGGTGGTATACAATTATGGATGGACGAGCGACTGCCGACACAGAGGTAGCTACAGCCGTGGACTACCGTACTGTGTCTGCTGCTAATATAGACTGGATGATAATGAGATAAAATTAAAATATATATATATATATATATCACACTAGTACTGCAGCCGGACAGGTATATATTATGTAATGACGGACCTGCTGGACACTGTCTGTCAGCACTGCAGACTCCTAAAGTAAGCTACTAGTATCAAGAAGATAGAAAAAAAAAAAACCACGGGTAGGTGGTATACAATTATGGATGGACGAGCGACTGCCGACACAGAGGTAGCTACAGCCGTGGACTACCGTACTGTGTCTGCTGCTAATATAGACTGGATGATAATGAGATAAAATTAAAATATATATATATCACACTAGTACTGCAGCCGGACAGGTATATATTATTTAATGACGGACCTGCTGGACACTGTCTGCAGAATGCGTTTATAAAAACACCACACGACGAGTGTTTAACTTTTTCAGGCAGACAATCACAATATACTGGTGGTCAGCAGACAATCACAATATACTGGTGGTCAGTGGTCACTGGTCAGTCACACTGGCAGTGGCACTCTGGCAGCAAAAGTGTGCACTGTACTTAAAATATGTACTCCTGCTATAACTGCTCCCCAGTCTCCCCCACAATTAAGCTGTGTGAGCAGTGAGCACTCAGCACAGTCAGATAATGATATACAGTATTACATATGATGCAGCACACTGGGCTGAGCACAGATATGGTATGTGACTGTGTCACACTGTGTATCGTTTTTTTTCAGGCAGAGAACAGATTAATTAAACTGGTGGTGGTCACTGGTCACTGGTCACACTATCAGCAAGTAGTACTCCGTCCTAAGCAGACAATCACAATATACTGGTGGTCAGTGTGGTCACTGGTCAGTCACACTGGCAGTGTGGCACTCTGGCAGCAAAAGTGTGCACTGTACTTAAAATATATTATTTATGTACTCCTGCTCTAACTGCTCCCCAGTCTCCCCCACAATTAAGCTGTGTGAGCAGTGAGCACTCAGCACAGTCAGATATACAGTATTACATATGATGATGCAGCACACTGAGGCTGAGCACAGATATGGTATGTGACTGTGTCACACTGTGTATCGTTTTTTTTCAGGCAGAGAACGGATTAATTAAACTGGTGGTCAATGGTCACTGGTCACACTATCAGCAAGTAGTAGTACTCCAGTCCTAATATGCTCCCCAAAATTAGTAAATAGTGTCTCTAACTCTCTACTCTCTTCTCTATAAACGGAGAGGACGCCAGCCACGTCCTCTCCCTATCAATCTCAATGGACGTGTGAAAATGGCGGCGACGCGCGGCTCCTTATATAGAATCCGAGTCTCGCGATAGAATCCGAGCCTCGCGAGAATCCGACAGCGGGATGATGACGTTCGGGCGCGCTCGGGTTAACCGAGCAAGGCGGGAGGATCCGAGCCTGCTCGGCCCCGTGTAAAAAAAGCTGAAGTTCGGAGGGTTCGGATTCCGAGAAACCGAACCCGCTCATCACTAATCCTTACTATAGACTCTGATATGCCCCATCACCAATATTGGTGAAGCCGCTAACCACAGTATATTGTAACTCTTTAAAACTGCTGCTGAGGATTGGTACTGAAGAGGTTAATTTTTGTTCTGAGTAACTGATTGAATTAACATTGAAATCAGAAAACCAGTCATATATACTGTAAAGATTTATTTTTTGCTTTCTAGACAAGTCATTTATCTGAGATCCCATTCCAATCTCATTATTCAAGCTGTAAACTATATTGTGTAAATGATTCCTGTTGCAAAGTAAAATGACAATTTGAACACTGAAGTCATTTAAAGAATTGTTTTAATAGGGAAACATTTTAAGAATTAAAACTCATAATGAAATAAATTGCATAAATACTGTAATTTCCACATATTTACAGAAATTGACACATTCACCACATAAACTAGTGGATTGTCATCATCCCACTCGTTTGTACACTTCCTATTGGGGATTCCTCAAGCTAAAATAGAAATAAAATCATTTTGATAGTTTATGTGGCTTATCTTCAATATTGCCCTTGAGGAACAGAGTGATACCAGACTACAGAATTCTAGAGAAATTTATGTTGTTAAAAGTAAAGTCTACCTATATATTTTTGCTTACTTTGTGATGGAAGTAATGACCACATTCAATTAAATATTGGCTTGCTACAATAAATTATTATTATTATTATTAATAATAATAATAATAATAATAATAATAATAATAATAATAATATAGTAGTATACTATAGTATACTATAATATAGTGTCCTGCAGTTGTAGGGCATGCAACAATGTGAAGAGTATCTTTGACTCCAATGTTCCAAATAAACAAAAGAACAAACTGATTGGTCAGAGCCTAGGAACTGCCATGAACTGATTAGTCAGTGCGTTCCTATTCATTCCTATAGATAGTGTCCCTGAGTGACCACTCATTCGTGATGGGGCACTTGGAGAAGCAGTAGCAGCGTTTTCTTGTTTTGCCAATATTAGGGGATTCTACATGGAATGAAGACAATGTGGACCCTGACTGGTAAATGAGGCTACACTATGTTGGGGTGTTTTTCTATTTATTAATTTGATTTGGAAGGAGACACTCAGTCATTTATAAAGAAAAAAAAATGTTGAAACCCTTTCTATACTTCATATTAATATAACAAAGCCAGCACAATCATATTGATCTGTGCAGTGACTTTATATCTGCCACCGGTTGATGATGGATTGGAAATTGGTATTCTGATGAGCTTTGACACTTCAAATATGCAAAGAACATCACAATTGGAGTTCTATTGTTGCTCAAAAAATGATGGCTAGTGAATACTTTATGTTAAGACAGCCAGTGTCGGACTGGGGCATGAAGGGCCCACCGGGGGAATGCAGTTATAGGAGCCCATACTTAGGGGTGTGGCCAGCCTACAAAAGGGGTGTGGCCAGCCTTTACAGAGGCTTGAAATACACAATAGTTTAGTGCAGTGTAATGCAACATATATATCATGTATAATATAAGTGCACAGTCTGGAACCTGATCCCTAGAGGAAGGAGTTGGCCCTCACGCAGTGGGGCCTACCGGTGGTTTCCATGGTACCCCTGTGGGCCAGTCCGACCCTGAAGACAGCAATCCAACAGCAAAGTTCAAACTGGATCACTTTGTTGTTATCTACTTAGATTACTGTACATTATTTTTCTTTCCAAAATTTGGATCAACACCAGTTTCATCTCAAGATCGTTCTGACATGATTTAGAGTACACTGCCTCCTGTACATGCAAAACTAGAAAAATATGTATATGAACTACTGTAAGTGAAATAGAATTCTTCGGAGATAGAGGGTCTGATTTAGAACCACATGTAATGCCCGCGTTGATTGAGTTAATACATTTTCTGCTACTGCACATACACAAAAACAATAAAAATTTCTTACAGTTCACGCATTACAGAGTGTATGAAGAAAGGTGCTATTGCCTTTAGTGGAGCCAAGAGGGGGGGCGGGTATCTTTGCTGCCCTTCCCCTTCCCTGTTGCTGACAGCCACACTTTGGGAGGGGAGAGAGGACTGGCCACTGCTGCAGCAGCCTCTCTCCTATCCCAGCACATGCTGGGGAGAAAGGTAACTGCAGCGGCAGACAGTCCTCTCTTTCTGCATGATGAAAGGAAGGGGGGCAATCGTGCGCTCCCTCCCACTGCCACCGCCCACCAGTTCTGACACTGCCCCTTCCTTGCAGCACACAGTCGCTTTGCAGCTACACGTAAGTTATATCTTTTACTATTTTCAATGGAACTGTGTGGCCATGTCTTCCCCTCATTGGCCACACCCCCTCACATTACCTGGGCCCTTCAAAGCTGTCGGTGCCCCTGGTTGCAATTAAGATGCATCAGAGAATGTTGGCATTACTGGTTAGTGACTGGAAGGTGGCTGAACAGACACGCCAAAATGGTCTATTTTATGTGTGTTATGGAAGTGTTGCGGGCAGCGGTTAAAGTGAGCTGGAATGGGGCGGAACTGCTTTCTGTCAGTTCCATTTCAAGACAGAACCAGTTTTGCCTCCTCCAGCCTACCTTACCCAAGAAGTCAGCACAGAGGGAGATGCAGGGCGCCTGCTGGGATTTTGTTCCACCACATCTCTAGGACCACTTTAAGCACTGGTTGCGGGCATCTGATAGAATATTTTGCAAACACAGATCAATCATTCAGTTTGGAGGCCATACTCAGATGTAAATCTGAACTTTCCAATGGGCTGGTGCAAGTTTCTTTGGTGTGACCAGTGGGGGTGTCTAAGATGCCATGAGTGGTATTACTATGTGTGCTAAGTTTCAGTGCTCATTGGTGCTGTACATATAAAAATTGTATTTTCAAAGTAAAATAATAATAATAATAATAATAAATAATAATAATAATAATAATAATAATAATAATAATAATATTTAATGATACATACAGGGTAACTAGTGTAGTATTTGTTTACATTTTATTTATATTTTTGATAAACGTAAAAGAAACTATGTAGATACTGTATTACATACATACTGTATATATATTTGATCATTTACCCTATGCTATTAAATTGTAATGTTTTTATTGTAAAACTAACAAATGCATTTTCGGAGTCAGAATCTAAACCCTTTGGTTCAACAATAATTATAATATGAAACTCTTTATTTTCTAATGCATAAACAAATAAATAAAATCTATTAGTTGGTGTAAAGAATGAGGGAGAATCCACCTCCATATTATTCCCAGTCAGCTGAATAGACTCACATTATCAGCACATCCTGAGACATACTGTAGCAGTACACTGTTCTAAGTGCTCAATAATTCACACATGGAAATAAAACTTTTTACATAATAGGTTGTGTATAGACAGAATATTAGATGGTACAGTATATCACATTGAGAACGGAAAATGAGAACATTGGGAGAAAATAGAACAAAGAACTACACTTTGTACAACTATTTTTATATTTTGTATGCAAGATCCAATACAGTACATTAAATTACAGTTCTCTTCTATCATGCGGTTGGATCATAGAGTAAATAAAAGGAAACAGGACCACATATCTAGTAAATTATTAAAAAGGATTTGAACTCTGAAAATAAAACCTCTATGATAGCATATAGATATTATCTCAACAAAGGAACCATTCTCTCAAGCTCTGTTGTGCTCGAGAGTCTTCCACAGATGAAGTGATAGTCCAAAATACCATTCACACAAAAGAGCTCAAAGGGCTTAAATTGCTATTGAAAGCTGGAAAGTTCCAGTGAAAGAATTGTTGAAGAAAAAAAAAGGGATAAGGAGGCTGAGTTAATAGCTATTAACAACTAGCTATTAATAATAGCACACCATGTTAGAAAACATTTATTTATTAATGTATTAATTTAAAAAAAGCAAAAAATACATTGTCATTTGTACAATAGGCAATGGGATTCTTCTAAGAAAAATGTTGTGGAAGAAATTCTGAAGTACTGTATAATGATATTAAAATATGATCACACCACTGCAGTTAGTGTGTCATTTTTACTTACTGATCTTACAAATCCTCAGATCTTTGATGATATGATGGTAATTGACAGCATATTTCTCATTCCAAGTGTAATAATTTTTTTCCCTAACAAAGAGACAGAAATAATTCACAATAATGCCTCCCCGGTAGGGACCCATGTAAACATTTAGTGGTTTAATGCTTAATAATATCCCATTAGCCTCATAATAGTAGTAGAGAGGGTATTAATTGACAATGTAATCTGATATATATAAAGGGAATCTTTCTGAAACCTTAAAACAGTAAAGAAATTTGCTGTATAGTGGCAGTGATGGGCACCCAGCATAAGTTTAATGGCACAATAATAGGCATGATGCGAAGGTAAGGATCTGCCTTCTCCTTAGAAAACACATCAAGGATTTATTGAAACTGGGGTGGCAGCCCTTCCGGGATTTGCTGGAAAATCTTGAGTTGTAAAGATAGACAGTCTGTGGTACACTCAGCTCCCCACTGGTAATTTATCCCAGTTAATCACTGGGTTGTGATGTTTCAGCCATGGTAGTCCAAAAATAAGAGTAACTGATGGAAAATGAACCAGCTAGAACTTTGAATGGAGAGCACCAATAGCTATAAGCACTGGTGGGACCTGTAGAGTTGCTTGACAAACTAAGAGGGGATTATCATCTAGGCTGCAGATGATACCAGGAAGTAGGAACCCAACCTTTCTGCTGGTGTGCTAAGGGACTGGGCAAAAACTATGTCCATAAAGTGTCCTGCATCTCCACTGTTCAAGAAGGAATACACCTCAGTGTGTTGCTTGTTGACAGAGACCCAAGCTGGAATTAACACAGAAATTTTGGAAGAAACTGACTATAAACCCTTCATTTAGGCCTTGTCTTTTCTTCAGAGGGCAGAAATGGGTGAGGTGACCTTTGCCACCACAATAGAGACACAAGCCAAATGTCTATCTTCTAGTTTTTTCTTCATCAGTCAGTTGGAATGCCCCTATCTGCATTGACAATGCAGGATCCTTCTGGACATCTGGAGTGTGGCACGAGGGGGCAATGATTGCTGCTCTTTTTTCATCCTCTGCTCTCTATTTTGACTGCTAATCTTAATTGTAGGCTGCATTCATTTATCCAGAGATTCAGGAGCTGGATACTGAATTAGGAAATATTTTATCTGCTTAGAGAGACCAATTGGTTTTGCAAGGCAGGATTATTCCAGTCAGTGTCATTGACCAATCGCCTGAACTTCTGTGGAATTCCGCCTTCGCCTAAGTGAGCACAAGTGAGCTTCCACTATCACTGCCCTATTTGAGTACTTGTATAGGACTCCAAGAGCAGAGAAAAAAGGCATCCATGGATTGAAGGGCTGTGTGACCATGTCTTAACACAAAAGCCCAAGTTTGTGGATCTCCGTGTAAGAGGGAAATAATTATTCACAAGTGCTAGGTTTTGGAGACAGATGAATGAGTCCTAGGTTGAAAATATAACTTGCAGCTTTCACAGAAGTTGAAAAACTTTTTCTAGTCACCAGAGAAGTGATCAAGCAGATTAAGTTTAGGATCGTTAGCAGACAGAGTTGATCTATGGCTTTCTTCCTGTGCTGAAACTCACAAAGCCAGTTCTTGCACCTTCGGTGTAAGGTTCTGGATATGATTAGCCAAAATTTTGGCAAGGCTTTGTGGTGAAGGATCCATATGGAACTAAATAATGCTCAGCGTTTTTGGGGATGATTATCATGTTATCAGCTGCAATGATAATGTAGCTATATAACTAAGCTAAGCAACACAAATTATTGGCCCATCTAGGAGTGGCACTGCAGTGTCCAAAAGGAGGGCAGATATAAAAAAAAGTCCCCAAACAGCACATCATGCAAAGATGAAAAAGAGTTGCAATGAGGTAGCTGTATGACTAAACTAAGTGACACAAGTGTGCAGCACAAACACCTGGCCCATCTAGGGTTGGCACTGCAGTCCCACTGCACTGATGGTGGATACCAGATGCACGTCTAACACCAGCATAGTTGTTATGGCCTCAGTAATCTGCGTTACAACAGGGTATATATACTGTATATACGACAGTATCACTGGAATTATATGGCAGACCACTAGACATATACAGCAGGATCACTGAACTGGACTTATACGCCAGTACCACTGGAATTATACGACAGTATCACTGGAATTATACGGCAGGATCACTGGACTTATACGCCAATATCACTGGACTTGTACGCCAATATCACTGGACTTATACTGCAGTACCACTGCACTGGACTTATACGCCAGTACCACTGGAATTATCTGGCAATATCACTGTAATTATACGCCAGTATCACAGGAATTATACGCCAGTATCACAGGAATTATATGGCAATACAGTACAAACTGCAAGGGACTTATACAGCAGCACTGGGGACATATAGCAGCAGAGGATACCACCACTGTGACTGGCTGGACTGAGCAGCACAAGACAGCACTGGAATCGCCACCTCACTTTACTGCCCACACAGACATTGAGGACATGTCCTCTCACTACACTTTCCGAGACTGGAGTGAAAATGGTGGTGACGCGTGGCTCCTTATATGGAATGCGAACCCCGCAAGAATCCGACAGTGAGATGATGACATTTTGCTTTGTTTTAGTTTCCAAACTAGGCAGGAAAACCCGAGCCTGACTCGGATCCGAGCTCGTGACGTGAAGTCCGGTAGGGTTCGGTTCTCTGAGAACCGAACTCACTCATCGCTAATAATAAAGGATAATAATAAATAAATAATAAATAAATACAGTATTTTCCCATAGGCAGAGTTGTATACAATTTGTAATGTTACCTCCTCTATGTGTGTCCCTGGTTTGCTACTAGTCTTCATAATCAGTTTACATTTTCACCCATCTTATGCTAGGGGCAAAAGATACGTCTTCATACAGATTTATTTTTTGCTTATGTTGTCCCATTGAAAGTCCATGAGACATAGGGGGAGATATACTAAGCCTTGGAGAGTTATAAAGTGAGCAAGATAAAGTACCAGCCAATTATCTCCTAACTGCCATGTTACAGGGGGTGTACTACAATATACCGGCAGAATGCTGGCAGCGGGGTGAGCGCATTTGCCACACTGCGGGCATGGTGGTACGGTGGCGCGCTGTGTGCCACGCTATTTATTCTCCCCCCAGAGGTGTTGTGGACACCCGAAGAGGGAGAATAGTTGTCAGTATCCCGACACCGGTATAGTAATAAAACTGAGAGAAAAGAAGGAGACACACTGCTGAGGCACGCTGCTGAGTGGATAGCTGGGAGTATATTTACTAAAGTGTATGTTTTTAGAAGAAGAGATGTTGCTCATAGCAACCATCCAGATTATACTTCTAGCATCTTCTAGAGCAGTGGTTCTCAACCTCAGTCCTCAAGAACCCCCAACAGTTCATGTTTTCCAGGTCTCCTCACAGGATTGCAAGTGAAATAATTTGCTCCACCTGTGGGTCTTTATAATGTGTCAGTGAGGAATGAATACACCTGTTGTTCAACTGCTAGGGGACCTGGAAAAAATGAACTCTTGGGGGTACTTGAGGACTGAGGTTGAGAACCATAGTTCTAGAGCAGGCATGTTCAAACTGCGGCCCTCCAGCTGTTGTGAAACTACATATCTTAACATGCCCTGACATAGTTTTGCTGTCCGAGAATGCTAAAGCTGTGCCAAGGCATGCTGGGATGTGTAGTTCTTAACAGCTGGAGGGCCGCAGTTTGGACATGCCTGTTCTAGAGGATAATAGCTAGAATTCGGTTGCAATGGACAATATCTCCACTTCTAAAATTCTGCACCTTAGTAAATATTTAATCTAGTCTTTAGCTGTTTTAGATTTTATGGCTGTTTAAGATAGTAAAAAAAAGTCCTGTAGTAAATTGTCCGTAGTGGTTGTTGATCTCATAGGCAGGGGTGTATCTACCCATTGGCCAGGATGGCACTCGCCATGGGCGCCAGCCGAGCAGGGGGCGCCGCCCGACGGTGCCACCCTCGGCCAATGGGTGGAATCCCTTAAGCCGTGCTGTGCCGAGCTGCCTGTGCATTGACTGGGATAGAGGGTTGAGGATCGTTCAGCAGGCAGGAGCTGGCACTGTGGGAGCATATGTGTATCTGGCACTGTGGGGGCATATCTAACACCATGGGGGCATATGTGTATCTGGCACTGTGGGGGCATGTGTGTATCTGGAACTGTGGGAGCATATGTGTATCTGGCACTGTAGGGGCATATGTGTATCTGGCACTATTGGGGGCATATGTGTATCTGGCACTATTGAGGACATATGTGTATCACGCCCCCATTTTTATTGGCCACGCCATATGTGTCATGTAGGCACACCCATTTTTTGGCATGTGCACACAGTACCACTAGGGATTTTTTTCTACTGCACTTTTTTGCACTACTATTTGATTATACTACCTGGAATTGGGTGGCACTGCCTCCTCAGCCAGGTCAGGCACTGCTGATGTCTCCTCAGTGTTATAAGAATTATTGTGTGGACATAATGTGTAAAGGGAACTGCTACTGTGTGGGCATGATGTGTATAAGGGATACTACTGAGTACAATAATTTGAATTGGGGTAACTATTGTATCGTCATGCCCCTTTCCCACAAGATCCATATCCATTTTTTGCACATGCACCTTCCCTATTTCATATATGGGGGGCGCCAGACCCTTACTTTGCCAGGGGTGCCCAGACCCATAGATACACCCCTGCTCATAGGGCAGAAATAGAGTTATTTATATCATGTAAAGAAAATATATTTTGAGTTTAAAACACTGCAATAGCTGTTATGTTTATTTAGGTGTTCTAAGTCTGTGGTCTTGTCTGTAACCAAGAAATGATGGCAATGCTTGCAGAATGTGCCTTTCATTATACTGTATGCTGGTTATCTTTCATTTTGCAAGAAACTTCCACCCAGAAGTTTTTTTTGTTCTATTGACAGTATGCCAGGGTTACATAGGATTCCTTAAAAATAAAGTGTTTGAAACTCAATGTACATTGAATACATGTTTGAAGAAAAGCTTTATTAGACCTTCTACCTCTCTATTAAGAGCAGGATCATCTAAGAGGGAATGGAAAATGTCTTCATAATGGTCACTATGAATTTTTAGTCATGCGATTTAGGTTATGTAGTGTTCCAGCTGTGCTCCAAGATTTTATGTATAAGAAATTAAGAGATTTCTTGCAGAAATTAATGTCTGTCTGTTTAAGTGACAAATTGATATTCTCTTCTCTGTGTCACGATCCTGACTGTACTTCTCATATTTGATGACTTAACCCTGCCATCTGTCCTGGATCCTGTGTCTTTTTGCTCACTGGGATAAACAACTTGTCAGTACCATGAGTTTCCTGATGCAGAGTTAACAAGCTCCACCTGTGGTGATTAATATTCTGTGTGAATCTGAATTCAGCAATCTGAAGTTTAGGCCCAAAAGCCAGCATCCTCTGTTCGTTTGCAGAAGTTCAGGCTTCAGTGTTCTTTCGGCCTGCTAGGCCTCACTCCACATCAGAGCATAGTCTAGAGTACTCACATGACAGTGACTGTTCACCTACCTGACCCAGAGCTGTCCAATCCTGTGCCAGCCCGAGACTCTCTGAATCACCTGGCACTGCTCACCAATCACCAAGGACCAGGAAGTATAAGTCAGGAGACTTGAGTTGGAGACTCTGCCAGTTCCTTGTGTCACACACAGCTCTGTGTGAGCTTTGAAGCTGAGCTCCCTAAAGGTAACACTTGTACTTCGGTTCTTGTAAAATTCTGCTCTTTTGCTACGTAATCTGGATTACAGTTGTGTTACCATTGATATCCAGTATTTCTACAGTCCCATCTTAAAGACACAGCTGCAGTATTCTACAATCTCATCTTAAAGCCACAGCTGCAGTATTCTTCAGTCTCATCTTAAAGCCACAGCTGCAGTATTCTACAGTCTCATCTTAAAGTCACAGCTGCAGTATTCTACAGTCTCGTCTTAAAGCCAATGCCTCAGTGTTCTACAGCCTTGTCTTAAAGTTACAGCCACAGTCATCGTTCTACTTTCAGTTGCGTTTCCAGTTATATCCGGTACCAGCCCAGATTACAGTTGTGTTCCAGTATACCGGTACAACAGCCCGGTTCACATTGCGGTTCCCAGCATCACTGGTAATCAGCCTGGTTCTCAGTCTCACCAGTAACCAGTCCGGTTCTCAATCTCGCCAGTAACCAGCCAAGCTCTGCGCAACTCCAGAGAACCTATTTCATAGTAACCTTGAGTACACAATCACCCACTCCTGTGACAGTATATCCAGTTTAATCTCACCAATACATTCACCATCCTGCTATCAACACCAAGTCCCTGATGATCCAGTGGTCAGGATACGGCTTCCTCTGCCGAGGCCCGGGTTCGATCCCCGGACAGGGATTGCTCCTTCTTCTCACTGATTCCTACAGACCAGCCTAATATACACATAGTCCTCTAGTCGCCTGCACAGATTTCACTAACACCGGATTCACAAAAACCATGGCCATGACAGTAGGAAATGGCCCCATGGACCCGGCCGAAGGTGTCTGTCTGACGCAAGACCTCCTAAGCAATACTGCAGGACGCTTGGAGGGTTTGGAATCGACTCAGCATCAATTGGCACAGTGTCTGCAGCAGAACTCGTTCTCCAGAGATTCTCGGATTCTCTGTACTCAGACTCCTGACCAACTGCGGATTCACTACCAGATGTTAATACAGTTACAATAACTTTTGACCAGTATTCTTTCTGTGATACCTGAACTCCTCAGGAATACCACCTACGTTGTTGATCCTGTTTTGTTTCATTCAGTTTCTAAAGTCTCTTCCCCTGTACAAGGAAAAGTTGTTCATCAGAGCTACCCACGGCCTAAGCTCTCTGGAGCTGAATGTCAGCAGCGTAGGGAGCTACACCTGTGTCTTTATTGTGGAAATTCTGGTCATTATGTTAAGGATTGCATTCTTCACAAGCCAGGAAATGGTGACAAATCTCAGTATCATAGCGCTCATATCTACAAGTCATCCACAGTAGCCGATCCTGCTACTGCTGATGGGGGTGTCAAGAAGGCTACTCTAAAAGAGACTCAAATTTATGACTGGGGTCCTGTGATTAAAAGACCCTATTCCAAGTTGGGTGTCCAGAAAACAATGTTCAAGCCTTTTAAAGTCACAGAGGATTCCGTGTCTTCAGCCCAAGGAGGGGCATCTGTGTCTTCAGCCCAAGGAGGGGCATCTGTCTTCAGCACTTGGAGGGGCATCTGTGTCTTCAGCCCAAGGAGGGGCATCTGTGTCTTCAGCCCAAGGAGGGGGATCTGTGTCTTCAGCCCAAGGAGGGGCGTCCGTGTCTTCAGCCCAAGGAGCGGCATCCGTGTCTTCAACCCAAGGAGGGGTATCCGTGTCTTCAGCCCAAGGAGGGATGTCCATGTATTCAGCCCCAGGAGGGGGTTTAAAGCATCCAGCCCTAGGAGGGGGTTCAGAGCATCCAGCCCCAGGAGGGGTTCTGAATGTCCAGCCCAAGAAAGGTTATAAAATGTTCAAGATTTAGTAGGGGCATTTGAGTCTTCTAGTCAAAAAGGAGTATCTGATCTGCCAACCCCAGGAGGGGTGCTGGAAATAACAACCCTGAGAGAGGTGTCTGATTCGTCAACTCCAGGAAGGGTCACCACAGTTTCAGCCCAAAGGGAAGCATCCAGAGTCAAGTTTCCTGATGGGAATCTTTGTGCTACAGATGCAGTTATGAACTCCTGTTTGCCATCTCCTGAGAGCGCCACCATGTTGGCATCCAGGATGGGCTATCTGAACACTTGGATTCTACTCACTCTGGTTCCAGCCTGAATCCATCTCCTCCGGTTCCAGCCAGTCCAGCAATACTCCAGGCCCAGCCTGGTCAGTCCGTCCCAGTTCCAGCCAGTCCAGCAATACTCCAGGCTCCGCCTGGTCAGCCCGTCCCGGTTCCAGCTGGTCCAGCAATACTCCAGGACCAGCCTGGTCAGTATCCTTTAGTTCCAGCTAATTCAAGTATCCTTGGATCCAATCCAGTCCTACTCGTCCAGCCAAATATTTCACCAGTTTCAGTCAGGTCAAGCTCATCTGGACTCAAAGCGATTCTAAGCATTGATCTGAGTAAAGAACTTTTGTCAGTTAGTCCCAGTAAAGGACTTCCACCATCTAGTTCTAAAATTAGACTTCAGTTTGTCTCTAATTCTGTTTCCTCATCTTCCAGCACTGAGTCCACAGCTTCTGCGGGGAACTCTAATACCTCTTCTCATCAATGTCAGAATAATTATGCTGTAGCCGCTAAAGTTAAGAAAAATCCCAAGGCTGTTTACAGAACGTGCTACAGAGTTGGATACCGATCTGAGTACAGTTTTCTCAGCTTTGTCCATAAGCATTTCTGAGCAATCTATTGTTCCATCTTCTGATTTGGTTAAAGGACGTCAGGCTAATATTGCTGAGAAGGTTAGTGATGTTGCTTCCTCTGTCCAGTCCCCAGAGTCATTTACCTCAGTCGCAGACGCAAGTGTTGCAGCATCAGGGAGAATTACTAGCGTTTACATCCAGAAGGACATTTCAAGTGATTTCTCAGTTGAGGATTTCAGCCAGACAAATTCAGAAAGGATATTTCTTCATCAAACTGATGTCCCTCAAACCATCTCCAATCCAGCTTCTGAGGGTGCGTCATCAGTTTCAGACTCTAAGCTTTCAACCACTGCTTTAGCACCTATTTTATTTATTGGAGATTTATTGCAATATGCCACTCTAGTTGATCGATTTCTCTCTCTGATGGAGTCAGATCCTTCGGGTGCAGTAACTCCTTCCAACATTACTCGACATCTGTTCCTGGCATTCAGAGGAAGAGCTTTGGAGTGGGATAACATGCTTTTTGAGAGTAATGATCCTGTGTTTCATGATTTACAGACTTTTAGTAAAGCTGTGGTTAAAGAATTTAGTCCTAAACCTTTGGAATCTGACTAGGTTAAAAAATCATGATCAAAAGGAAATTCAGGTGCTTCTTCATTCGACCTGAAACAGTCTGATGCAGAAGGAAGTTTGTCCTGTCCTTCCAAGGAGAATTTAAGTATCTCCTGCTGTAAGAATCCCACCATTAAAATTTGTCATGTAGGAGTCTCTCTTAGCCCAATACTAAGTTCTCCGCCAACTAATTTAAAACTCCAGTGCACTTCTTTGTCATCTTAAAACTGTGTATCTAAGGGAGATTCATATTTTCCATTAGACTTGGACTCAGATTCTGAATTTGATCCAGTTCATGATGCTACTCCTTCCCTGAGAGGTCCTGTGTTTTCTTTGGAAGTTTGTTCTTTACAGGATATTCCACTCTCCCTGGTTAAATCCAGATGTTCCCATAAGAAGAAGAGGCATCAATGAAGGTCCTAAGTTCTTCTGTTCCTCTAAGTGTCAAGAGGGGTGTTCGGAGTCCACCCTTGAAGAAGGGGTACTCTCACAATCCTCACTGTAGTTCTCATATTTAGTGACTTACCCCTGCCATCTATCCTGGATCCTGTGTCTCTTTGCTCACTGGGATAAACAGCTTGTCAGTACCATGAGTTTCCTGAGTGCAGAGTTAAAGAGCTCCACCTGTGGTGATTAATCTTTTGTGTGAATCTGAATTCAGCAATCTGAAGTTTAGGCCTAAAAGCCAGCATCCTCTGTTTGTTTGCAGAAGTTCAGGCTTCAGTGTTCTTTTGGCCAGCTAGGCTTCACTCCACATCAGAGCCTAGTCTAGAGTAATCACATGACAGTGACTGTTCACCTGACCCAGAGCTGTCCAATCCTGTGCCAGCCTGAGACTCTCTGAATCACCTGACACTGCTCACCAATCACCAAGGACCAGGAAGTATAAGTCAGGAGACTTGAGTTGGAGACTCTGCCAGTTCCTTGTGTCACACACAGCTCTGTGTGAGCTTTGAAGCTGAGCTCCCTAAAGGTAACACTTGTACTTCGGTTCTTGTAAAATTCTGCTCTTTTGCTACCCAATCTGGATTACAGTTGTGTTACTATTGATATCCAGTATTTCTATAGTCCCATCTTAAAGACACAGCTGCAGTATTCTACAATCTCATCTTAAAGCCACAGCTGCAGTATTCTTCAGTCTCATCTTAAAGCCACAGCTGCAGTATTCTTCAGTCTCATCTTAAAGCCACAGCTGCAGTATTCTACAATCTCATCTTAAAGCCACAGCTGCAGTATTCTTCAGTCTCATCTTAAAGCAACAGCTGCAGTATTCTACAATCTCATCTTAAAGCCACAGCTGCAGTATTCTACAGTCTCATCTTAAAGCCACATCTGCAGTATTCTTCAGTATCATCTTAAAGCCACTGCTGCAGTATTCTACAATCTCATCTTAAAGCCACAGCTGCAGTATTCTACAGTCTCATCTTAAAGCCACAGCTGCAGTATTCTTCAGTCTCATCTTAAAGCCACAGCTTCAGTATTCTACAGTCTCATCTTAAAGCCACAGCTGCAGTATTCTCCAGTCTCATCTTAAAGTCAAAGCCGCAGTGTTCTTCAGCCTTGTCTTAAAGTCACAGCCACAGTCATCGTTCTAGTTTCAGTTGCGTTTCCAGTTATATACATGGTACCAGCCCGGATTACAGTTGCGTTCCAGTATACTGGTACAACAACCCGGTTCACAGTGTGGTTCCCAGCATCACCGGTAACCAGCCTGGTTCTCAGTCTCACCAGTAACCAGTCCGGTTCTCAATCTCACCAGTAACCAGCTAAGTTCTGTGCAACTCCAGAGAACCTATTTTATAGTAACCTTGAGTACACAAGCACCCACTCCTGTAACAGTATATACATTTCAATCCCACCAATACATTCACCATCCTGCTATCAACACCAAGTCCCTGGTGATCCAGTGGTCAGGATAGGGCTTCCTCTGCTGAGGCCCGGGTTCAATCCATGGTCAGGGATTGCTCCTTATTCTCACTGATTCCTACAGACCAGCCTAATATACACATAGTCCTCCAGTTGCCCGCACAGACTTCACTAACACCGGGTTCACAAAAACCACAGCCATGACACTGAAGGAGATAATTGCTTTGGAAAGGTGAATACAAAACCATTTAGATTTTCTAATATGAGAAATGTAAATTCTAAGTTGATAAAGTCACTTTTATAGGCTATATAATATTAACCAATGGACCCTGACAAGTTTTATACTACAGTATCTGAGGTTGGTCACTGCCAGCAACCTAAAAGTGATAGAAAGTTCAGTGGGCTTTTATAATTACTAATCGATAAAAAGAAGTTTGCTTTCAAAGCATTTAAATTTACAGGAAAGGAGGATTCGTTCCAGTACTACAAGGAATGCAATAAAAGATGCAAAAATGCAATAAGAGCAGCTAAAATTGAAAACAAAAGCAAATTGCTATAGAGAGTAAAACCAATCCTAATTTTTTTGAATACATAAACAGTAAAAGGTTAAAAAAGGAGAACATAGGTCCAATAAAGGATGAATTTGGAGTATTGGTTAATGATGACGAATCAAAAGCAGAAATACTGAATACATTTTTTACCTCAGTGTTCACCAGAGAAGAACTGATGGTGGGAATAGTGCATAGCGATAGTGACAGTAAGGATTCTTGGTTAGATACTTGTTTAAGCGAACAAGTAGTCAGGGAGAGATTACGCAAAATAAAGATTAATAAATCACCTCGCCCGGACGGACTTCATCCAAGGGTTCTTATGAAGCTTAAGTCACAACTAGCAAGACCCCTATACTTGATTTTCAATAGTTCATTTATATCTGGCATGGTTCCAAAGGATTGGCGTATAGCAGAGGTAGTGCCATTATTTAAAAAGGTATCCAAAAATCATCTGGGTAACTACAGGCCGGTTAGTTTGACATCTATAGTGGGGAAAATATTGGAAGGAATTCTAAGGGAAAGAATTCAGGAGTATCTGCAGACCACTAAGATTATTAGCAAGAACCTGCATGGGTATTGTGAAGGACAGATCATGTCAAACTGACTTAGTTAACTTCTACGAGGAAGTGAGCGATAATCTTGACCAAGGAAAAGCAATGGATGTGGTCTACTTAGATTTTGCAAAAGCCTTCACAGGAGACTAATCATCAAATTAAAGGAACTTGGCCTAGGAAAAACTGTTTGTATATGGATAAGTAACTGGCTGGACAACAGGGTACAGCAAGTAGTGGTTAACAGGAAGTCCTCAAGCTGGACACCAGTAGTCAGCGGAATACCACAGGGGTCCGTACTCGGTCCACTACTGTTCAACATATTTATCAATGATCTAGAAATAGGCCTGGAAAGCACAGTGTCAATCTTTGCAGATGATGCTAAACTGTGTAGGGTAATTAATTCAGAAATAGATGTGGAGTCTTTGCAGAATGACTTATCTAAACTTAAAATCTGGGCATCTAAATGGAGAATAGGTTCAATATAGAAAAATGCAAGGTTATGCATTTCGGGACTAAAAAGAAACTTGCATCCTACGTATTAAACGGGGAAAGTCTAGGGGTAACAGTTTTGGAAAAATATTTGGGGGTACTCATTGATAATAAGCTTAATAACGTGTACAATTTCAAAGCGCAGTAAAGAAGGCAAGTAAGGTGTTAGCGTGCATAAAACGGGGAATTGAGACAAGGGATGAGGATGTAATTCTGCCGCTGTACAAATCATTGGTACGTCTGCACCTGGAATATTGTGTTCAGTTTTGGGCACCACTGTATAAAAAAGATATTGGTGAACTCGAAAGGGTTCAAAGGCGAGCTACAAAATTAATTAAAGGGCTAGAGGGACTGGATTACGAGGAAAGGTTTACTAGGTTGAACATGTATACACTGGAAAAAAGGCGTCAAAGAGGAGACATTATTAATGTCTTCAAATGTAAGCTCTCACGAGCAGGGCCCTCTTCCCTCATGTGCTATCCTTTCTTACTTTAATAATCTTCATCTGCACCAATTCCATCAGTCTTCTGCCACCTGATACTTATTCCAGTGTCATCTGCTGATGTAACTATGTTTATTTACCCTGTACTTGTCCTATACTGTCATCAACTGTAAGTTGCTGTTTTCCTGTTTGATTATTTGTTTATGTACTCTGTAATTGGGCGCTGCGGAACCCTTGTGGCACCATATAAATAAAGGATAATAATAATAATAATAAATATATAAAGGTGCACTACAAAGAGTTATCAGAGTAATAATTTATAATTGTTTATGACACGTGGGCACTCGCTGAGGCTGGAGGAGAGAAAATTCCGTATGCAACGGAGGAAAGGGTTCTTTACTGTTAGGGCAATAAGGATTTGGAATTCCTTGCCATGGAAGGTGGTAATGGTGGACTCTGTAACTGCATTTAAAAGGGGATTGGATGAATTTCTGATTCAAATATTGACGTTGTTAATCCGGATGTAATATGATTTGTAGTTGTGAACTAGTCATAAAGCATTCTTCAACAGGTACAGTAAAATATACTGAACATAATACAAAATACAGGTTGAACGCGATGGGCATTTTACCTCTTTACAACCTCAATTACTATGTTACTATTTTACTATAGACAATCCATTAGGTCATGTGCTGCGACCATAAAGGGACATTCCTTCAGAATTGTCAATTGAGTTACTGGCAGTTTTTAAAAAGTGGAGGTATTGGCTAGATGTTTCACCCTATACAATCAGGGTTCAAACTGACTATAAAAAAAAAATCTGCAGTACATGAAGCCTGCCAAAAGAATGGACCTCTGGCAGACAAGGAGAGATATTTTCTTATCTGATATAGGTACAATTTTACTATTTCTTTCTGGTCAAGTTATAGGTAAACAAAAGTAGATGTGCTTTATTGCAGCTATTTGCAGAAGCTTGCCGAAGTGTTAGAGAATGTTTCAAGAGTTAGCTATTATTTATACTACTGAGCATGATAGTAAATTTCTTTGCCACCCTGTAATTATTATGATGATGAATCAACTTTTGTTTAGAGATGTTTGATGACTTTCTATGAATAAACCATATTTTGCTGGGAGTTGTGAAATTTGTGCCATAAACAAGGGTCAGAGGAGTTGGTCTACTGTTCAGTTCAGTATCTTTTCATGTCAAATTGGTCCTGGATACATATATAGGGCGAGCCAAAAAAAACAAAAACTCCCAGATTTCAAAGGTTACCAAAAATGCTATTCAGAATTTTAGCACATAATCTAGAAGCGCATGGAATGCATTTTATTTTCAATTGGATTTGAATATGATATTGTCCATATGGTGGCCTTCATTCTGGATGCACATTTGTAGTCTTTATCTGAAGTTTCACATCAATCGGTGGGTCATTTCTGGCATTATAGCTGTAACTTCTTGACGAAGCACACTTTCATTTGTCTGGCTACGTATACAAGCAGAATGTTCATTACTGAGCAGAAAACCATCCTCATAAAAAGCCTCTACACAGCCAATAGGGCCATCAGAAAGCTGAGGTTTACAAACATCGACCAAGAACCATTATTGAACTGAAGGTTGCTATACAACAAGAAGTGAAAATATCTTATTCAAAAACAATTGAAAATAAAGTGTTTTCCATGCACTTTTAGATTATGTAGTATATTTTGAATAGCATTTACCATGCCTTTTTTGTTAATCTTTCAAATCTGGGAGGTGTTTTTTAGAGATGAGCGGGTTCGGTTTCTCTGAAACCGAACCCGCACGAACTTCATGTTTTTTTCACGGGTCCGAGCAGACTCGGATCCTCCCGCCTTGCTCGGTTAACCCGAGCGCGCCCGAACGTCATCATGACGCTGTCGGATTCTCGCGAGACTCGGATTCTATATAAGGAGCCGCGCGTCGCCGCCATTTTCACACGTGCATTGAGATTGATAGGGAGAGGACGTGGCTGGCGTCCTCTCCATTAGAAATTAGATTAGAAGAGAGAGAGAGATTGTGCAGAGTCAGACAGAGTTTACCACAGTGACCAGTGCAGTTGTTGTTAGTTAACTTTTATTTATTTTAATATATCCGTTCTCTGCTATATCCGTTCTCTGCCTGAAAAAAAACGATACACAGCAGCAGCCAGTCACACAGTGTGACTCAGTCTGTGTGCACTCAGCTCAGCCCAGTGTGCTGCACATCAATGTATAAAAGGCAAAGCTTATAATAATTGTGGGGGAGACTGGGGAGCACTGCAGGTTGTTATAGCAGGAGCCCCCAGGAGTACATAATATTATATTAATTTAAAATTAAACAGTGCACACTTTTGCTGCAGGAGTGCCACTGCCAGTGTGACTAGTGGTGACCAGTGCCTGACCACCAGTATAGTAGTATATTGTTGTATGTATTGTATACTATCTCTTTATCAACCAGTCTATATTAGCAGCAGACACAGTACAGTGCGGTAGTTCACGGCTGTGGCTACCTCTGTGTCGGCAGTCGGAACTCAGCAGGCAGTCCGTCCATCCATAATTGTATTACAATATATACCACCTAACCGTGGTATTTTTTTTTCTTTCTTTATACCGTCGTCATAGTGTCATACTAGTTGTTACGAGTATACTACTATCTCTTTATCAACCAGTGTACAGTGCGGTAGTTCACGGCTGTGGCTACCTCTGTGTCGGCAGTCGGCAGGCAGTCCGTCCATCCATAATTGTATTATTATTATAATATATACCACCTAACCGTGGTTTTTTTTTCATTCTTTATACCGTCATAGTGTCATACTAGTTGTTACGAGTATACTACTATCTCTTTATCAACCAGTGTACAGTGCGGTAGTTCACGGCTGTGGCTACCTCTGTGTCGGCAGTCGGCAGGCAGTCCGTCCATCCATAATTGTATTATTATTATAATATATACCACCTAACCGTGGTTTTTTTTTCATTCTTTATACCGTCATAGTGTCATACTAGTTGTTACGAGTATACTACTATCTCTTTATCAACCAGTGTACAGTGCGGTAGTTCACGGCTGTGGCTACCTCTGTGTCGGCAGTCGGCAGGCAGTCCGTCCATCCATAATTGTATTATTATTATAATATATACCACCTAACCGTGGTTTTTTTTTCATTCTTTATACCGTCGTCATAGTGTCATACTAGTTGTTACGAGTATACTACTATCTCTTTATCAACCAGTGTACAGTGCGGTAGTTCACGGCTGTGGCTACCTCTGTGTCGGCAGTCGGCAGGCAGTCCGTCCATCCATAATTGTATTATTATTATAATATATACCACCTAACCGTGGTTTTTTTTCCATTCTTTATACCGTCGTCATAGTGTCATACTAGTTGTTACGAGTATACTACTATCTCTTTATCAACCAGTGTACAGTGCGGTAGTTCACGGCTGTGGCTACCTCTGTGTCGGCAGTCGGCAGGCAGTCCGTCCATCCATAATTGTATTATTATTATAATATATACCACCTAACCGTGGTTTTTTTATACCACCTAACCGTGGCAGTCCGTCCATAATTGTATACTAGTATCCAATCCATCCATCTCCATTGTTTACCTGAGGTGCCTTTTAGTTCTGCCTATAAAATATGGAGAACAAAAAAGTTGAGGTTCCAAAATTAGGGAAAGATCAAGATCCACTTCCACCTCGTGCTGAAGCTGCTGCCACTAGTCATGGCCGAGACGATGAAATGCCAGCAACGTCGTCTGCCAAGGCCGATGCCCAATGTCATAGTACAGAGCATGTCAAATCCAAAACACCAAATATCAGAAAAAAAAGGACTCCAAAACCTAAAATAAAATTGTCGGAGGAGAAGCGTAAACTTGCCAATATGCCATTTACCACACGGAGTGGCAAGGAACGGCTGAGGCCCTGGCCTATGTTCATGGCTAGTGGTTCAGCTTCACATGAGGATGGAAGCACTCAGCCTCTCGCTAGAAAACTGAAAAGACTCAAGCTGGCAAAAGCACCGCAAAGAACTGTGCGTTCTTTGAAATCCCAAATCCACAAGGAGAGTCCAATTGTGTCGTTTGCGATGCCTGACCTTCCCAACACTGGACGTGAAGAGCATGCGCCTTCCACCATTTGCACGCCCCCTGCAAGTGCTGGAAGGAGCACCCGCAGTCCAGTTCCTGATAGTCAGATTGAAGATGTCAGTGTTGAAGTACACCAGGATGAGGAGGATATGGGTGTTGCTGGCGCTGGGGAGGAAATTGACCAGGAGGATTCTGATGGTGAGGTGGTTTGTTTAAGTCAGGCACCCGGGGAGACACCTGTTGTCCGTGGGAGGAATATGGCCGTTGACATGCCAGGTGAAAATACCAAAAAAATCAGCTCTTCGGTGTGGAGGTATTTCACCAGAAATGCGGACAACAGGTGTCAAGCCGTGTGTTCCCTTTGTCAAGCTGTAATAAGTAGGGGTAAGGACGTTAACCACCTCGGAACATCCTCCCTTATACGTCACCTGCAGCGCATTCATAATAAGTCAGTGACAAGTTCAAAAACTTTGGGTGACAGCGGAAGCAGTCCACTGACCAGTAAATCCCTTCCTCTTGTAACCAAGCTCACGCAAACCACCCCACCAACTCCCTCAGTGTCAATTTCCTCCTTCCCCAGGAATGCCAATAGTCCTGCAGGCCATGTCACTGGCAAGTCTGACGAGTCCTCTCCTGCCTGGGATTCCTCCGATGCATCCTTGCGTGTAACGCCTACTGCTGCTGGCGCTGCTGTTGTTGCCGCTGGGAGTCGATGGTCATCCCAGAGGGGAAGTCGTAAGCCCACTTGTACTACTTCCAGTAAGCAATTGACTGTTCAACAGTCCTTTGCGAGGAAGATGAAATATCACAGCAGTCATCCTACTGCAAAGCGGATAACTGAGGCCTTGGCATCCTGGGTGGTGAGAAACGTGGTTCCGGTATCCATCATTACTGCAGAGCCAACTAGAGACTTGTTGGAGGTACTGTGTCCCCGGTACCAAATACCATCTAGGTTCCATTTCTCTAGGCAGGCGATACCGAAAATGTACACAGACCTCAGAAAAAGAGTCACCAGTGTCCTAAAAAATGCAGCTGTACCCAATGTCCACTTAACCACGGACATGTGGACAAGTGGAGCAGGGCAGGGTCAGGACTATATGACTGTGACAGCCCACTGGGTAGATGTATGGACTCCCGCCGCAAGAACAGCAGCGGCGGCACCAGTAGCAGCATCTCGCAAACGCCAACTCTTTCCTAGGCAGGCTACGCTTTGTATCACCGCTTTCCAGAATACGCACACAGCTGAAAACCTCTTACGGCAACTGAGGAAGATCATCGCGGAATGGCTTACCCCAATTGGACTCTCCTGTGGATTTGTGGCATCGGACAATGCCAGCAATATTGTGTGTGCATTAAATCTGGGCCAATTCCAGCACGTCCCATGTTTTGCACATACCTTGAATTTGGTGGTGCAGAATTTTTTAAAAAACGACAGGGGCGTGCAAGAGATGCTGTCGGTGGCCAGAAGAATTGCGGGACACTTTCGGCGTACAGGCACCACGTACAGAAAACTGGAGCACCACCAAAAACTACTGAACCTGCCCTGCCATCATCTGAAGCAAGAAGTGGTAACGAGGTGGAATTCAACCCTCTATATGCTTCAGAGGTTGGAGGAGCAGCAAAAGGCCATTCAAGCCTATACAATTGAGCACGATATAGTAGGTGGAATGCACCTGTCTCAAGTGCAGTGGAGAATGATTTCAACGTTGTGCAAGGTTCTGATGCCCTTTGAACTTGCCACACGTGAAGTCAGTTCAGACACTGCCAGCCTGAGTCAGGTCATTCCCCTCATCAGGCTTTTGCAGAAGAAGCTGGAGGCATTGAAGAAGGAGCTAAAAGGGAGCGATTCCGCTAGGCATGTGGGACTTGTGGATGCAGCCCTTAATTCGCTTAACAAGGATTCACGGGTGGTCAATCTGTTGAAATCAGAGCACTACATTTTGGCCACCGTGCTCGATCCTAGATTTAAAGCCTACCTTGGATCTCTCTTTCCGGCAGACACAGGTCTGCTGGGGTTGAAAGACCTGCTGGTGACAAAATTGTCAAGTCAAGCGGAACGCGACCTGTCAACATCTCCTCCTTCACATTCTCCCGCAACTGGGGGTGCGAGGAAAAGGCTCAGAATTCCGAGCCCACCCGCTGGCGGTGATGCAGGGCAGTCTGGAGCGACTGCTGATGCTGACATCTGGTCCGGACTGAAGGACCTGACAACGATTACGGACATGTCGTCTACTGTCACTGCATATGATTCTCTCAACATTGATAGAATGGTGGAGGATTATATGAGTGACCGCATCCAAGTAGGCACGTCACACAGTCCGTACTTATACTGGCAGGAAAAAGAGGCAATTTGGAGGCCCTTGCACAAACTGGCTTTATTCTACCTAAGTTGCCCTCCCACAAGTGTGTACTCCGAAAGAGTGTTTAGTGCCGCCGCTCACCTTGTCAGCAATCGGCGTACGAGGTTACATCCAGAAAATGTGGAGAAGATGATGTTCATTAAAATGAATTATAATCAATTCCTCCGCGGAGACATTGACCAGCAGCAATTGCCTCCACAAAGTACACAGGGAGCTGAGATGGTGGATTCCAGTGGGGACGAATTGATAATCTGTGAGGAGGGGGATGTACACGGTGATATATCGGAGGGTGAAGATGAGGTGGACATCTTGCCTCTGTAGAGCCAGTTTGTGCAAGGAGAGATTAATTGCTTCTTTTTTGGGGGGGGTCCAAACCAACCCGTCATATCAGTCACAGTCGTGTGGCAGACCCTGTCACTGAAATGATGGGTTGGTTAAAGTGTGCATGTCCTGTTTTGTTTATACAACATAAGGGTGGGTGGGAGGGCCCAAGGATAATTCCATCTTGCACCTCTTTTTTCTTTTCTTTTTCTTTGCATCATGTGCTGATTGGGGAGGGTTTTTTGGAAGGGACATCCTGCGTGACACTGCAGTGCCACTCCTAGATGGGCCCGGTGTTTGTGTCGGCCACTAGGGTCGCTAATCTTACTCACACAGCTACCTCATTGCGCCTCTTTTTTTCTTTGCGTCATGTGCTGTTTGGGGAGGGTTTTTTGGAAGGGACATCCTGCGTGACACTGCAGTGCCACTCCTAGATGTGCCCGGTGTTTGTGTCGGCCACTAGGGTCGCTAATCTTACTCACACAGTCAGCTACCTCATTGCGCCTCTTTTTTTCTTTGCGTCATGTGCTGTTTGGGGAGGGTTTTTTGGAAGGGACATCCTGCGTGACACTGCAGTGCCACTCCTAGATGGGCCCGGTGTTTGTGTCGGCCACTAGGGTCGCTAATCTTACTCACACAGCTACCTCATTGCGCCTCTTTTTTTCTTTGCGTCATGTGCTGTTTGGGGAGGGTTTTTTGGAAGGGACATCCTGCGTGACACTGCAGTGCCACTCCTAGATGGGCCCGGTGTTTGTGTCGGCCACTAGGGTCGCTTATCTTACTCACACAGCGACCTCGGTGCAAATTTTAGGACTAAAAATAATATTGTGAGGTGTGATGTGTTCAGAATAGGCTGAAAATGAGTGTAAATTATGTTTTTTGAGGTTAATAATACTTTGGGATCAAAATTACCCCCAAATTCTATGATTTAAGCTGTTTTTTAGGGTTTTTTGAAAAAAACACCCGAATCCAAAACACACCCGAATCCGACAAAAAAAATTCGGTGAGGTTTTGCCAAAACGCGGTCGAACCCAAAACACGGCCGCGGAACCGAACCCAAAACCAAAACACAAAACCCGAAAAATTTCCGGCGCTCATCTCTAGTGTTTTTTTGCCTCACCTGGTACATATAAAATGAATTGTATCCAGTAAAGTTGGATTTACAGTAGAGGATTAAATATAATACACAATCTGAATAAAGTCAAAAGCAATATTATTGGAGTCTTCCCTTAGCAAATAAATCACAAATATGCTGCAGATGTTAATTTGGGGAATTGTGCAGGCTATGTTTATCCTGGTGGTAGACTTGCTGGCTGGAGATGGACTGCCAGTTTGTTGCCCATAGAGGATAGCAATTTTGTTTGGGAACCTGAAGACAGAGCAGCTGATTTTCCAGTCAGTGGATTCATCTCAGCAGAGAGGGTCAGAATCCATCCATCTAGGTTCCATCAAACTTTGTATTGTAGACATAGGAACTGGTAGGTCTGGGCAATAGATGATATTGAATTAAAGATAACTTGGGCACTAAAGGTGCTGCATACTGGAGTAGACACTGTGATATTAGCTCAATGAGGATGGCACTTGGGACTAGGCTGCAAACAGTGGCACTTCCAGACTGAGACTGGAATCAGTGATGTCTTTTAACCAGACTGGAACCAGCAATGTCTCTGGAGAGGACTGGAACTGGCAATGTCTCTAGACCAGACTGGAAGTGGCATTGTCTCTAGTCTTGGCTGGAGCTAGTGATGTCTCTGGACCAGACTGGAACTGGTGATGTCTCTGGACTGTACTGGAACCAGCTATGGTTCAGGGTACTAGGCTGGGACTGGCTAAGGCTCAGTGAAACAGGAATAGGTAACTGGATTCACTTGGCACAGGACTGACAACTGGCTGGGTCCTGTAGTTCACCAGATAGGACTGAATGAGAAACAGGCACTACACAATAGTGGTGGCAGTTGGCTGGAACCAGTAGCTCTTCATGGATATAGCACTATAAGCAAAAAACACTAAATACTGGTGGCTACTGGCTTGATGGTTTCACTGGGAGCTGGCTGACACATGTAGTTCTCTGGATATAGCTGAGCTTGGTAAACAGTGAAGTAATCTCTGAAAACTAGGAAATAGTGTCTGTGCTACAGGGTACTGGTATTCTGGCAAGAGGTTTCAAAATGTACACACAGAATCATGTGCTACTTGCAGGCAATTCAGGGGTTAATACCATACCAGGATTTAGGAGCAAGCAGTGCACTGGACCAGCAACTGATTAACAGGTCTGTGACTATTAGAGTGCCACAGCAAGCTAGGAAATAGGCTCTTGCACACAGCTGCAGACTGAAAGCTTACATGCACTTGAGAGTTCTGAAATCAATGAGCTGTAGCAGAGAACTGTGCAAGCTGTGACACTGAAAACAGGTATGTGGAACTTGGAAACTGAAGCAGGCTAAATGAACTCATGAATGAATGTGGAAGGAAGTTTTCACAGCAGGGAACCTAGCAATGCAGCAACTGAGGACAACAAAGAACTATAGTCAATAATACTCTGGAGCCAAAATAAGCAATGAGGCTTGCTGCACACACTAGCCTTGGAGTCAGAATGTGACTAATTGCTCTGGATCTGAACTACGGTACTGGCCAGAGGAAACTTATAAAGGAGTTGCATGTTTCTGGTTGCTATTGCCAGTTTACACAAGGAACACTCACACAGCTGACATACTCCAACATGGATGTCTGTTTATCTGTTTTCAGACAAAGACATGCAGGAAATCTGACATGCAGGACAGGTTGCAAGGTACTGTAAGTGCTGAATTGCTTAGTGCTTGAAATGAGTATTGCGAGTCAGATTCCTTACAGTGAAGAATAATTATTGTCTTTGAATAAGCAGGAATCAGCTGTCTGGAAATGTATTTCTCCATGAATGGTAGCTTTTGTGATGAAGAGTCTGTGCAGGGTGTGGTTGGTTTATTTCTGGGTGTGCTGGGCTCAATTTGACAGGGTCCCAGGTGGATGGTGACTAGAACGTAATTTTTCAGTTCAGCCTTATGGGGAAATGTAATAGTGTCTAAGTTTGCGGAGGTCCAAGATTTCAGCCAAGATTGGCTGTGATTTTAAAGCAGCAATTATTTGCAAGCAAAACCAGGTTGGTTTTGACATGCAAATGATTGCCACTTTAAAAATATGAGCAATCTCGGCTGATATCCGGGACCTCTGCAAACTCGGACTCTATTACATTTCCCATCTAGAGTGTGTCTGTATGCTTAGCACATTTTCATGTAAAAGGAAATTTTAATGAAATTATTATGCGAAAACAACTCCAAAATTCACATCCTTGCCTTTAAAAGATCAAATTATTTTTTTTTTAGTTCAGTAGAACGATTGCAAAGATCATGGAAATAATGAGAATATATTGCAGCAGTTAGCCTGCTATATAATTAGCATAAAAGCGTGAGGGATTTATATACATAGTTGCAGCGCTTAAAGTGGTCCTGGATAGGTGGTGGAACTCATTTTCCCCGACATCTATCCTCACCCCTTACCCCACATTAGTGGAGCCAGTGTTAGTGTTTTCGGCACCTCCCTACAAACTATAAATTAGTGCCCTACTACCCATAGTTTATAAAGGGACATTGATCTCACAAATAAGCAGCGTGATCACATAATAGTACCCCCATTTCAATTTACACCACACAGTAGCACCATCTTATTCACATTACACTGCATGTAGTGCCCCTTATTTATATTACACCACATAGTAATGACACTTATTCAGGTTGTGTCACTCAGTAGTGCCCTTTATTCACATTTGCACTACACAATGGTACCCTTCATGGATGTTATGCCACACAGTAGTGCCCCTTATACACAATTCCCACAGTAGTAGTGCCCCTTACACATAATGCCCTCAATAGTAGTGCCTCTTACACATAATGACAACAGTAGTGCCCCTTATACACATCTCTGCCTCTGTCACTCCAGCAGCTCACCGCCTGTGTCCCTCTACCAGCTACATGCCATGTATCCCTTCAGCAGCTTCCCCACTGCTCTTGTCCCTTCAGCCACCTATCATCTTGTCTTTAAGATGCACAGAGCCTGCTCCTCTTCATGGTGCCTCTCTTTACTTCAGCAGCAGTGACAGCATGACATCACATACACTGTGCCGGGAAAGGAAACTACTGGGACCTGAGGAGGGGAGGAATGCTGTCCAACAAACATAGCGTGTGTGAGTTCCAAGAGGAATGGGCAACCAGGACCTGAGGAAGTGGCAGGTGGCTGTAGCTCATCAGTAACACTAGCGCCACCTGCATCATCTGTTGATGTAGGCAATGAGGCAGGTTTTTCTGTTGGAATTGCTGTGCAGGGCAATGGAGGTGCTGGAACTAGTTCACCCTACCATTACACGTGGTGGAACTCAGTTCCACCTCGTTCCCCCTCACTTTAACCCCTGCATAGTTGCCAATTGTTGTCCTCATCAGTTTGCATTTTGTACCTAGAGTGGTGCAACTGCAAGTGATCTGCCCTCGAACAGATTAGTACTATATGCCTCTTTCATTGGATAGTAATTTGCTTCAACATGACCTTACTATACTTTGAGAATGCTTACATGCAGTGGCAGATCCAGAGGTGGGACTACAGTGCACACACCCCAAAATTCAAATAAGGGTGCAACACCAACTACCGGTGAGTCCCGGTTGGCGATGTTTGGCAGCATTTGAGGGACAGTAGGTGTGGCTCCACTATTTGAATTTTGGACTGTGCTGTAGCCCCACCTTTGAAACCACCACTGCTTAAATATCCCTCCAACAACCTGTTTTCTCTACTCTATCTAGTCAATCTTCTTGTGATCTTACCTCCTGACTAGCAATGGATGTCATTAACTCTCAGCTGGTTCATTCTTACTTCTTTCTTATACAGAAATGCCAGTACCTCACATACCACCATTTTTTTATGGATAAAATTTATTTTTTTTAACTCCCATCCAGCACTGTAACAAGTTGCTTGTTCCTTATAAACATCTGATTTCAGTTAGGCAATTATGGAGTCAATTACAAAGTAATATGTATCCCATTGTAAAGTAACACTTTGCAATATTCCACATCTTACTGGGCTTGGTCTAGTCAAGCAAACTATGCCACAATGAGGTAAATAAAGTATCCTACAAGAGTCCTATTACAAATGACTAAATTGACTCTTTTAGGACAATATCACTTTGTTATCTACTGATGGAAAATATATATTTATATATATATATATATATATATACTGTGTGTGTGTGTGTGTGTGTATATATATATATATATATATATATATATATATATATATATATATATATATATATATATATATATATATATATATATACACACGCACACACACACACACACACACTATCTACAGTATTTGGCATTTACTTTTCGACCAATGAAATAGAACACACTGTTCTTCATAGATTCACTTCATATACTTTCATAACCACTAAATAGTTATGGGAACCTAATATTTGATATATGGCCCATAAATCTATTTAATAAGATAGTTGTTGTTGGTGGCCTGGGTGATACGGTTCTATGGGATCCAGACAATCTAATCTTTCTCAATCTGAAGGTCTCCTTTAAATTTACAAGAGAAAATTCCCTGGCTTCAGTTGTCTCAAAAGGTTAAGTATAAATGCAGTATCTCACTGTCTCTGCATAGGGAGGACTCTCCTGGACTCTGTGAGATTAGCTCCCATCTGTATAATACTGCTAGCATATGGAAGATTGGGTTGGGATTGAAATGCTGGCAGTTGGGATGCTGGTAGCTGGGATACTGGCTTCAAAATACCGACCGCAACATGCTGGTGATCAGAATACCGACACCGGCCCCCTAACCCTCTCTTCTAGAAGCCAGTGGTGCCTAACATAACCCTCATTCCCTCCACCACTCCACCGCCCCTGGAAGCCTAACTCTCCCTAGGGGTGCCTAAACCTAACCCCATGGTTTGCAATCTAATCATAACCCCTGGCCCACAGACCAACCCTAACACTTCCCCTGAGCCTAAACCTAACCTCGCGCTTACCGGTCCGGCAGCTCGGCGGCTGATCATTTGGGATCCTGGCGGTCATGATTCCTGCACAAGGCTGAAGGCCTTATTTGGTATTCCGTTGTCAGAATTCTGAGTAGTGTCAGGATTACAGTGTCAGTATTCTAACAGCCATGATCCTGACTACTGGGATCCAGACCGGATCTCGGAAGCTTTTCTTATACTCATATCCTGACTATAAAGTTACTCACGTGTTAAGGTATTCCTTGAGCATTAAAACATGTCTGTGAAGTTTTACCACTAGTTTCTGTTTTGGAATCACTTATGACTAGTCTCATTCTCTAATAAACTGCTCTCCATTAGGAATAGAGCTTTCTGCCTGCTCTGTGTACTGGATGGCTTTGTGTGTGGCTGGGATAAAAATACAGACCGATCCAGGTGCTAGTGTAGTGTCCTCCACACTTCCACTGTCCTCCATTAACCAGGCTTCATACCGCCCAGACTTTCTCCTCAAAGCACTGACGCAGAATGCCAGGACCCCGGTAAGCTCAGCAGTGCAGCTCAGCTTCCCCCCAGTCTGCTCTCTAAGACAACACAGCTCAATCTCCCCAAATGGCCACCTCAGCACACTCCTCACGGCATAACGCTCCTCTACATTTCATTTACCTCAGCTCAACAAATGCCTATTGCTTTCATCTGTCACTTGCTCTTGACCTCATCTGCTTGTCCCTACCAGATTCAGCATGAGGTCTCATATTAGTGTATTTAAGTCTCAGTTGTATGAGTGGGGTGCCACAAACTGTCAGACCTACAAAATGCATCTAAATTGTCAGATTAAAGGATGTGTTAGAATTGTACAGTACACTCAAGGCCAGTGTAAGGTCTTTCTGCAGTTTAGGCAAAGCTTCAGCCTAGCGGCCTCTTACCTGCAGATTCCACATCTCGGAGGGGAGATGCAGATGGCCATTAGGTGGGCTGGGGTGAATTGCATCATTATACAAATACAGAGAAAAAGGACAACACTCAGAACTTTCCACGTGAAAAAGTATATTGTAAACAGTCACAATATACTGTACTTTCACTTTCAGATCCATAAGTGATGACCATTCTTTCTGTCTATGTATGCATGCTAGCAATTTTATAGGACACTGAGACCAATTTCAAATTTTTGCTGAGTGCCAGGATAATATATATATATATATATATATATATATAAACAGTGCGTGTGTGTGTATATATATATATATATATATATATATATATATATATATATATATATATAAAAAAGACACAAGTACTCTGCACTCCTCAATGAATACTTCAATTACAGTTGGCCCGGTGCCCTCTTGAGTAATCACATATGATGCATGGTTGCAGGTACAGTATATAAGCAGCACTCCCGGTCTTAACATATCAGAAAAAAACAGGTCATAATCCGCAGGGTTATGACCTGTTTTTTCTGATATGCTAAGACCGGGAGTGGTGCTTATATACCTGTAACTGTGTATATATATATATATATATATATATATATATATATATATACATATATATATCGAAAGGAGAATGGAGGGTGCAGGTGTAAGTAAAAGGTTTACAATTCCATTTATTAAAAACAAATGCTCACATACATCTCAGCTCTCTCCCACAACCGATCCTCCGTCTCTCTGTTAGGAATCACGGGCAGTCAGTCCTTCTGCCCGTGATTCCTAACAGAGAGACGGAGGATCGGTTGTGGGAGAGAGCGGCTCCGGGGCTTGATTGCTATGAAGGACGGAACGCACCATTTTAAACTGAGATGTATGTGAGCATTTGTTTTTAATAAATGGAATTGTAAACCTTTTACTTACACCTGCGCCCTCCATTCTCCTTTCGTTACATGTGCATTGGAATTAGTGGCTCTAATTCCTAAACGGAGGAAGCGGCAGCATACATCGTATATAAAAAACGGGACACAGGACTTTCTAAAAATCAACTGGATACGTGAAAAAGGAAAGTGTGTCTGATGCGCAGCTTTTTTATTGACATATATATATATATATATACACAGATGGAGCAACACTAATCGTGGCTCCGTCTCCTCCACACTGTGCCCACCGAATCCCGCCTATCACCAAATCCCGATGACAAGACTAGTAATTGGATTGAACATCTGCAGCAGCAGGTGTATAGTAACCATAAGGAGTTTTATCTTTTAAACGATGAAAACTAGCTGCTGTTACTGCAGACTATCTGAACCATACAGGTTATCACTGGTTGTTAGGAAATAACAATCAGAGGTACACAGTGAGAAATCCCAAAAAATATAGACGCCATAGAGAGCCTTTTTTTTACACAAGAATTTGGTTCATCTCTTTAACCCTCCGACACTGACCAGAATGAAGGACCCCATGGTGCACCTCATTTTTTAGAACCTGGGTTTGACATCCCTGTAAATTCAGACCAAAGAGCCACCATCCACCACACCTGAGGCGGGGTGGATTCAAAAATAAGAGAACACAGGAGGTGAACATAACAACTGTCTTCAATCTAACACGATTCTTGAAGAACCTGAATCGAAGTTATTATCTCATGGTTTCACCTTTGTTCCAACCTCTAGGCACAATATATTTCAGAATGTCATCGATCAATATAAATTTGGGTGAAGTCTCCGCCTTAAATAATTTTTCGTGAATAAGACAACCGATAGAGCACCAGTGGTCCTTAAGATTCTTTGATCCTATTTCAACTAATGCTAGCTTGAAATTGTTTTCAAGATTAGTTAAAAGTGACACGACTAGTATGATTGAACCAAAAATTTATGATAACCTCTTGAAACCTGAGAGATCTGCATTAAAGTGTGCTACAATCCTCATTTAGTAATATGAAGCACTGATATGGGTGGTGCTGTAGTAGTTCAAAATTGGGTTGATTACAACCAAGAAATTATTCACCAGTTATCTGATGGAGCCACTTATGCTAACTTAAATTCCAACCCCTACTGTATACCTGAACTTAAGGTCAAGATTGATCAGAGTTTAAAAGAGGTCTTGAAAGTGGTTGGTTGAATAAGGATTTACATGCATATCTTACTGTTGATTCTCCCCGGTGTCTGATAATATACACCTTACCAAAAATACATAAAACCATGAATAGACCACCAGGAAGGCCCATTATAGCTGCCAACGGCTCCCTTTTGCAACCATTTGCTATCCTGATAGACAGCATCTTACAACCTTTGGTTATTAACAGCAATAGTTACATCAAAGATACGGGTGACTTTTTATCACAGTTGAGACAACAGATATTACAATATTGGCAGTTGTACTGTTCAATTTTTACAATGATCCCGCATGAGGAGGGCCTGGTTGCTCTACATCAAGCATTAGAAAAGTCCCAGAATCACATCATTCCTACTGAGTATCTATTGGAATTAACTGAGCTGGTGCTTAAATGTAATCCCTTTAAATATAAAGACATGTTTTATATTCAAACATTAGGAACCACTATGGGGTCCAACCTTGCCCCTTCATATGCCAACTTCTATAAAAATAGATATGAAAATACTTTTATTCTCCCTAAGTATGGACATCTAATTGGCTTCTATAAGTGCTTTATTGATGATATTTTCCTGCTATGGAATGATACTGAGGATTGCTATGGTGAATGAACTCAACTCACTTGACTATCCTTTTCAATATATGTATGCATTTTCAACAACTGAAATTAATTTTCTCAATGTTACTGTATTAAAGGCCAAAATTATGTTTATTACCACCCTGTACCGTAAAGACACTGACTGCAACTTGATGCTACATGCGGACAGTCATCCGCCAGCCCTTAAGGAAAATATACCTATTTCCCAGTACCTTCGGGTAATGAGGATAAATTTCAATGAGACACTCAGAGAAGAGCAACTACTTGAAGTTACAGACAAGTTCCTTGAATGTGGATACAACATGAAAACATTAAACAACTGCTTAGGGAAGGCCAATATCACTGACCTGGTTTGGGAGTGTTGTGGACTCGGGGCTTCTTCCGATGACCGGGAAGAGGAACCGCCACTGGGTCGCAGTAGGGATGGCCGGATGTAGGTCTTCCTCATGCAGGACTACGTCGGCAGGCGGGAGGCACAGAGGAGTTCTGGACGGTCTCCTGTAAGACAAGACTCGTAGAAATACTGAAGGCTGGGGTACTGAGATATTAGAGGTACCGTGATGTCGGAGGCTCCGCGGTATTGGGGTTCTGAGGTGCTGGAAGTACAGGGCGTGCTAGGAGGCCCCTGGAGGTACGGAGATGCTTGGAGGCACGAGGTGCTTGGAGGCACGGAGGTGCTTGGAGGCACGAGGTGCTTGGAGGCACGGAGGTGCTTGAAGGCACGGGGGTACTTGGAGGCACGGAGGTACTTGGAGGCACGGAGGTGCTTGGAGGCACGAGGTGCTTGGAGGCACGGAGGTGCTTGGAGGCACGGAGGTGCTTGGAGGCACGGAGGTGCTTGGAGGCACGGAGGTGCTTGGAGGCACGGGATGCTTGGAGGCACAGGATGCTTGGAGGCACAGGACGAGGGAGCTCTGGAATCACAGCTTCCGAAGGAGAAACGAAGATACTCAGGCACCGGATCTCTGCCTGGTATCCGCTTTTAAACTCCCCGCCCCAGCCTGATTGACGGAGCAGGCAGGTGACGTCAGACCTGCTCCGCCTGCTTGCCCTCACTTGCGATGGCGGCGTCCCTGCTTCCGGGAAGCCGCCGGGGAGCAGCGCCGACCCGCCACTGAATCCGGAGACCGCCAGGGGGAACGAGGCGCCGGGCAGACCAGACCACCCGTAGGGACAAGCGCGGCCGCCGCGGCCGCTGCAGGTTTGTAACAGTACCCCCTCCTCCAGGAGTGGCCCCTGGACACTTCCCGGGCTTAGTCGGATGTTTGGAGTGGAAGATCCGAATCAGACGAGGAGCCATTACTTCAGTAGCTCCAATCCAACTTCTTTCCTCAGGACCGTAACCCTTCCAGTCCACCAAGTACTGTAATTTTTTATGAAGATAACGGGAGTCAAGAATAGCTTTGATTTCAAACTCTGCTCCGGCTTCTGCCACTACTGACGTTGACCTAGGGAGTGCTGAGTGGAACCGATTCAGAACGAGGGGACGGAGTAGAGAAACATGAAAGGCGTTAGGTACTCGAAGATGGGCAGGCAAACCCAGTTTACAGACCACAGGATTTAAGACTTGTAGCACAGGGTAGGGCCCGATGAACCTTGGAGCGAATTTCATGGTAGGCACCTTCAGCCGGAGGTTCCGTGTGGACAGCCATACCCTGTCCCCAACTTTATATTGAGGTGCAGCTCGCCGTTTCTTATCTGCGAAGAACTTGTACCGAGCCGAAACCTGCTTAAGATTGGCATGAACCTTCCTCCAAATTTGTCCAAAGTGTCGTAGAGTGGATACTACAGCAGGAACCTCTACTAACGGAAGGCTTGGAAATTCCGGAACACGGGGATGGAACCCGTAATTGACGAAAAATGGTGATTCCCCAGTGGAAGAATGAAACAAATGGTTGTGGGCAAACTCCGCCCAAGGCAGCAACTCCACCCAATTGTCCTGTGAAGGAGAGAGGTACAGACGAAGAAAAGTCTCTAGATCCTGATTGACACGTTCCGTTTGTCCATTTGTTTGGGGATGATAAGCAGACGAAAACTTAAGTTTGATTTGCAGAGTCGAACAAAGGGCTTTCCAAAACCTGGCGGTGAACTGTACTCCTCGGTCAGAAACAATCTCTTGTGGCAACCCATGCAAACGAAAATGTTCTCGGATAAACAGTAGTGCCAGTTTCGGTGCTGTTGGAAGACCAGTCAAGGGCACAAAGTGTGCCATCTTCGAAAAACGGTCAACGATAACCCAAACGGTGTTGAAACCTTTGGAACAGGGCAGGTCAGTGACGAAGTCCATGGAAATGTGAGTCCAGGGTCTCACAGGGATAGGCAGAGGACGAAGTAACCCTGCAGGAGGCAAACGAGGAGATTTGTGTTGTGTACATTGGGGACAGGAATTAACGCAATCTTGTACATCCTTCCTCATGGTGTTCCACCAGTAAGATCTTTGCAGAAACTTGTACATCTTCTGAGCGCCGGGATGACCGGAAAACTTGGAGTTATGGACCCACAGTAGTATCCTTGAGCGGAATCTAGCTGGTACGGACATTCTTCCAGGAGGAGGAGCTGGAGTAGTTAAAGCAACAGAGACAGAAACTGGATTCAGAATTAAACCCCGCTCCGGAGGTTCATCCTCGTCAGAGGAAACTTGTGAACGAGAAAGTGCATCTGCTTTAATATTGAGACTCCCGGCCCGGTACTTGATAATGAACGAGAATCGGGAAAAGAAAAGTGCCCATCTTGCCTGGCGAGGATTCAAGCACTGTGCGGATTTGATGTACAGCAAATTCTTGTGATCTGTGTAGATAGTAAACACGTGTTTAGCCCCTTCCAGAAGATATCTCCATTCTTCCAAGGCAGACTTGATTGCCAAGAGTTCCTGGTCTCCAATAGTGTAGTTCCGTCCGGCCGGAGAGAACTTACGAGAATGGAAGCCACACGGATGTAGTTTCTTATCAGAGGAATACTGGGAGAGAACAGCCCCAACTCCGACTGAAGACGCATCAACTTCTAAGAAGAAGGGTTCATCGAAATCTGGTTGTTTGAGAACTGGAGCCGTCATGAAGGCTAATTTTAAACGAGAAAAAGCTAAAATGGCTTCCGGGGACCACAGACTAGGATTGGAACCCTTCCTCGTCAGGGCAGTAATGGGCGCAACAATGGTGGAGAAACCCTTAATGAATTTCCTGTAGTAGTTCGCAAAGCCCAGGAATCTTTGTATTGCTTTCAGGGAAAGAGGTTGAGTCCAGTCACGAATGGCAGATAACTTTTCCGGATCCATGCGAAGCTCCGTCCCCGAGATGACATAACCGAGGAACGGAATAGATGTTACTTCAAAGGTACACTTGGAGAGCTTGGCGTAGAGATGATTCTCTCGTAAACGGTGTAGTACTTCTTTGACTTGTAACCTGTGTTCGACAAGATTCTTGGAAAAAATCAATATGTCGTCCAAATATACCACAACGCTCTGATACAGCATATCACGAAAGATTTCATTGACGAATCCCTGGAAAACCGCGGGAGCATTACTAAGACCAAATGGCATCACCAAGTATTCGTAATGCCCATCTCGGGTATTAAAGGCAGTCTTCCATTCATCCCCCTCTCGGATGCGTATAAGATTATAAGCTCCTCTCAAGTCGAGTTTGGAAAAAATGCGGGCCCCACGAACCCTATCAAATAACTCTGTGATTAGTGGCAAAGGGTACTTATTCTTAATAGTAATGTCATTTAGGCCGCGGTAGTCGATGCATGGTCTCAACCCTCCGTCTTTTTTCTTCACAAAAAAGAAGCCTGCACCAGCAGGGGAGGAAGAGGGGCGAATGAATCCTTTGAGCAGATTGGACCTAATATACTCCGACATGGCTTGGGTCTCAGGAAGAGACAGAGGATATGTGCGACCACGGGGTGGCGTCTTCCCTGGGACAAGGTCAATAGAGCAGTCCCAAGGCCTGTGAGGTGGTAATAGGTCCGCAGCTTGTTCCGAAAACACGTCCTTGTACCCTTGATATGCCTCCGGAATGTGCTCTTCATCCGTCTTGGAAGTGACACGGAGCGGACAGACAGGAGTAAGACAATTAGTGTGACAAAAGGAACTCCAGGACAGAATTTGTGACGACTTCCAGTCGATGTGGGGATTATGACTTTTTAGCCAAGGTATTCCAAGAACCAGATCATGGGACATTTCTGGGATTACCAAGAGTTCCAAATCTTCCTGATGTAGAGCCCCGACCTGCAGCTTAACTGGCCCCGTGCGCCACCTTATAAGACCTTTGGCAATTCTAGTCCCATTGATAGCCGTCAGTGAGATTGGCCGCTCGATAGGCCGTAACTTCAAACCCAAACTTTGGGCACAGATGGAAGAAACGAAGTTCCCCGCAGCTCCGGAGTCCAATAGGGCTTCACAAGACTTGGAGACTGAGTTGGAGACTAGAGTTACTGGAAGCAAACAGTCCGAAGTTGGAGAAGCTTTTGTCGCAACTCCCAGCTTGACTCCTCCGGAACAAGCTAGGACTGCCCGTTTCCCGGACGGACTTTACAAGATTTAAGAAAATGATCTGCGGCTCCACAGTAAAGGCAGAGTTTACCCTCACGACGACGCTGTCGTTCTTCTGGAGACAGTCGGGAGCGGTTAATTTGCATGGGCTCATCTGAGCTAGGTGAGGCCACCGGCCTAGGAGTAGGATTCCGGAGCCTGGGACGATCTGAATGGCTACGTTCTCTTCCACGCTCTTGCATCCGAAGATCCACCTTGACGCACAGAGAAATCAAATCTTCTAATGGATCCGGCAGATCTCTAGTAACCAGCTCATCTTTCAGCCGGTCGGAAAGACCGTTCCAGAAGGCAGCTCTCAGGGCGTCATTATTCCAGCGTAGTTCGGAAGCAATGGTCTGGAAATGAACCACATACTGGCCCACGGAACGGGCGCCTTGCCGAACATGGAGCAAATCGGAAGAAGCCGTGGTCATTCTGCCGGGTTCGTCGAAAATCCTTCGAAAGGACGAGATGAAGTTGGTATAGTTGGAAACCATGGGATCGGACCGTTCCCATAGTGGAGACACCCAATCCAAAGCAGAACCTTCCAATAAAGAAATGATATATGCTACCTTGGACCGGTCTGTAGGAAAGTTGTGTGCAAGTAGCTCGAAATGTACCTCGCATTGGTTCAAGAAACCGCGGCAATTTTTGGGATTCCCATTATAGCGGGACGGAGTAGGCAACTGAAGACGTGGAGTGATACCAGCCGATGGTTGAACATTACTGGCAACGACAACTGGTGCGACCACTGGAGCAGGAGCCGGAATTACTGAGGCCAGAGACGCCTGGATCTGATCCAGACGTCCGGACAACTGCTGGAGGTACTGCATCACCTGGCCTTGCGCCGCCTCCTGACTTTGTACTCGGGAAGCCAGGTTCTGGATGGCACTCGAGTCCGTGTTCCGAATCCCCGAGTCCATTAGGCCTGAGTATACTATCACTGACCTGGTTTGGGAGTGTTGTGGACTCGGGGCTTCTTCCGATGACCGGGAAGAGGAACCGCCACTGGGTCGCAGTAGGGATGGCCGGATGTAGGTCTTCCTCATGCAGGACTACGTCGGCAGGCGGGAGGCACAGAGGAGTTCTGGACGGTCTCCTGTAAGACAAGACTCGTAGAAATACTGAAGGCTGGGGTACTGAGATATTAGAGGTACCGTGATGTCGGAGGCTCCGCGGTATTGGGGTTCTGAGGTGCTGGAAGTACAGGGCGTGCTAGGAGGCCCCTGGAGGTACGGAGATGCTTGGAGGCACGAGGTGCTTGGAGGCACGGAGGTGCTTGGAGGCACGGAGGTGCTTGGAGGCACGAGGTGCTTGGAGGCACGGAGGTGCTTGAAGGCACGGGGGTACTTGGAGGCACGGAGGTACTTGGAGGCACGGAGGTGCTTGGAGGCACGAGGTGCTTGGAGGCACGGAGGTGCTTGGAGGCACGGAGGTGCTTGGAGGCACGGAGGTGCTTGGAGGCACGAGGTGCTTGGAGGCACGGAGGTGCTTGGAGGCACGGAGGTGCTTGGAGGCACGGAGGTGCTTGGAGGCACGGGATGCTTGGAGGCACAGGATGCTTGGAGGCACAGGACGAGGGAGCTCTGGAATCACAGCTTCCGAAGGAGAAACGAAGATACTCAGGCACCGGATCTCTGCCTGGTATCCGCTTTTAAACTCCCCGCCCCAGCCTGATTGACGGAGCAGGCAGGTGACGTCAGACCTGCTCCGCCTGCTTGCCCTCACTTGCGATGGCGGCGTCCCTGCTTCCGGGAAGCCGCCGGGGAGCAGCGCCGACCCGCCACTGAATCCGGAGACCGCCAGGGGGAACGAGGCGCCGGGCAGACCAGACCACCCGTAGGGACAAGCGCGGCCGCCGCGGCCGCTGCAGGTTTGTAACAGCCAAAAAGATTTACATTGGGAAAAGACCATCTAAGAAACAGACTGGTAACAGTTTGGTTTTTACAATGAAATATGATAATTGCTCCAGACAGGTACGCAACTACTTTAAGAAACATTGGCCTACAGTGTCATCTGATCCCACGCTACCATTTACAAGAATGAAGCCTCCTACGGTAGCCTACAGGAGAGGTCCAAATTTAAAACAGTTACTAATGAGACCCACACTCTATCCTTGTGATAAATGTGATACAAAACAACTAATGAAGTCTAATCCAGGTTGCTTTTCATGCGGCAGTTGCACTACTTGTCAAGCCATTATGACTGGGCCCTCCTTTGTCCATCCACATTCAGGAAGGAAGTTTAAAATTATGTACCATCTACATTGTAAACTTGATTATGTCATCTATCTACTGATGTGCCCATGTAGTCTTTACAATGTAGGCCTTACAACTCAACCCTTCAGGGACAAAATGGCTAACCATAGATCCTCAATTCACTCTGCTTTAGAGACTGGCCAAACCGATAAACCTATTGCACATCACTTTCTTATGCATAAACATCAGGTAGCGGGCCTAAAATGTAAATTAATTGACTGGATACCCCCATTACCTCTGGGAGGTGATCGTATAAAAAAATTGAAACATCGTGAAAGTTTCTGGATCAACAAGCTTGACACAGTATCTCCTAGGTGCCTCAATGAATCAAATAGCTTTACTGTTTTCTTATAATGCACTTTCTCTGGTGTCTCCTTAACAATGAGGGTGTCAATATTTTTTTTACCATATACGGTTGATGAATGAGATGTTATCTACACCTTTTAATAAATATTTTTGTTGATTCTATCCCAGCCATAATATAAACATTCTGCATCTTCTGGAGTCTGTCTGACCTAATGGTTATCACTTTGGTAATGCTCATTTGTTCTACTGATATCACTATTGTTGCTATTATAATGTGTGTCTAAACTGATTTATTATTATTGATGTACATTATATAGTACTGAATTTTTGTATTAACTTATGTATTTTGATATATGTTTGTTATATTTGTTTTTATATTTTATATATTTTTCATATTACTTTCTTTGTTATTGCCCGCACCTTACAGGTCTCCATGGCGCTATATTGTCTCCCTGGTTACACAGTCTAGCTGTATATTGGTCCTCTTCTCTTGTGCGCTCCTGGCATTTGTATTCCACGCCATGTTAGGCAGTGGAACGCATGATGCATACTGTTTCTGTTCAGGTGGAACACACAGCATTCCGCCAGTGTGCCGAAGGACATGGACACATGTTGTATCTCCCATTTGCAATGTCGACTGTGACAGTGGCTGGTTGCTATTTGAAGTCCCCACTAGCTTGGTACGGCTGTAGGTTGTTGCACATGTTTCTATATATTTAAAGCTTCTATTTGAGACTGGGTTTAAGTAGTTTCTGGTTTGGTGGACAGCTACTGTATATAAACTTGTATCAGTGGGATGCTGTTTGAGCTGTCAGCATGGTGCTGTGGTCCCATGATGTGTTTCAGTAAGTACATTGGTTAACACACTGCTGTAGCGTGTAATGCTGCATATCCTGCACAACGTCCTCTGCCCAATTCACAGCGGGGTTCGCCACTGTGTTATGTGTTGTGAACACAGTCATCATTGACATTGACAGGCCACTGCCACCGGGAGCAGCTTTGTTTACATTCATAACCCTGCCCATGCTACAGCAGTGTGTTAACAAATGGGAGCCCTGGCAGCTCCCCCTCACACTGTTTACATGGGATTGATTTACTTTAGTTTGGCAAACTTTTTGCCTTTAAATAGACACCTGGTGAGGAGGTACATTAGCCCCTGAGGAAAACCACCAGTGCGTGGTTGAAACGGCTGTCGGGCCACTGTTTGTGTTACTTTCCATTTGCTGATGGACTAAATAAATTACACCCTGCAAAAACGTGAGTGCTGATCCTCCATCTTTTCAACTACCATTGGAGTGTGTGTCAATATATATATATATATATATATATATATATATAAAATAAAAACAGTTTCCCAAGTGCGCTAAGTAGAATGTGTTTACACAAGATCTTCCAGCGTTATTTTCATAAGCATGAGTTGTATACTGGAGAATGTTTGTATCTGGGGACCTGTAACAGATACCCCTCACCAGATATTCACCCAAAGAAGAGGCCCAAGGCCAATAAGTAAAAAAAAAAAATGTAATAACATACATTAGAACAAATGAAATATTGCATATAGTTCATCATGTAACAATTTACAAAAATCTTAAAAGATCAATAAAATGCAACCAATACGTTTGTTATATGATGTTAATTCTAGATACTCCCTCACCTCTTATAAGGTGCAAACTCAAGAGGGAGTATCTTCACAAACTAGGTTGGAAACTTCTGACTGACAAACCAACGCATTTCGTCTTATTGATTTCATCAGGGGTAAAAAAAATGAAAGACAGGCTTAGTTGTCATCAATAGGTTTGAGTATGAAAACCAGAACCTTAAATGTAAGGACAATTGGATCTCTTATCGAGCTCCTAATGGGATCTTAATTGATGGTTTCTTTTAGGAATAATGGCAGTATATTGATGTTTATACGAACTACCTTAAAAGTGGTAATAAATCCTTAATAAGGCCCCTTGTGGGGGCTATTACTTAATTAAGGTTCCCTTTAAGATGTTGACAACCATGTTCCGGTGAATTTGGTAAACTACCTGGATATGGTATCAAAATCTTGTGATTTAAGACTATTTCAGATTCGGATATCACTCCATAAACAATATGTAACTCACAAAATAAGTAGCTGGTTTGGCAATCACAAAGATGCAAATTATATCACTTCCTCAATAAACCTCACATAGTAGATCCTGGAGGATTTTTACTGTGTGTGGAAATATATATATATATATATATATATATATACACACACACACACACACACACACACACACACACACACACACACACACACACACACACACACACACTGTATTTGTATACTCCTTATTGTGTTCCATCCACCCATCTGGAAGTTCATTACTGACCTCCCCTCATCCATATGTAAGGTATTGTGCCCAGTGCCTGTGTTTTCCCTATTATGCTGTTTATATGTGAAAACCACCCATTGGGCTGTAAGATCTGTACTGTCTTTGGTCCTGCAGAAACCCCCATGGGTTACTTACCTTAAAGTGCAATCCTTGTTTGCCTCATAATTGACATAGTTCCTCATACAGGTGGCAACAGCATTATAGCGATGTGCTGCTTGCTGATGGAGAGATGAGATCATATGGCCTCGATGAGGTGCACCCCTCAAGAGCCATAGTTACATATTCCTCCTATGTGGCACCCTCCAGGGGCCAGTGCCCCTAGGCAGCCACCTAAAGCTGCCTAATGGTAGAGCCAGTCCTGAGTACAGTATATCTGCTTAGTAGAAAAACAGGCAATTTGCAGGAAAAAATATACAAATTGTTCTTCTATCCATCACTGCTTGAGCCCCAATATGAACAAACGTTTGTTTTATTCAAGTGAATAGGAGAAAATTTATTTCTCTTACATCCTAAAGGATGCTGGGGTCCATTTAATACCATGGGGTATAGATGGGTCCACTAGGAGCCACTGGCACTTTAAGAGGTTAATAGTGTGGGCTGGCCCCTCCCTCTATACCCCTCATACCAGACTCAGTTTAGAAAATGTGCCCGAATGAGCCGGTCACAGCTAGGGGAGCTCTTAGGAGTTTTCTTAGTTTTCTTTTTTTTTTAGAGTTTGTTATTTTACAGGAAGGCTGCTGGCAACAGCCTCCCAGCTTCGTGGGACCTTGGGGGGGGAGTAGGAACCAACTTAATGGAGAGTTAATGGTTCTCTATCTCCGCTGACAGGACACTGAGCAAACCCATGAGGCAACTACTCACTCCTGCAGCATGGCTACCACCCCCTAACAGAGCCAGAAGATAGAAAAGTAATGAGTACAGTGCTGGCATAACGGTTAGCGGGTCGCTGGTGGGTTTTGCGGCACAAGGGTTGGAGCGCAGCTCTTCGGGGCTGCGCTACGGGAATGCTTAGCAACATCACAGCATGTAGACACTGGAGGGACGTCCTGAGTCAGTGGATTAACCCTACACTGGTCATAGAGTTAACAGGGGTATCCGGTCTGAAGATCGACAGTGTCTAGGTCGACAATGTTTAGGTTGACCACTATAGGTCGACAGTCACTAGGTCGACATGGATGGAAGGTCGACAGGGTTTCTAGGTCGACATGTGCTAGGTCGACAGGTCTAACGGTCGACATGAGTTTTTCAAATTTTTTTTCTTTTTTTGAATTTTTTCATACTTAACGATCCACGTGGACTACGTTTGTAACGGTAAAGTGTGCCAAGCAAAGCGGCAGCGGAGCGAAGGCACCATGCCCGAAGCATGGCAAGCGGACGCGGTGCACTAATTTGGGATCCCGGTCACTCTACGAAGAAAACGACACCAAAAAAAAAAAAATCCTCATGTCGACCTTTAGACCTGTCGACCTAGCACATGTCGACCTAGAAACCCTGTCGACCTTCCATCCATGTCGACCTAGTGACTGTCGACCTATAGTGGTCGACCTAAACATTGTCGACCTAGACACTGTCGATTTGATGAACCACACCCGTTAACAGGATCTAATCCCGCTGTTAACACAAAAATCCTCAGGCCAGTTTTAATATTAAGTGCAGGAAGCCATTACAAGGGGCGGGGCTTCCTCTCAGAGCGGATCCAGCACTCACCAGTGCCATTTTCTCCCTACAGATTATACAGACAGGACGCTGACAGGGAGCGCTGCCCTCCACATAACTCCAGCAATACCTCACGGTACCAGGGTGTTATAGACAGGGGCAAGGGCATAGCTATAATAGGTACAGACAGTGCAGCTGCTATGGGGCCCAGAGCTGAACAAGGCCCACCCATCCTGTCAAAATTACATGTGTTCTATAAGTTGTTCACCATTGGGTAGTACATAGGGGTCCTTTCAAACTTTTTCCTTGGGGCCTGCAATATATCTAGGTATGCCGCTGGACCTGCTCATTGTAGTGTGAACTGCAGGGCATTTTATTGTTATATAATATGAACCAGGGAACTGTAATGAGGCACAATATGAACAGGGAGCACTATATATAATAATGTGAATTAGGGGTACTGTGCAACATAATGTGTACTGGCAGCTCTTAAATGTGACATAGGGTGAACATAAGCACTACTGCGATGTATAAAAGAAACTAGGGCACTACTATGGTGCAAAACATTAACAACTGCTGCAGAGAAGTGTCTCTCTAGAAAGGGGCCCCTTCAAAATGTTGCTATGGGGCCCACAAAGTTCTGGCTATGCCCCTGGATGGGGAGGAGTGTGATAACAATACTATCTACCCTATTAAGGGTAGTTAGTAAGCGTCAGGCTTTTATCATATTAATTGCCTACAGGGGCGCTATGTGGCTGGCTCCTTATACTCTGTGCTTCTCTGAAGGTACTCTGGGGGAATCTGTATCTGACATATTCGTGTGTGTGTGTGTGTGTGTGTGTGTGTGTGTGTGTGTGTAAGTGTGTATATCCCACATTACCATGCCTAATGACTCTGTGTCCTGTGCTGCAGTGTTTATCTTCTCCAGAGGAGTCTATTCCATGTACTCAGGACTGCAATATGCTTTATCAGCATACCGAATCCGAACCCGCATGGGTGGATTATCCCTCGCTAAATTGGTGCAACTGATGATTAAAGCCATTAGGGATGTTTTGTACATTACTGAGAAGGTACCTGAGCAGGAACAGGAGACTTATTTTACTGTAAATAAGACATCCTCACTTACCTTCCCTGCTTCCAAACAGTTAAACTCCTTGTTTGAAAAATCCTGGGAAAACCCAGAGGAAAAAAATCCAAATTCCTAAAAGAATTCTCATTGTTTTTCCTTTCCCTGAAGAAGACAGGAAAAAGTAAGAAAACCCACCTATAGTAGACGCTTCTGTATCTAGATTGTCAAAAAAGGTGGTTTTACCTGTCCCCGGTTCAACCGCCCTAAAGGAGCCGGCTGACCGCAAGATTGAGACTACACTGAAATCACTATACACTGCAACAGGCATGGCCATAAGGCACATTATTGCTTGTGCATGGATTTCTAAAGCCATAGTAAAGTGGTCAGGCACATTACTAGAGGATTTAGATACTATGGATAGGAGTGACATTGTCTTGTTTTTACATCACATACAGGATTCGGCAGGTTTCATGGTGGAAGCCATGAAGGACATTGGCCTGCTTAATGCAAGGGCTACTTCCATGGCAGTCTCGGCACGCAGAGGACTCTGGCTATGCCAATGGACTGCAGATGCAGAATCCAAGAAGAGCGTGAAGAATCTACCCTTCACAGGTCAGGCCCTGTTTGGGGAAGCACTGGATGCATGGATATCCACTGCAACTTCGGTTAAGTCGACCTTTCTTCCCTCCGCAGCTGCAGCGGCTTGGAAATCTTATCCTACACCTACGCTGCAGTCCTTTCCGGACCGCAAAATTAAAAAAATCCAAGGGTCCCCCACCTTCTTTAGAGGAGGTCGGGGAAAGTCCATAAAACCTGCACCAACAGGTTCCCAGGAACAGAAACCAGGTTCTGCTTCCTTAAAGTCTTCAGCATGATGGTGGACCTCCCAGACTGGGGATCGGACAGGTGAAAGCGAGACTAAAAGATTTCAGTCACATCTGGGCGGCATCGTGCCTATACCCCTGGGTAAAAAATATTGTTACCCAGGGGTACAGACTGAAATTTCAGGTACTCCCACCTCACAGATTCTTCAAATCAGGCTTACCAGCTTCGCTGACAGAAAGTACAATCCTGCAGGAAGCCATTCAAAAATTGGTACAAATGTCATTGTTCCAATTCCACCTCATTTAAGAAATAGGGGTTATTACACAAACCTGTTTGTGGTACCAAAGCCAGACGGTTCGATGAGGCCAATATTGAACCTAAAGTCATTGAACCCATACTTACAAGTATTTTAGTTCAAGATGAAGTCTCTGAGAGCGGTGGTCACAGGTCTGGAGGAGGGGGAATTCCTGGTATCCCTGGATATCAAGGATGCGTACCTTCACATTCTGATCTAGCCACCTCACCAGGCCTATCTAAGGTTTGCACTACAGGACTGTCACTATCAGTTCCAGACATTGCCATATGGCCTCTCCACTGCACCAAGGGTGTTTACCAAGGTTATGGCAGAGATGATGCTCCTCCGCAAGCAGGGAGTGAACATAATTCCATATCTGGACGATCTACTGATAAAGGCATCTTCTAGGGAGAGGTTGTTGCAGAGTATTGCTCTCTCAATTCAACTACTCCAGGATCATGGGTGGATCCTGAACCTTCCAAAGTCACATTTGGAATCGACAAGGAGACTGCTCTTCCTGGGGATGATACTCAACACAGAATTGCAGAGGGTGTTTCTGCCAATGGAGAAAGCGTTGGTGATCCAATCAATGGTCCGGGATGTCTTGAAGCCGGCCAGGGTGTCGGTTCATCATTGTATTCGCCTTCTGGGAAAGATGGTAGCCTCATACGAGGCTCTACAGTACAGAAGATTCCATGCAGGCCCGGCGCTTACCGCTCAGCAAAGGGATGCAGTGCAGGTAGGCACCAGGGGAGAGAGGCACTCTGCCCGCTCTGCATCCCTGTGCTGCGTTCCCCTGCTGATGCTGGCTGCTGCGCCTGTCACACACTGACAGGCAGTGGTGCTGGCATCCGAAGCTTCCAGTCCCCCTCTTCTGTCACACACTCACCGCACTGAAAGCTGCAGCATGCAAGCTATTGAAAGTGAAACTAAGGAGAGTCTGAGTAGGGGGCAGGGCTACATGGCTCTGTGTGCAGTCACTGGCTGCCTGCTGCTGTGCAATGTGGGAAACTGAGGGAGGATCAGAGGCTGAGCTGCTGCCTGTATATGTTAAGATGTGCTGCCGTGTGTTGTGTAAAGGTTAGAAGGGGGGGCACATCTATAAGTGTATCTGTGTGTGGCTGTATGTATATATGTATGTATGTATGTATGTATGTATGTGTGTGTGAGGCTGTGTATGTGTGACTGTGTGTGTATAAGTGTTTGTGTGTGTATATATGTGTAGCTATGTGTAAAGTGTGTGTATATGTGTATGTGTGTGGCTGTGTGTATATGTGTATAAGTGTGTGACACTATGTGTGTAAAAGTATGTGGCTGTGTGCATTTATCTGTGGCTGTGAGCATTTATGTGTGGCTGTTTGTATATATGTGTATAGGTGTGTCAGTGCATGTACAGTATTTGTATAGTATACTGTATGTTTATCACTATGTGTGACCATTTGTATATATGTGTAAGTGTGTGGCTGTATTATGTGTGTTGCTGTCTGTAATGTATGGGATTGAATGCACATATGTATGAGGCTATGTGTATGTATGTATGTATGTATGCTTATAAGTGTGACTGTACAGTATGTATGTGTACACCTGTATGTGTGTGACTATATATGTACTGTATGAGTACATGTATGTAACTATGTATATGTTAGTGATGTGCACTGGAAAATTTTCGTGGTTTTGGTTTTGGATTCGGTTCCGCGGCCGTGTTTTGGATTCGGACGCGTTTTGGCAAAACTTCCCTGAAAATTTTTTGTCGGATTCGGGTGTGTTTTGGATTCGGGTGTTTTTTTTAAAAAAAACCCCTCAAAAACAGCTTAAATCATAGAATTTGGGGGACATTTTGATCCCATAGTATTATTAACCTCAATAACCATAATTTCCACTCATTTCCAGTCTATTCTGAACACCTCACAATATTATTTTTAGTCCAAAAATTTGCACCGAGGTCACTGGATGGCTAAGCTAAGCGACCCAAGTGGCCGACACAAACACCTGGCCCATCTAGGAGTGGCACTGCAGTGTCAGACAGGATGGCAGATTTAAAAAATAGTCCCCAAACAGCACATGATGCAAAGAAAAAAGAGGTGCACCAAGGTCGCTGGATGGCTAAGCTAAGCGACCCAAGTGGCCGACACAAACACCTGGCCATCTAGGAGTGGCACTGCAGTGTCAGACAGGATGGCAGATTTAAAAAATAGTCCCCAAACAGCACATGATGCAAAGAAAAAAAGAGGTGCAATGAGGTAGCTGTGTGACTAAGCTAAGCGACCCAAGTGGCCAACACAAACACCTGGCCCATCTAGGAGTGGCACTGCAGTGTCAGACAGGATGGCAGATTTAAAAAATAGTCCCCAAACAGCACATGATGCAAAGAAAAAAAGAGGTGCAATGAGGTAGCTGTGTGACTAAGCTAAGCGACCCAAGTGGCCGACACAAACACCTGGCCCATCTAGGAGTGGCACTGCAGTGTCAGACAGGATGGCAGATTTAAAAAATAGTCCCCAAACAGCACATGATGCAAAGAAAAAAAGAGGTGCAATGAGGTAGCTGTGTGGCTAAGCTAAGCGACCCAAGTGGCCGACACAAACACCTGGCCCATCTAGGAGTGGCACTGCAGTTTTCTAGCGAGAGGATGAGTGCTTCCATCCTCGTGTGAATCTGAACCACTAGCCATGAACATAGGCCAGGGCCTCAGCCGTCCTTGCCACTCCGTGTCGTAAATGTCATATTGGCAAGTTTACGCTTCTCCTCAGACGCTTTTAATTTTGATTTTTGGGTCATTTTACTGAACTTTTGTAGTATACTTGACGACACAGAGGTAGAGCAGTGGACTACTGTACCGTACTGCTATATATATACTGGTGGTCACAGCAACATTCTGCACTGTCCCCTCCTACTATATACTGCGCACAACTAAAATGCAGCACAGGTATGGATGGATAGTATACTTGACGACACAGAGGTAGGTAGAGCAGTGGACTACTGTCCTGTACTGCTATATAATACTGGTGGTCACTGGTCAGCAAAATTCTGCACTGTTCTACTATATACTACAATGCAGCACAGATATGGAGCATTTTTCAGGCAGAGAACACATATATTTTCAGCACACTGAGCACAGATATTTGCAAGCACACTGAGCACAGATATTTGCAGCACACTGAACACAGAAACTGAGAGTACGCTGCACGTCCTCTCCCTATCATCTCCAATGTACGAGTGAAAATGGCGGCGACGCGCGGCTCCTTATATAGAATACGAATCTCGTGAGAATCCGACAGCGGGTTGATGACGTTCGGGCGCGCTCGGGTTAACCGAGTAAGGCGGGAGGATCCGAGTCTGCCTCGGAACCGTGTAAAATGGGTGAAGTTCGGGGGGGTTCGGACTCCGAGGAACCGAACCCGCTCATCTCTAGTATATGTATAAGTGTTTGAAAATATGTGATGCACTTGCAGTCACAGGGAGAGTGGCCTGGCAGAGGATATCCCATTGCATGATGCAGGTCATCTTGAGAGACATAGACTGCTCAGTGGAACTTCAACAGGTGTCAGCCCGAAGCACTATATGCCTCCTCCTCCTCCTCCTCCTGGCCAGCAGACTCTAAGCCAGATCACTGAAACCAGGTACCGGGAACTGGAAGAGCAGGTAGGAGATTGGGGGGAGAGGATACCTTGGTAGAGCACCCCCAGCGCAGAGCACTGATACCCCGGACTCCACTGGGTGGGTTAGTGGGGCAGGTTTAACGCAGCCACCATGTCAAACTGCCTTTGCATCTCTTCAAACCGTGCTGCAGCTCTCCCTTTGTGACCTCTTCTTTCTGTATTCTGTTCTCTATATAGCTCTTTGCTCCCAGCTATCTTTCCTCTTTGTTTCCTATTATTCCTGTTTTCCGACTGCTGTCTGTCACTTTCTGTTCCTCTGTCTCTATTTCTCATACACACCCTCTCTGTACTATATTCTCCCTGGACTGTACTCTTCGGATTCAGTATGATTTGCTGGTGGACGTGATGTCAGCTGTCAGTATATCGACAGCGGCATCCCGTCCATCAAAATACCGACAGCCCCACATTAATCCCCCTAACCTTCACCTTTTCCCTACCCTTACCCTCCCTGCTTGGTACCTAACCCTAACCCTCCCTTCCCCGCTGCCTAAACCTAACCCTCCCTGGTAACTAACCCTAACCTTCCTATCCCTAAACCCTAACCCATTTTTTAATAGCTAAACCTAACCCCCCTCCCCACCCGCTGTGGCATGTGAAAGATCAGAATTCCAGGTGTCAGTATTTAAATGCTGGGGTCCCAAGTCCTGTCTTGATTTTAACACCGGTGTTTCTGGTGCGGACAGGATTCCGGCATTGGTATTTCGAGCGCCGGGATCCCTTTTCGTCGGTATTCTGGCTGCATCCCATCTGTCCTGTCTATATTATCAGCCAAAAATGCCATACAGCTTCCCCATCTCCCTAGGACCCCAATATTCTGCTCTGTCCTGTGAACTCATCAGAATTGCATACACATACTATTGTCAAAGACCTATGCTTCTCTGACCCTCACTATGCAGCCCTATAACCCACTACTATGTCCTTACCACACTGATCATGCACCCACTGCTCCCACTACTGTGTTTTTACCCATATCCCTGCACTCTATACTGTTCCCTTACCCCCTATCTCAGCACCTACTACTATATACTTATCCCCTAAGCCTGCACCCAATACTGTGTCCTTACCCCACTAACCCTGCACCCACTAATCCTACTACTGTGTCTTTACCCCTAACCCTGCATTCTATACTTTACCCTTACACCCTAACTCTGCACCCACTACTATATGCTTATCCCCCTAATGCCCTCCCATGAGACTGCTCCCCGTCTGTGATGTGCCATGCCGCAATAGATAAAATGTTGCCTAGGGCACCAAATTGGTCAGGGCCGGCTCTGTGTGTATATGTATGTGTGTTTATGTGTGTAATGTATGTCCAGTATGTGTGTGTGTGTATGTATGACTATGCAGCATAATGTGTCAGTGTCACTGGTACAGGGGGCGTTACTTGTGTAAGCATAACTACTGCAGGGGGCGTTACGTGTGTAAGTGCCACTACTACAGGGGGCATTGTGTATAAGCAGCACTACCACAGGGGGGCGTTACATGTGTAAGCGGCACTACTACAGGGAGCATTATGTGTATAAGCATTATGTGCGCTGTCCCTTTGTAAAGTATGGGATGGCGCAAATTTATAGTTTGCAGAGGGGCACCGAACACCCTATCACCGCCTCTGATTCCATGCATGGTTCTTCCAGCTGGATCTCCTGGACAAGTGGTCAGGATCACATCTTCACATGCACCAACAGATACGCCTGTCATAGAAAACCAGAATTTCACTCCTCTGGTGGCTCCAAACTTCTCACCTACTCGAGGGCCACAGGTTTGGAATTCCGAATTGGATTCTTCTAACCATGGATGCAAGTCTCAGAGGTTGGGGAGCAGTCAGCCAAGTGGAAAACTTCGTAGGAAAGTGGTTCAGTCAGGAATCTCTCCTTCCAATAAACATTCTGGAACTGCGGGCCATTTACAACGGCCTTCTACAGGTGGCACATCTTCTGTAAAATCATGCCATTCAGGTTCAGTCGTACAACGTCACAGCGGTGTCCTACATAAACAGGCAGGATGGAACAAAGAGCAGAGCTGCGATGTCAGAGGTATCCTCCTCTGGGCAGAAAGACACGCGGTGGTGTTGTCGACGATCTTCACTCCTGGAGTGGACAACTGGGAAGCGGACTTCCGCAGCAGACACAATCTCCATCCAGGAGAATAAGGCCTCCACCAGAAGGTATTCGCAGAGGTAACAAGTCGATGGGTCGTACCTCAAATAGACATGATGGCCTCTCGCCTCAACAAGAAGCTTTGGAGGTACTGTTCCAGGTCACGAGACCAACAAGCAGTGGCGGTGGATGCCCTGGTAACTCCGTGGGTGTTCCGGTCAGTGTATGTGTTCCCTCTGCTTCTACTCATCCCAAGGATTCTCAAATTAATAAAAAGAACAAGAGTTCAGGCGATCCTCATTGCTCCGGACTGGTCATGGCGGATCTTCTGGAATTACTGTTGGAGGATCCGAGGCCTCTTCCTCTTCACAAGGACCTTCTACAACAGGGGGCGTTCACCTATCAAGACTTACAGCGGCTATGTTTGACGGCATGGAGGTTTAACGCCAGATCTTAGCTCGGAAGGGTTAAGTATTGTTAGTTCAGTCATTGCTTAATCGTTTCACGTTGGTTAGCTTGGCTTTCCTTTTTTGTTATGTGTGAGCTGGTGTGAATCTCACCACTATCTGTGTATTTCCTTCTCTCGAAGTATGTCCGTCTCCTCGGGCACAGTTTCTAAACTGAGTCTGGTAGGAGGGGCATAGAGGGAGGGGCCAGCCTACACTATTAAACTCTTAAAGTGCCAGTGGCTCCTTGTGGACCCGTCTATACCCCATTGTACTAAATGGACCCCAGCATCCTCTATGGACTACGAGAAAAGGATTTACCGGTATATAAAATCATGTTATCCTTTAATTAAACTAATGTAATTACTCTCACAAATAAGAGTAGAAATGAGTTAGTCTCCAACAGTTTGAGTTACATAAGTTTAGAATAGGCCTAATTCTGAGTTGGATGCCAGTGGAAATGTAGTTAGATCCTGCGGATATCTAAATGCTGCACATGTACTCTTAAATCAGTTGGCTTCTACTCATGTGCTCTGGACCAAGTGTACACACATGGATGCAATTTGCATACATGAGCATGCAAGCAAACTTCTGTGCTTATACCATGAGGATGCAGATGGTATGCCTGTGTTTGACAGGGCTACGTACGTAAAAACATTGGGATAATATTTATGCAGGAGCTTAAATATTCGTCATTCACGGGTGGAGTCTCTCATTAGCATAAGTAAGTATGCTTCCACATCTGACTTAGCATGAATGTGTATGGTTTTCTCTAACAACTCTTAGGTTCCAATTAAATTTGAGAAAGTACTATACAGTAAATGGTGGGAATAGAAAAGGTATGGTTATTAGACAGTACTGGAAATCTGAAAATAAGGCATCAAATCACTGATGCAGCTTAGCAATCATGTTTTTGGCATACACATAATTACTAAATATCTCCTACTGTGACAATACCATTCATTACCAATTTAAGGAGAACAGTGACAAATATCTATGACCTAAAACTGTCCCCTAGAAGCAACGATAGTCAGGAAATCTACTGTAGTAGACTTCACTCTGGAGACAGTATAGGCTGGAAAAGAAAGAAAGAAAGAAAGAAAGAGAAAGAAAGAAAGAAAGAAAGAAAGAAAGAAAGAAAGAAAGAAATGTATAAAACTATGAAAGACTAAGTTACAGTTACCGTAGCAATTTATGAACAATTTAAATACAGATCCAAGTGAGATTAAAATTGTCAAACTTTAATTAAATTAGGGCTTGATAATTAATTCACATCGATAACATCATTAAAGTAATATGTCCTCAGAAATGCATATATACAGAGAAAACATCACTACATCCAGAGGTGAGATCAGGTAGGGATAAACTTGCATCTAGACAAGATAGATAATTACATATTGAGGATTTTTTCTATTGTGAGAGATCCTCTCTCAAATGAAAAAGCACACTTGTCACAGCTTGTGAAGTGTCAGTACGTGCAGTCAATGTGGAAAGTGCGGTCAATAGTGTAATTATCCATTATCTAATGATTTAATAAAAGCTGAAAAAGATCAGGCAGAGGCTCACAATGCAATAAAGTGTATCAGCATAAAAGCCTCTCTGGAACAGGAAGATGGAGTATTGTATTAAAATGACAATGGATGTCTCTGGGGGTCAGAAGCTGGATGATACTATATGTTGGACTTCGCATGGCAAAATGTAATAATCAAATCAAATGCAAGGAATTTCAGAGAAAGCTGTTTTTCTCTATGTCTGGGGGAAATATTCACATATCATAAATGGTTTACACTTCCAAATCATCATATTTACAATACAGCAGTTTGGAGCTGTAAACTGCCAATGAGGAGTTTCAAAATCCCTAATCTAAGGCAAACCATAATTTTACATGTTAAAAAAGCCCTAATGCACAATCTGCAACAGGCCATCCATGCTATTTAGCATTAGGCATGGTTCACTAGGTATTGTGCATGGTACTCTAGGTGGTCGCCTGAATGAACATTTACCCACAGCCCAATACTACATAGCAGGCCTGGCCAACCTGTGGTTCTCCAGCGTCTGTGAAATTTCAAGTCCCAGTATGCCAGTTTTGCTATTAGTTAATGCTAAAAGTGTGGCAGGGCATGCTGAGATGTGAAGTTCTACAACATCCGGAGAGCCACAGGTTGGTCAGGCCTGCTATATAGCATTAGGCCCCTCTTGGTACTTCTGGCCTGTGGTTACAGGTTGAGTATCCCATATCCAAAATGCTTGGGGCCAGAAATATTTTGGATATCGGATATTTCTAAGCACAGAATGTATTTATGTGTCATATACACCTTATACACACACACAGCCTGAAGGTAATTTTAGCCAATATTTTAAAAAATGTTGTGTATTAAACAAAGTTTGTGTACATACACACAATTCATTTATGTTTCATATACACCTTATACACACAGCCTGAAGGTCATTTAATATAATATTTTTAATAACTTTGTATATTAAACAAAGTTTGTACATTAAGCCATCAGAAAACAAAAGTTTCACTATCTCATTCTCAATCAAAAAATTTGTATTTTGGAATATTTGGATATGGAATACTCAACCTGAACCAGCAAATGGAATACATCTAGCAGCTTCAAATTAAAAAATGAATTATTGTAAGCACATGGTTTTTGGTAACTTATTGTCCCCGCATGTTGTAGATAAATAGTGTTCCTTCGTGTTTAATAATAATCGACTGACAATGCTAAATAGCAAGACATGTCAATGCAGGGAAGAGAGTGTTATTCCCCCTCCTCTAACATGAGAAACAGTGTGACAAAACGAATTGGACCTGGACTGAGAACCTTTTTATTCATCAGTCGTTTCTCACAGTATAATGTACTTTTCGCTAGCATCCATAAGGGATATTGGGGAATCTAGTACGATAGGGTATAGACGTGGCCCAAAGGAGCTGGTGCACTTTAAATTTCTTCACTGGGTGTGCTGGCTCCTCCCCTTTATGCCCCTCTCCCACAGGCAGTTTAGAAAAAAGTGCCCTCAGGAGAGGAGGCACATCTCTGAGCTCCAGAGAGTTTTCTTCAATTTCTTTTTAATGTTTGTTATTTTCGGTATTCTGTTTGGGCAACAGCATACCTGCACCATGGGAGTTAGGGGGGATGGTCACCGACCTTGCAAGGTGCAGAGCTGCTTCCCCGCTGCAGGAACACCGTCCTGAGGGGTTGTTGTTCAGCGGGGAGCTGCGCCTTGGCTGTCACAACCGCAGCACGCTGCACACCCCTAACACTACCTGAAGGTGACAGCTGTGGTGAGCACAAACTTGGGGCCCTGCTGGGGGGACCCCTGGTTCAAAGCGAAGCATACAGGACCCTCCTGGAGGGGTCCCGCTAGGGTTCCCCATGTAGACTGGCTAACAATCGCTTAAACTAGCACTTGTGTTTCATTTTTGAGCAAACGGGAGGCATTGCCAGTATAAATAATCACTATATCTCCGGTGCTATTGGAGGGGACGGAGCTACCTCAGAGCAGGACCAGTGGCATCTTGGCACCTTCCTCTGCTTAATGCAGCCACAGACAGCACACACAGTGCTTCCTGCCTTTTACAAGCCATGCTGGAACACTGGCACAGGGTGTAGCAAAGGGGGAGAGCCGCTATAGTACTATATCTGGGTCCTCTACAGGACAGACATATTAGTGTTTACTGTGATATAGTTAGCTGTCAGCCTCACTGGGGCTGTACAGCTAGGGGTGTGCTGGTGTCCTTCTCTCTGTGTGTCTCTTCTCACATACTGTATGGGCAGGCTTGAGATATATTACTGTCTCTGTGTAAGTGTATGTTATTATGCTTACTGTGAAACATGGGTAAACACAGGCTGTGCAGTATATGTCACACTAGATCCTCTCCAGTATCATCTGATTCTGTTTCTTGTGAACAATGCAGCCAATCTTCACAAATCAGTTTAGGGGCTGGAGGAGAGGGTCCAGAGCCCGCATGGCTAGGGTCTCTGAATAATATGATGTCTGATATGTCATCCCAGCTCACTGCTAATGTTAAAAAAACTCAGCTACTACAAAAAGCTGTTGCAGATTTAGCTGCTAGGGCAGTTGTTACACAGCCCCCCTCCTCCCATGCAGGACCACAAAAGCATGGTTTGCCTTCTCTACTGTCTGACACAGATAAGGATATACAGGAGGATGGGAAGGACTTTGACCTCATTAATGGGGATACCGATTCTGCTCAGGGTATTGAACCCCTAATTCTGGCTATACGGGACATGTTAAAGCTCCCTCTAAAGGACACTGCGTCACAGCCAAAAAACAAGCCTAATGTCACTTTCCCTGATTATGCAGAGTTAGATGACCTATTCAAATTGGCCTGGAAAAATCCAGACAAAAAATTCCAAGTGCCCAAAAAGTTTTTGCGTACTTTCCCATTTGCTTCTGAAGGTAGGACATTTTGGAATGAACCCCCAAGGGTTGATGTATCAGTCTCTCGACTGTCCAAAAAGGCGGTGATGCCTGCCCCAGGCTCCTTTATTATAAAGGATCCTGGGGATAGGAAAATAGAAGCTACACTCAAATCTATTCACATGGAAGCAGGCGTCCCTCAACGGCTGGTCATTGCGGGTTGCTGGATGACCCATGCCATTCATTCATGGGCCATTCAAATTCAGGAGGGCTTCTCTGGGGCTATGCCACTGGTCACTATGTGACCCTCCTAAAGCACATTCAGGACACTACACATGCCCTCTGTGATTCCCTCAAGGACATGGGGAACATTAATGCTCGGACCTCTGCCATGGCAGTGTCGGTGCGCCGGACCTTGTGGTTAGATCAGTGGATAGCGGACGTGGAATTCAAACGCAGTGTGGAATCCCTCCCCTTTTCAGGGGAATGGCTCTTTAGGGTTATATTGGATACATAGATTTCCAAAGTTACGGCTGGGAAATCCATGTTACTCCCCTCTGGAGCCCCACCGGCGAGACACTCCTACCCGGGGCCGTCTGCATAGTCCTTTCTGTCTCACAGATTTCAATCTAAGGCCAGAGGTGCCTCCAATGTGACTAAGGGCACCAGAGGTAAGACAAGAAAGCCTGCAAGCACCAGCTCTCAGGAACAGACCACCAGTTCTGCTTCCACTAAGGCCTCAGCATGATGGTGCCCACCCACCCCGAGTAGATCTCGGTGGGAGCTTGACTGTGTCACTTCAGCAGCATCTTCCTCCCAGGATACCTGGGTCAGGGATCTCATTTCTCATGGCTTCAAGCTAGAGTTCGACAGTGCTCTTCCCCAACGATTTTTCAAATCCAGCTTACCAGTTTTGGATGATATGCAGGTTACGTTGCAACAGGCCATCCTAAAGTTGGTCAAGTCCCACGTCATTGTTCCAGTACCTTTACCACAATGAGGCAAGGGTTATTACTCCAAATTGTTTGTGGTTCCAAACCAGATGGTTCGGTCAGACCTATTTTAAATCTAAAGTCCTTGAATCCTTACCTGAAGGTGTTCAAGTTCAAAATGGAATCCTTGCACACAGTGATTGCGGGCCTGGAAGAACAGGAATTCATGGTTTCCTTGGATATCAAGGATGCCTACCTCCATATTCCTATTTGGCCACCTCATCAGGCGTACCTGAGGTTTGCCCTTCTGGATGATCACTACCAATTCCAGGCACTGCCCTTCGGCCTGTCCACAGCTCCAAGGGTGTTCACAAAGGTGATAGCGGAGATGATGTTCCAGCTCCGGGTCCAGGGAGTCAATATTGTCCCTTAACTGGACGATCTTCTGATCAAAGCAAGATCAAGGGAGCTTTTGTTTCTCTATATCAACCGCACTATCCAACTTCTGTCACGCCACGGGTGGATCCTCAACTTGCAGAAGTCCCACCTGGAGCTGACTCAGCAGCTCCTATTCCTGGGGATGTTGCTGGACACTGTAACCCAGAAGTTGTTCCTACCAGAGGACAAGGTGAGAACACTTCAGGAGATGGTCCACATGGTGCTCCAACCTACTCGAGTGTCCATCCATCTTTGCATAAGATTGTTGGGAAAGATGGTTGCCTCATACAAGGTGATCCAATATGGGAGGTTCCATGCCAGGACTTTTCAGCTGGATCTCCTGAGCAAATGGTCAGGATCACATCTTCAGATGCACCAGATGATACAGCTGTCGCCTCAGGCCAGGATTTCCCTCCTGTGGTGGCTGCAATCCTCCAATCTCCAGGGAAGACCAGAGTTTCGGGATTCAGGATTGAACCCTCCTTACAACGGATGCAAGTCTGAGAGGATGGGGAGCTGTCACCCCAGGGGCGCAGTTCCAGGACAGGTGGTCAGCCCACAAAGCACTCCTTCTGATCAATATTCTGGAACTTTGGGAGATCTACAATGCTCTGCTTCATGCCTCTCCTCTGCTCAAGGATCACGCGATCCAAGTACTGTACAGTTGGACAACGCCACAGCAGTTGCGTACATCAATCGGCAAGGATGAACAAAAAGCAGAGCCTGCATGCGAGAGGTGTCAAAAATACTCCTCTGGGTGGAAAGAAATGCAAGAGCAATGTTGAAAATCTTCATTCCAGGTGTGGACAACTGGGAAGCAGACTTCCTGATTCATCATGATCTCCACCCGGAGTAGTGGGGTCTCCACCATCAGGTGTTCCAACAGATCATTTACCGGTGGGGCTGCCCGCAGATAGACAGGATGGCTTCTCGTCTCAACAAAAAGATTCACTGGTATTGCTCATGAACCAGGGACCCTCAGGCATGGGCAGTAGATGCACTGATGTCGCCTTGGCCTTAGCAGCTGGTCTACCTGTTTCCTCCAATTCCATTGCTTCCAAGGGTGCTCAAGCGCATACAAAATCAGAGGGTCCAGGCAATTCTGATTGCTCCGGATAGGCCTCGGAGGGCGTGGTATGCAGATCTTCTGGACATGTCCCTCAAAGACCTTTGGCCTCTACCTCTCAGGAGAGATCTTCAACAAGGACCATTTGTCTACCCAGACTTATGGCGACTTTGTTTGACGGCATGGAGGTTGACCAGAACATCCTAGCTCACAAGGGCATCTCCAAAAATGTTATTGCTACCATGGTTCAGGCCAGGAAGGCTGTGACATCAAAACACTATAATCATATCTGGAGAAGATATGTCTCTTGGTGCGAGGAATGCACGTATCTGCCTGTGGAGTTCCACTTGGGCCATTTCTTACATTTCCTGCAGGCTGGTGTGGATAAAGGCTTCCGTCTGGGTTCCATTAAGGTCCAGATTTCCGCTCTCTCCATTTTCTTCCAGAAGAAATTGGCAGTGTTGCCAGAAGTTCAGACCTTCTTGCAGGGGTTACTCCACAATCAATCTCCTATTGTGCCGCCTATGGCACCCTGGGACTTCAGTGTAGTGTTGGAATTCTACAGTCCTCCTGGTTTGAACCTCTGATGATGGTAGAAGACAAGTACCTCACGTGGAAGACTGTGATGTAACTGGCCCTGGCTTTTGCTCAACGTGTCTCAGAATTGGGGGCTTTATCGTGTAAAAGTCCGTTCTTGGTCTTTAACGAGGACAGAGCGGTGCTCCGGACTAGACTAGACAGCAGTCTCCATGTTTCACCTGAACTAACCTATTGTGGTTCCGTCCAGTTATGATACTTCTGCTCCTTCGGAGGCATTGGATGCTGTGCGTGGCTTGGAAATCTATGTCAAGTGAACAGCTCGGATCAGAAAGACAGATTCCTTGTTTGTGCTCTTTGATGCACAGAAAAAAGGTTGTCCTGCTTCGAAGCAGTCCATTGCTCGTTGGATTAGGCTTACTATCCAACAGGCCTATGTGTCGGCAGCCTTACTTGTTCCTAAGTCTCTAAAAGCCCACTCTACAAGATCAGTGGGCTCTTCCTGGGCAGCTGCCCATGGAGTCATGGCCTTGCAACTTTGCCGAGCTGCTACCTGGTCGGGGAAGAACACTTTTGTTAAGTTCTACAAGTTTGATGCCCTGGGCAAAGAGGATACCCACATTCAGCCTTTACACATTCCCGCCTGTTCTGGAAGCTTTGGGATGTCCCCATCGTACTAGATTCCCCATTATCCCTTATGGATGCTACAGAAAATAGGATTTTAATTACCTACCGGTAAATCCTTTTCTCGTAGTCCATAATAAATATTGGGCGCCCGCCTCAGTGCGTTGACTTTTCTGCAGGTTCTCTTTTCTGTGGTTACCTGTTCAGCTGTTGCTGTTGTTGTTAACAGCTGTTGCTGATCACTGTATGTTAATGGTGTGCTGGTTTATAAATCTCACCACTCTTTATTGTAATTTTTCCTTCTCTCATGTATGTCCTTCTCCTTCTGGTACATTTTTACCTATAACTGCCTGTGAGAGGGGGCATAGAGGGGGGAGCCAGCACACCCAGTGAATAAATTTATAGTGCACCGGCTCCTTTGGATCCCCTCAATAACCTATCATACTAGATTCCCAATATCCCTTATGGACAACGAGAAAAGTATTTACTGGTGGGTAATTAAAATCCTATTTTTAATCCTTGGCCCAGCTTAGGTATATACAACAGATCATAGGTGTATCATGTATACTGTTATTTTATGTTAATAGGTATATTTTGTTCTTGCTATTACCTGCAATATGGTATGTATTGGAAATATAAAGACCATTGCAATACTGTGTGACTATAACAGGACAGGCCATATTGTGTGACAGTATGGAGAGCCAGGCAGCTGTGCTAGCTCATTACCATTTGTATAACATATTTGAGTCCATTGTGAGAGGTGTGATACAGTAGGTGTTGCTGGTAATGTAATCAGAACAATGACTGAGTGACTGGTAAAATAGCTAGCTACCAGTCCAAGTTATTTATCTAGATCATCAGGTAATCTGGGAGGTACAGTAATTAGGTTAGAACTCCCAGAGGATGGGCAATGGGTCTCCACAGCACTATTCTGGCTGAAATAGCCTTGGGGTATCCTGACCCAGCCCCCTGAGTAGAATGTTTGGCACCAGAGGGGATCTGCCAGTCAGGTACTGTATATAAGGAGAGCAGGTTTGGAGGAGATTCTATTGTGGTGGATCCCGTGAATCACACATCAGCAGGAAACCATCTGAGCTGGGCATCGCTGTGCCACCAGAGGAAACCCTACCAGGACAGCGTAAGTGTGAGCCAGTACCCCAGGCTGGGGGGACACAGGACTGTCTAGCAAACAGTAGTGGTAAGATACAGATTATTTCTATTGCAACATATGGATGCTGACTGCAAAAGGCTGCTGGGCGATACAGATGGAGCCTCACTTATCTTTGCCTGCCTGATCGCAGGCGTGCACTCCCAGCGTGACTAGGCGATCCATCTGCCTAGTCATGCCGGGAGTGCACAGAGCCGCTTCCCATTGTAAGGTCTCTGTCTGGGCGCAAGCGTTCACCCAAACGGAGACGCACTCCATTCAAGTGAATGGGGCGCATCTCCGTCCGGGCATGTGCGCCCATCCAGACGGACATGCTCACAGCGTCCAGGTGCACCCAGATGGGCATGCCTAGTCACGGATGGAGCCACAACTAATGGAGCCACGACTAGCGTGGCTCCATATGTATGTGTTACCAATTACCCAGTGACATGTGACCCTGTGACATGGTGTTGTGCTGTCATAATAAAGACTTATTTTTTATATATTCTAATCTTCCTGAGTGAAGTAAATCCCACAGAGGGTAACCACCATCCCAGTGAAGCGTGGTTTCCTCACGCAGAGGTTTCCTCTAAATTGCATACGACAGTAATTCTGAAACTGCCGTCAATTGATACCATGGGGTAAATTTACTAAGATGGGAGTTCTATTATAGATGGGATGTAGCCCATAGCAATCAATCAGATACCAGATATTATCTTCTAGGAGGCGGTAGATAAATGAGAAGTAGGATCTGATTGATTGCTATGGGCAACATCCCATCTGAAATAGAACTCCCATCTTAGTAAATTCACCCCTATGAGCAGGTGACCATCTTATTGCAAACTTTCAGGTGTACAATTGTTATCAACTTTTATTAAAGACATTTATTGTCTTTTTAAAGCCAGTAGTTTGGATTTATTTTATTTATTTTTTTATGCTTAAAGGTAAGGAGGCACTTCCAGAGCTCAGCAGTGGCAAAGTTCTGGTAATGAGAGATTGGGGAATCAAGAGACTCAAATTTTCTTTACAAATTACAATAGAATTGAACAGTGATGCTGACCAATACTCAAGAGTTATAGTTATTCCATTTATTTATTTATTTATTTATTTATTTGTTGTTGTTTTTATTGTTCTACAGATCTTTCGGGGAGGAAGCATGTATAATCAGTAGAGATGTGCACCGGAAATTTTTCGGGTTTTGTGTTTTGGTTTTGGATTCAGTTCTGTGGCCATGTTTTGGATTCGGAAGTGTTTTGGCAAAACCTCCTTTAAAAAATTTTGTCGGATTCGGGTATCTTTTGGATTTGGGTGTGTTTTTTTTTCAAAAACCTCTCAAAAACAGCTTAAATCATAGAATTTGGGGGTCATTTTGATCCTATAGTATTCGTAACCTCAATAACCATATTTTCCACTCATTTCCAGTCTATTCTGAACACCTCGCACATCACAATATTATTTTTAGTCCTAAAATTTGCACCGAGGTCACTGGATGACTAAGCTAAGCGACCCAAGAGGGCGGCACAAACACCTGGCCCATCTAGGAGTGGCACTGCAGTGTCATACAGGATGGCACTTATAAAAATTGGCCCCAAACATCACATGATGCAAGGATAAATAAATAAAAAAAGAGGTGCAAGATGGAATTGTCCTTGGTCCCCCCCACCCACCCTTATGTTGTATAAACAGGACATGCACACTTTAACAAACCCATCATTTCAGCACCAGGGTCTGCCACACAACTGTGGCTGAAATGACTGGTTAGTTTGGGCCCCCACCAAAAAAAGAAGCAATCAATCTCTCCTTGCTCAAACTGGCTCTACAGAGGCAAGATGTCAACCTCATCATCATCCTCCGATTCCTCACCCCTTTTACTGTGTACATCCCCCTCCTCACAGAGTATTAATTCGTCCCCACTGGAATCCACAATCTCAGGTCCCTGTGTACTTTCTGGAGGCAATTGCTGGTGAATGTCTCCACGGAGGAATTGATTATAATTCATTTTGATGAACATCATCTTCTCCACATTTTGTGGAAGTAACCTCGTACGCTGATCGCTGACAAGGTGACCAGCTGCACTAAACACTCTTTCGGAGTACACACTGGAGGGGGGGCAACTTAGGTAAAATAAAGCCAGTTTGTGCAAGGGCCTCCATATTGCCTCTTTTTCCTGCCAGTATACGTACTGACTGTCTGACATGCCTACTTGGATGCTGTCACTCATATAATCCTCAATCATTATTTCAATGGTGACAGAATCATATGAAGTGACAGTAGATGACATGTCAGAAATCGTTGGCAGGTCCTTCAGTCCGGACCAGATGTCAGTTTTCGCTCTTGACTTCCATGCATCACCGCCAGCGGGTGGTTTTGGAAATCTGATCCTTTTTCTGGCAGCTCCAGTGACGGGAGAGGAGGATCTGTTGGCGGTTCACGTTCCGCTTGACTTGACAAGTGTCTCACTAGCAGGTCTTTGAACATCTGCAGACTTGTGTCTGCCAGAAAGAGAGATACAACGTAGGCTTTAAACCTAGGATCGAGCACGGTGGCCAAAATGTAGTGCTCTGATTTCAACAGATTGACCACCCGTGAATCCTGAATCCGTCAATTTCCTCCTCAGCGCCAGCAACACCCATATCCTCATCCTGGTGTACTTCAACAGTGACATTTTCAATTTGACTATCAGGAACAGGACCGTGGGTGCTCCTTCCAGCACTTGCAGGGGACGTGCAAATGGTGGAAGGAGCCACCTCTTCCCGTCCAGTATTGGGAAGGTCAGGCATCGCAACCGACACAATTGGACTCTCCTTAGGGATTTGTGAATTAGAAGAATGCACAGTTCTTTGCTGTGCTTTTGCCAGCTTAACTCTATTCACTTTTCTAGCCGGAGGATGAGTGCTTCCATCCTCATGTGAAGCTGAACCACTAGCCATGAACGCAGGCCAGGGCCTTAGCCGTTCCTTGCTAAATGGCACATTGGCAAGTTTACGCTTCTCCTCAGACGCTTTTAATTTTAATTTTTGGGTCATTTTACTGAACTTTTGCTTTTTGGATTTTACATGCTCTCTACTATGACATTGGGCATCGGCATGGCAGAAGACATTGATGGCATTCTGACTATAAGCCCTGACGAAGCTTATTAAGTGAAATGCGCATCGGCTTTTGCTGTGCGCTGTCAACATCATAATTATCATGTATTATTAACCTATGTATATTATAATCAAGAATAGGGGTTACCTTTCAGATTAACTTGTACATGCTGGCATAATGCACATAGGAGACAGTAAGGTCTCTTTAGTGTTAGTGATTTGGGAGACAAAAATGTATATGAGAGATACACGGTCTATGATAGATTTCTCATGAGAAAGGAACAGCTTTCTTTAGGCTGTGAATGAACGCAGCGTGTTTGAAAGAGACTTCATAGTGCTGTTTGGCAATACCAGCCAAATAATTTGACAGCAATGGAGTTCTAAATAGCTATATCCATATATGAGAGATCTCAATAAACCACTTAATACTCTGGAATATTTTGGCATCCATTATAGGTATATTTTACTATAATAGTAATATATAGTGATTGTGGTATTATTTAATTATATGTGCTCAGAATAGCCATTTACTTCAGACAGCATTACCTGCAATAGTCCCAAAATGCATCTATTTTTATTATAATCTAATGAATGGGCATTTAAGCAGGTTGATTTGAGCTAATACTGTGTGCAAGTACCATCAAGTATATTAATATAATACTCAGATACCAACTAAGGAGTAGTGGCTAGTGAGCACACACTCCCATATGGATAATTTATAATATCCAAACACCTTTGAATGAACGTAGTGTGTTTGAAAGAGACTTCATAGTGCTGTTTGGCAATACCAGCCAGATAATTTAACAGCAATGGAGTTTTGAAGAGCTATATCCATATATGAGAGATCTCAATAAACCACTAAATACTCTGGAATATTTTTGCATCTATTATAAGTATATTTTACTATAATAGTAATATACAGTGATTGTGGTATTATTTAATTATATGTGCTCAGAATAGCTATTTATTTCAGACAGCATCACCTGCAATAGTCCCAAAAATGCATCTATTTTTACTATAATTTAATGAATGGGCATATAAGCAGGCTTATATGAGCTAACACTGTGTACAAGTACCATCAGGTATATCAATATATTACTAAGATACCAATTAAGGAGTAGTGGCTAGTGAGTACACACTCCTATATGGATAACTTATAATATCCAAACACCTAAGAACTACTTGTCAGCATGTAATTATATACTGATATTATCAGAGGCAATAAGATCCTCATGTATATAATAGATAGATAAACCATCTTTCGGATATTTGCAGTGTTTTTTCTTTATAGTGTCCTTATTTTGTCTAATAGCAACAAATGTTGCATTGTGATTCATAAAATTAAGAACTTATGAGAAATGTTACAACACTGACATAGTCAGTAACCCTACATAGACACCACCGGTCAAAAGTGGTCAGTGGTGCTTTAATAAATCTTATCAATTAGAATCATAGGTTTACTGATTTAGATATTAAGACAGCGTACTAGCACTTTCTTTTAAATATATCTTTATACACATAATTTAATTTTTTCTTACACGTTATTCTGTCTCTATTGTTTTAATATTTCACTTAGTTGTCCCCTTTAAGTTTAAGAGGACATATAATACACCATATGTGGTAATAATAAAGGCACTTACATCACATGTGGGTATTGAGAATCTTTTTCGGAATTAACATTATCATTAATATATATTTCAATAAATTAATTTTAAACAATAAATAATTATGGGAATGAGTGCTGCTATAAAGAGTTGATCTGCTTCTCTTTCTTTCTTTAAAATTTCATCGTCTCTGCCATGACTAGTGGCAGCAGCTTCAGCACTAGGTGGAAGTGGATCTTGATCTATCCCTATTTTACCCTCCACATTTTTGTTCTCCATTTTTTAATGTGCGGAATTAAATGGCAGTAATATTATTATATAAATAGCAATGGCCTACTGCACTGTACTACTATATACTGCTCACAACAATGCAGCACAGATATGGATACTTGAAGTGACACGGAGCCGCAAGATACAACAATGGCCTACTGTACTGTACAACTATATACTGGTGGTCAACAAAATGCTGCACTGTACTACTATATATATACTGCTCACAACAGTCCAGCACAGATATGGATACTTGAAGTGACATGGAGCTGCAAGATACAGAAATGGCCTACTGTACTGTACAACTATATACTGGTGGGCACCAAAATGCTGCACTGTACTACTTTACATATACTGCTCACAACAATGCAGCACAGATATGGATACTTGAAGTGACACGGAGCCACAAGATACAGCAATGGCCTACTGTACTGTACAACTATATACTGTTGGTCACCATAATGCTGCACTGTACTACTATATATACTGCTCACAACAGTGCAGCACAAATATGGATACTTGAAGTGACACAGAGCTGCAAGATACAGCAATGGCCTACTGTACTGTACAACTATATTCTGGTGGTCACCAAAATGCTGCACTGTACTACTATATATATATATATATATATATATATATATATATATATATATATATTTATATATATATATATATATACACACAGCTCACAGCAATGCAGCACAGATATGGATACTTGAAGTGACATGGAGCTGCAAGATACAGCAATGGCCTACTGTACTGTACAACTATAGTCTGGTGGTCACCAAAATGCTGCACTGTACTACTATATATATACTGCTCACAGCAATGCAGCACAGATATGGATACTTGAAGTGACACGGAGCTGCAAGATACAGCAATGGCCTACTGTACTGTACAACTATATACTGGTGGTCACCAAAATGCTGCACTGTACTACTATACATATACTGCTCACAACAATGTAGCACAGATATGGATACTTGAAGTGACACGGAGCTGCAAGATACAGCAATGGCCTACTGTACTGTACAACTATATACTGGTGGTCACCAAAATGCTGCTCTGTACTATATATATATATATATATATATATATATATATATATATATATACTGCTCACAGCAATGCAGTACAGATATGGATAATTGAAGTGGCACGGAGCTGCAAGATACAGCAATGGCCGACTGTACTGTACAACTATATCCTTGTGGTCACCAAAATGCTGCACTGTACTACTATATATATACTGCTCACAACAATGCAGCACAAATATGGATACTTGAAGTGACACGGAGCTGCAAGATGCAGCAATGGCCTACTGTACTGTACAACTATATACTGTTGGTCACCAAAATGCTGCACTGTACTATATATATATATATATATATATATATATATATATATATATACTGCTCACAACAATGCAGCACAGATATGGATACTTGAAGTGACACAGAGCTGCAAGATACAGCAATGGCCTACTGTACTGGAAAACTATATACTGGTGGTCACCAAAATGCTGCACTGTACTACTATATATATATACTGCTCACAACAATGCAGCATAGATATGGATACTTGAAGTGACACAGAGCTGCAAGATACAGTAATGGCCTACTGTACTGGAAAACTATATACTGGTGGTCACCAAAATGCTGCACTGTACTACTATATAATATATACTGCTCACAACAATGCAGCACAGATATGGGGGGTCATTCCGAGTTGTTCGCTCATTGCCGATTTTCGCAACAGCGATTAAGGCAAAAATTTGCATGCACATGATACGCAGTGCGCATGAGCTAAGTATTTTAGCACAAAACTTAGTAGATTTACTCACGTCCAAACGAAGAATGTTCATCGTTGAAGTGATCGGAGTGTGATTGACAGGAAGTGGTTGTTTCTGGGCAGAAACTGACCGTTTTCTGGGAGTGTGCGGAAAAACGCAGGCGTGTCAGGGAAAAACGCGGGAGTGTCTGGAGAAACAGGGGAGTGGCTGGCTGAACGCAGGGCGTATGTGTGATGTCAAACCAGGAACTAAACGGACAGAGCTGATCGCAATCTGTGAGTAGGTCTGGAGCTACTCAAAAACTGCTAAGAATTTTCTATTCGCAATTCTGCTAATCTTTCATTCGCTATTCTGCTAAGCTAAGATACACTCCCAGAGGGCGGCGGCCTAGCGTGTGCAATGCTGCTAAAATCTGCTAGCGAGCGAACAACTCGGAATCACCCCCTTGGATACTTGAAGTGACACGGAGCTGCAAGATACAGCAATGGCCTACTGTACTGTACTACTATACTGGTGGTCACCAAAATGCTGCACTGTACTACTATATATATATATATATATATATATATATACTGGTGGTCACACAACAATGCAGCAGATATTGAGCACTGATTATCAGGATACTGTCTAGAATTGAGTCTGACACGGAGCTGCAAGATACAGCAATGGCCTACTGTACTGTACTACTATAATTATATACTGGTGGTCCCCACAATGCAGCACACTGAGCACAGATGTTTGCAGCACACTGAGCACAGATATGGAGCTTTTCAGGCAGAGAACGTAGATATTTGCAGCACACTGAGCACAGATATGGAGCTTTTCTAGCAGAGAACGTAGATATTTGCAGCACACTGAGCACAGATATTTGCAGCACACTGAGCACAGATTTTTGCAGCACACTGAGCACAGATATGGAGCTTTTCAGGCAGAGAACATAGCCACGTCCTCTTCATTCAATCTCCAATGCACGAGTGAAAATGGTGGCGACGCGCGGCTCTTTATATAGAATACGAATCTCGCGGGAATCCGACAGCGGGATGATGATGTTCGGCCTCGTTCGGGTTAACTGAGCAAGGCGGGAAGATCCGAGGCTGCCTCAAACCCGTGTAAAATAGGTGAAGTTCGGGGGGGTTCAGATCTCGACGAACCGAACCCGCTCATCTCTAATAATCAGCTTACCTTTCAAACATTGTAGCCAATTATAAATTTGCTGAACAGGTTACCTCAACACATTAGATAGAATAACAGAGTCTCACAAATTCTAAGCTCCACTTTTTTAGCTGTGAACTGAATTGTACATGCTGTATAGGCATGTGTGTAACATTCAGTCCATTTAGAGTGCTGTTTTTATTGACACAAATTAAATATGCAGTATTCAGATGATCGAAAAACAAACAAATTCTTCTTATAGTCCTCATATTGAATGGCTATGTTATGGCTCTAAGGGGGTGATTCAGATCTGATCGTAGATATACTAAATATGGCACATCTACGATCAGTTACTCAGACATGTGGGTAGACGCTCAGCACAGGGCTAGTCCACCGCGCATGTCATCCCCCCACCCGCACGGGTTCGAAAGCATCGCACAGCGCAAAGCTTTTGCCCCCGCCGAGTAGCTCCTCGCCTGCACAGCAAGGCACCCTGCCGCATCCCAGGTTGAAGCAAGTGCGTGTGATGTCACATAGAAGCCACGGCCTGGCCTCGCAATGGTTCAGACATGCCTGTGTTGTCCAGACCATGCCGCACTAATGGCGCGCCCGCTCCCGCCCTGTGACCGCCTCTGCCTGTCAATCTGGCAGAGGCAATAGCAGCACTGAGCCACTGGGCCTCCCGGGGTGCGCAAACACACTGCCCAAAGGGCTTCAGACTCTGATCGCTGCTGCTGCACCATTACAGTCTGAATTAGGCCCTAAGTGAAATAAAATAAGTTTACTTCTGCACAAACTTACAGATGAGGGAATTAGTACAGCCATCAGGCTGGAAAATAGGCACAAGAAGAAGAAGATAAATAGCATCAAGTTGAAAAATCATTCTCACACTATAGAGTGTAAGAAAAACCCCACTGGTTTATTGCAGAATATACAGTACACAATCACAGTATGTGAATACACTCATTTCACACAAAGGTATGGAAGGATATTCATAAATCACCATCTCTGATCAGTACAATGAGCAGCAGAACACAGTAGGAACTTCACACCTACAATGCAGAGGATTTGAAAACACAGGTAGATGATGAAAATGCGATGCTGGAAGTTATAGAATAAATGTCAGTTGAATAATGGTTACAGGCCAAAACAGGAACAGAAAAAAATCACAAAGTTCAAGACTTAATGGAAAAGAGCCAGTACTAGGAAAATGGACCGAAACTACTGGTTTGCAGGTTTCAACGATAATCACAGCTGGGGCCGGGATTAGTAGAAACAGAAGTTAAGTTTGTAGAATATCCAAAACTCCGGAAAAAGACTCAACAATAGGTGGGACATGTCAGCTCTTACTAACTGCAAAACAATCAATGGCCATGTAGGTACATACTGGGGAGCAAGCATATAGAGTCAGTGACACAGGTGAAGGTGATCAAATAGGTGAATGAGATTAACTCAACAGGTAAGGTGCAATTGCCCAAAAACTCACAACAGCATCACCTCTAGTAAAACAGAGGTACAGCAGAGGTAAAAGTATAGCGACTTAACACACAGGCATACATTTCCCTCAAGGATTACCGATTGTATTCCTTCTGGGACACAATACAGTTAACTTCAAATGGCAAAACATCTCTGCAGCCAGGTTTAGACATGGCATGTTTTGATTCCTTCTGGAGCAGGATGGAAGCATTTGCAGAAAATAAAAATATTTATACTCAGAGGAGAGGAATATGGTACAGTGAAGGCTTTCCTAGAAAAGTATGAGCATACACACCAGAGTGCCATATATTGTAGAGGAATGTAGCATGTTACTTCCTTTTGTGAAGCAAGACTCATAAAATGAGACAAAGGGGTGGATATGGCACATATTTGGGTGGTAAGCTACCTTCATTTACATATCTCCCAACTGTGCCGATTTTCACAGGACAGTCCTGTCTTTTTGAGACTGTCTTGCTGTCCCACCCATGGGCCGCAGTGTCCCAAGGTGGGGAGGGGGGAAGTTGGGAGAATCCCTGTCACTCATTGAGTAGATACTGCAGCAGTAAATAGACATTCTCGGGAGGTAGAGACACTGCAGGCATGGCCAGCAGCTCAGAGAGTACCGGGCATGCCCCCATAGTGACAAAACCTTCAGGTATGAGTCCAGTTCACATGCTTAAGATGTTTTTATGTTGTTATGTAATAAAATGTTTTATGCTTTGAACCTTTCTTCTTGGTTTTGGATACACCACTTATACCATTGGCCAAGAACCTAAAGGGAAACAGAGGTGATTCCAGATCCTATCGAAGTGTATTTCTACATGGAGGATGTGAGTGCAATGTGTGGGCGGGAAACCCTGGTATATACTGTATCATCTTTTCTAGTGGTGATTAAGAAGAATTCACTATTTCTTTTAGGCATAAAGAACATTAAAGAACCGACTGTAAAAAAACAGGATTATACTATGGTATTTGTGTTTTATCCTCTAACAGCAGGGATAGTGTCATTTCAGTACGGATGGTGTAATGGTTAGCATACTGCCTCACTGCACTGAGGTCATGGGTTCAATTCCCACCATGGCCCTAACTGTGTGGAGTTTGAATAGTCTCCCCGTACTTGCGTGGGTTTCCGCCGGGTGCTCTAGTTTCCTCCCACAATCCAAATATATACTGGTAGGTTAATTGGATCCCAACAAAATGAACCCTAATGTGAAGGTGTGTGCATGTACTTGTGGTATGGAATATAGATTGTAAGCTCCACTGGGGCAAGGACTGATGTGAATGGGCAAATATTCTCTGTAAAGTGCTGCAGAATATGTGTGCGCTATATAAATAAATGGTAGCAAAATAAATTAACATATTAGAGGTTTGAACCTAATATATGAAGAGTGATTACATAGACATTTGAAACAAAAGTAACGTACAGTATTTCCAACTTTAATTATGTGGGCACAGAGCACCATTATAGCCAATTATTGTTTTCTTTATCAACTCTAATAGTCTATCAGGTCAAGGTCAATGGGATATTTGCATGTTTTATGTTAAATATACTTTACACACAGAGACATTCAAAATGTATTTACTGTGCTATTATGCTAACTTACGATGATTGCTTAGATCATGTTAAACAATATGTATTGTAAGACAGTGCTTATGGATCTCGAAGCTCTTTAAATCAAAATTTCTAGTAACTATTCCTAGAAACAGCCCACAGTAGTGCTGATTGGGAAATAGATACATGTGACTACACTTGTGTCACACATGCAGGGTTGGACTGGCCCACAGGCGTACACGAGAAGCCATTGGTGGACCTCACTGCCTGGGTGCCCACCCAGGTTCCAGGCTATACACTTGAGTTATACATTATACATATGTTACATTATACTGCACATGACTATGGTGTATTTTCTACAGTGCATTGTTAGTATTAGTCTGATACATTATCATGCACAGACTAGTAGTATTTACTACATATATTTATCAAGGGGCCTAGACGATGCATTCTCTAATGGTTAGCCAAGCCTCTATGGTGGCTGGCCACACCCCTTAAAATGGGCCCATACCACTGCATTCCCCCCCAATGGGCCCTTCATACCCCAGTCCAACACTGCACACATGCTTTACTAGGACTATCAAAAACTGTCTCTGAATGAATAGGTTTAAACTATCAAATGTCATTTTCTGCACATGACTATCCTAGTCACAGAGATTGTAAAAGCCATCTCTTGCATCGATTTTGGAAACTGCCTAAATAAGATCCCTGGATCTCCTCTGCTGTTGTGTTTATACATGGTCTAGTCACATTATTATGACTACATCCTACATTTGACACCAGCAGCATGTAGCCCATTATTATTATTATCATTATCCTTTATTTATATGGTGCCACAAGGGTTCCGCAATGCCCAATTACAGAGTACATATGCACATAATCAAAACAGGATAACAGTGACTTACAGTTGAAGACAATATAAGACAAGTACAGGGTAACTAAGCATAACTACACCAGTAAATGACATAGAGATATGTGGCCAAAAAACTGCTTGATTTGGGCAGTTGAGGATTGTTAAAGTAAGAAAAGGATAAGCACGTGAGGGAAGAGGGCCCTACTCGTGAGAGCTTACATTCTAAGGGGAGGGGTAGACAGACATGGGTGACACAGACGTGGTACATAGAGAGCGTGGAACAGAGGGTTAGGGTGAGATTTGGCTCAGTTTGGTAAAGAAGTGGGTCTTAAGAGCCTGTTTGAAGTTTTGTAGAGAGGTGGAGAGCCTGAGGGGGAGAGGTAAAGAATTCCAGAGGAAGGGAGCAGCACGTGAAAAATCTTGGAGATAGGAGTGGGAGGAAGTAATCAGAAGACAGGAGAGTCGGCATGCATTAGCAGAGCGAAGAGGGTGGGTGGGAGAGTAAAGGGAGATTAGGTCAGAGATGTAAATGGGAGAGGAGTGGGTGAGGGCTTTGTGAGTATGAGAAGTTTGAATTGGATTCTTAAAGGGAAGGGAGACCAGTGAAGGGCTTGTAGGAGAGGGGAGGTGGACGTAGTGCATTTGGTGTGGAAGATGAGCCAGGCAGTAGCATTGAGGATAGATTGGAGTGGAGAGAGGTAATTGTCAGGGAGGCCAGTTAGGAGGAGATTACAGTAGTCCAGTCTGGAAATAATCAGTGAGTGGATAATGATCTTAGTGGCATCCTGGGTGAGAAAAGGTATGATCCTGGAAATGTTTTTGAGATGAAAATGACAGGTTTGTGAGAGGTGCTGAATGTGTGGTATTGGAAGTTAAAAGAACTAATGAGTTCACCTAAAGAGGACGTATAGAGAGAGAAAAGTTGAGGACCAAGAACAGAGCCTTGGGGGACACTAACAGTTAGTGGAAGTGGGGGGGGGGTAGCATCATGAGAGGAGACAGAGAAGGAACGATCAGAGAGGTAGGAGGACAGCCAGGAGAGGTCAGTATCACGCAGACCAAGAGAGTGAAGGATTTGCAGAAGTAGGGGGTGGTCCACAGTGTCAAAAGCAGTAGAGAGGTCAAGAAGAATAAGCAGAGAGTAGTGGCCCTTAGATTTGGCTGCACAGAGGTCATTGCAGACTTTTGTGAGGGCAGTTTCAATGGAGTGTAGAGAACGAAAACCAGACTGGAATGGGTCAAGCAGTGAGTGAGAGGAAAGAAAGGCAATGAGGCTAGTATAGACAATACGCTCAAGAAGTTTGGAGGCAAAAAGAAGGAGAGAGATGGGTCGATAGTTGGATAGAGTGTTTGGATCAAGGGTAGGTTTTTTAAGAATATGGGAGACAAGAGCATGCTTGAAGGCAGAGGGGACAGTGCCTGATGAGAAGAAGAGATTGCGAAGGGGGGCAAGATGGGAACAGGCAGAAGGAGAGAGGTAGCAGAGGAGGTGGGAGGGGATAGGGTCTAGGGGGGAGGTTGTGGGGAGAGGAACAGATGAGGGCCAGATACATGGGAGAAAGATGTCAGAGTTGGTAAGAGGCGAGGGGTGACAAGGGATGGTTGGTGGCTGGTTGCTGGTCTGGTGGGATGTGATGTCCTAATGTATGGAGTCAATCTTGTATGTGAAATAATTGGCAAAGTTAAGCACAGACAATGAGGAAGGGAGAGGAGGTGGTGGTGGGCAGAGGAGGGAGTTAACAGTGGCAAAGAGGCGCCAGGGGTTGGAAGACTGGGTAGAGATGAGGGTTTTGAAGTATGATTGTTTAGCAAGAGAAAGGGCAGTACTGAAGGATGAGAGCATAAATTTGAAATGGAGGAAGTCTGCTTTAGAGCGTGATTTCCTCCACTGTCGCTTGGCAGTATGTTAGCACTAGGTGGTGGTCAGAGAGGGGAAAAGGGGAATTGGAGAAATCAGAAATATCACAGCGGTGAGTGAAAACCAGATCCAGTGAGCTCCCATTCACATGGGAGGGTGAGGTGGTCCACTGGGAGAGACCAAGTGAAGAGGTGAGGTTAAGGAGTTTAGAGGCAGGTGATTTTGTGGGGTTATCGATAGGGGTGTTGAAATTGCCTAGAATAATGGAGGGAATGTCAGGAGAGATGACGTGAGGTAGCCAGGAAGCAAAGTTGTAGAGGAATTTGGATTAAATGCCAGGTAGACAGTAAATGACAGCAACTCGAAGATTAGTAGGTTGGTAGAGGCGTATTGCATGGACCTCAAATGTAGAGAATGTAATGGAAGCCCATGAGGTACGTCACGTGTTGTGCGCTGGCTTGGTTTGCATGCATATCACTTGTTGCTATCATGGGTAAAAGGGCGATTTATCAAAGTTGCAAAAAGGAATAATTATCAGCAGTTCCTATGTTTTAGTGCATTGTTGAGTTGAAACAAGGCCAAGTGACTCAAATATGCATGAAAATATAGGAACTGGGGTGCAGAAATATGGCAGCAGGTGCCCTTGACAGATTAGTCACAATTTTAAACATCTGGCTGTAACAGAAGGCAGTTTGTTCACTGAAGGGCTGGAGAGTGGTACAATAATGAGTGTTTGCAGGCAACAGTGATGCATGGTTTGAGGTTGCTTGCAAGTTTGGGGCTGCATTTCAGCAAATGGAGTTGGAGATTTGGTCAGGATTAATGGTGTCCTCAATGCTAAGAAATACAGGCAGGAATTTATCCAGTGCACATGGGGGGTCATTCTGAGTTGATTGCAGCAGGAACTTTGTCAGCAGTTGGGCAATACCATGTGCACTGCAGGGGAGGCAGATATAACATGTGCAGAGAGAGTTAGATTTGGGTGGGTTATTTTGTTTCTGTGCAGGGTAAATACTGGCTGCTTTATTTTTACACTGCTATTTAGATTGCAGATTGAACAAACCACACCCAAATCTAACTCTCTCTGCACATGTTATATCTGCCCCCCCCCCCCCTGCAGTGCACATGGTTTTGCCCAACTGCTAACAAAGTTACTGCTGCGATCTACTCAGAATTACCCCCATGGTTATGCCCATTAGCTAACAAATGTGCTGCTGGGATGAGGTCTGAATTAGGCCCTATGTGCAAGTTAATTTGGGAGCAAGGAGGGGCATGAGGTAATTTGGGTCTGAAAGAAAGAGATTATAGTTAGAGAGCATGAAGATTAAATTAGAGAAACTTGTGGAAAATACAAGAAATGTCCACCACAATTCACAGTGGATGTAGAAACATAAAAAGTAAGTGAAATATGTTCTGTGGCAGCAGAAACAGTGAGTTTGTCAATTGGAATGTTGAAATTACCTTGTATGAGCATGGACAGATTAAAGGGAAACATTCAGCAAAAATTTCACGCATTTGGAAAACTGGATCAATGCCATAAATGAAAGAAACACACATACTGCATATATGAGAGAAGAGATTGATAGTGTGGACTTCAAAGGAAGAATAAAAAAAAGATTGTAGTAGTGTAGATTTCTCTTGCTTACGGAAATGCTGAATTGCTGTTGTTTGGTACAGACATAGGGCCTAATTCAGACCTGATCGCTGCTGTGCATTTTCGCACAGCAGCCGATCAGGGCTGAACTGTACATGCGCCGGCGCCATAGTGACAGGCAGAGGCGGTCGCTGAGCGGGAGGGGGAGGGCCGGCAGCATCTGACTGCCGTTTAAGGTGCGTGGTCCGGGCAATGCAGGCGTGCCATTACTGTTCTGGGGGTGGGCCGCGGCGGCTGTGTGACATCACATCACATGCAGCCACTGCAACCCTCACAGCGACGAGTAGCTCCTGCCAGCATGCAGGAGCTGCACTGGCAGGGAACTATTCCTAAAGTACAAAAGCATCACCGCTGTGCGATGCTTTTGTACTTGTGTGGGGAAAGTCGGGGCGGACTAGCCCTGTGCTGGGCGTCCCCCTACACGTCTGTGTGACTGATTGTAGATGTGCTATAGTAAATTTAGCACATCTACGATCAGGTCTGAATTAGGCCCATTGTCTCCTTCTGAACATGGGCATACTCTAACTTACATGACAAGTGGCAAAAATAGTTTTAGAGTATGTCAAGGAATCTGTTCCACCTACTAGAGTTTTTGCTTTAATTTTTACTTTGTCTTTCATCTGCATTTCCAATATAATAGCTACAAAGGGTAAACTTTGTTGCTTGACCATTTTTGAATATCAGGGTTCTCATTAGATCTTGTAACCCATCGTGGCTACATCTGGTACAATCTGTTTGATACTGTGAGACAAGCAGTGGATACACTGTGCCACTGTGAATTTTGGTTAAATAAGTGATGAACTCCACAATAAACAAACCTGAATGCAAATTATAGCAAATCTGGGCCCTCATTCCGAGTCGTTCGCTCGGTATTTTTCTTCGCATCGCAGCGTTTTTCTGCTTAGTACGCATGCGCAATGTTCGCACTGCGACTGCGCCAAGTAATTTTGCTATGAAGATAGTATTTTTACTCACGTCTTTTTCTTCGCTCCGGCGATCGTAGTGTGATTGACAGGAAATGGGTGTTACTGGGCGGAAACACGGCGTTTTATGGGCGTGTGGATAAAAACGCTACCAGATGCCGAGTAAGGTTGAAGCTACTCAGAAACTGCTAAGTAGTTTGTAATCGCAATATTGCGAATACATCGTTCGCAATTTTAAGAAGCTAAAATTCACTCCCAGTAGGCGGCGGCTTAGCGTGTGTAACTCTGCTAAAATCGCCTTGCGAGCGAACAACTCGGAATGAGGGCCCTTATGTTAAATTAGTGTGATATAGGATAATATATATATATATATATATATATATATATATATGCAAAAACCCTCATCTCTAATTCTTTTACTTCCCTTAAGTGTAGTGTACCACACCATATACCCCTTATACACATTACACACCACAACAGTAAGACCCCTTATACTATCTAGTACTGGTGCTCTTTACACATTATGCCACATGGAATGAGCCAAAATTCACACAGAATGAGCCAAAATTCACAATATGCCACATGGAATGAGCCAAAATCCACACAGAATGAGCCAAAATTCACAATATGCCACATGGAATAAGCCAAAATTCACACAGAATAAGACAAAATTCACATTTCTCAACACAGTATAAACCAAAATTCACATGTAATGAGCCAATTTTCACATTAAGCCACATGGAATGTGCCAAAATTCACATTATGCCACACAGTATGAGCCGCAATTCAGGGACAGGGACAGTGACAGAGGGACAGGGAGAGTGACAGCAGGGACAGGGAGAGTAACAGTAGGGACAGGGAGAGTGACAATAGGGACAGGGAGAGTGACAGCAGGGACATAGGGACAGGGAGAGTGACAGCGGCACATAGGAACAGGGAGAGTGACAGCAGGGACATAGGGACATGGAGAGTGAAAGCAGGGACATAGGGACAGTGACAGCAGGGATGGAGAGAGTGACAGTAGGGACATAGGGACAGGGAGAGTGACAGCTGAACATAGGTACAGGTAGAGTGACAGTAGGGACAATGGGACAGGGAGAGTGACAGTAGGGAAAGGCAGAGTGACAGCAGGACATAGGGACAGGGAGAGTGACAGCAGGTACATAGGGACAGTGACCGCAGGGACAGGGAGAGTGACAGTAGGGACAGGGAGAGTGACAGTAGGAACATAGGGACAGGGAGAGTGACAGCAAAAACATAGGTACAGGGAGAGTGACAGTAGGTACAATGGGACAGGGAGAGTGACTATAGGGACAGGGAGAGTGACAGCAGGTACATAAGGACAGGGAGAATGACAGTGGGATATAGGGACCTGAAAAGTGACAGCAGGAACATAGGGATAGGGAGAGTGACAGCAGGGACATAGGGACAGGGAGAGTGACAGCAGGGACAGTGAGAGTGACAGCAGGGACATAGGGACATGGAGAGTGACAGCATGGACAGGGAGAGTGACAGCAGTGACATAGGAACAGGGAGAGTGACAGCGGGGACATAGGGACAGGGAGAGAGACAGAGAGAGGGACAGCAGCGACATACAGATGGAAGAGAGAAAGGCAACAGTGTGAAAAACCTAATCAGCGGCGGTGTGGAGGAGGCTGTGATTGGCAGCATGGAGGATGAGGAGGTCGTGGTCAGCAGTGGTGCAGAGTTGGCTGTGGTCGGCGGCAGATGAGGCTGTGGGCAGCTATGTGAAGGAGGCAGTGGTGTGGAGCAAGAGGTTGTGGGTGCATGAGGCTGTGGGTGGCAGCACATGGGAGGCAGCGGTGTGGAGCAGGAGGCTGTGGGTGCGAAGGAAACAGTGGGCGGCGGTGGCCTTTGGCTCTGGTCTGCCTATAACTAGTGATGAGCACCGGAAATTTTTCGGGTTTTGTGTTTTGGTTTTGGGTTCGGTTCCGCGGTCGTGTTTTGGGTTCGAACGCGTTTTGGCAAAACCTCACCGATTTTTTTTTGTCGGATTCGGGTGTGTTTTGGATTCGGGTGTCTTTTTCAAAAAACCCTAAAAAACAGCTTAAATCATAGAATTTGGGGGTCATTTTGATCCCAAAGTATTATTAACCTCAATAACCATAATTTCCACTCATTTTCATTCTATTCTGACCATCTCACACCTCACAATATTATTTTTAGTCCTAAAATTTGCACCGAGGTCGCTGGATGGCTAAGCTAAGCGACCCAAGTGGCCGACACAAACACCTGGCCCATCTAGGAGTGGCACTGCAGTGTCAGGCAGGATGGCCCTTCCAAAAAATACTCCCCAAACAGCACATGACGCAAAGAAGAAAAAAAAGAGGCGCAATGAGGTAGCTGTGTGAGTAAGCTAAGCGACCCTAGTGGCCGACACAAACACCTGGCCCATCTAGGAGTGGCACTGCAGTGTCACGCAGGATTGCCCTTCCAAAAAACACTCCCCAAACAGCACATGACGCAAAGAAAAAAAGAGGCGAAATGAGGTAGCTGTGTGAGTAAGCTAAGCGACCCTAGTGGCAAGATGGAATTGTCCTTGGGCCCTCCCACCCACCCTTATGTTGTATAAACAGGACATGCACACTTTAACCAACCCATCATTTCAGTGACAGGGTCTGCCACACGACTGTGACTGAAATGACGGGTTGGTTTGGACCCCCACCAAAAAAGAAGCAATTAATCTCTCCTTGCACAAACTGGCTCAATAGAGGCAAGATGTCCACGGCGGACAGTCCCCTTGTGGGTCCCGAAGTCAGTGATACCTTCCCCCCAGAGGCATGACCGCGTCCCTCCGGTTTTGATCACTGGCAGACGTCTGTATTTGCGGACGTCTCCTGCTGCACAAGACGGAGGAGGTTAGCGGGGAGTCCGGGGGCTATTTAGTATTACCTTCTCCCTGATCACCTCATCCCACCACTGTCCAGATTGGGGTACCCCGCAGCGAACTGTAACTAACCTTGGAATTTAACTTTCCGTTCAAATCCAGAAATACCAATTTATACTGTGATACCAGATAATCCAAAACAACATATAGGTGGAAAAGAGGTGGGACGCCACACTCTGTTTACACCAGACATTTGGGACTTATTTTTTCAACTCTTTTCCATTTCCACATTTTTTTTTTTCTATTTTTTTTTCATGATTTTTTTCTTTTTTTCTTTGTTTTTCTTTTTTCTATTATATATATATATATATATATATATATATATATATATATATTAATTTTTTATTCACATTTCTGCAAGTTTACATCTTATCAATATCCTTTGCCCAAATTTATGATTATATTTTTTACATATTTGGGAAAAAGCAAATTTTTGACCTTATATTATTTATATAAATAAACGTCAGTTTTTTTCATACTACACAATATTCCGTGGTTTTTTCACTTAAACAAATTATCTCTGACATTTTACTTTGCAAGCAGGCGCAGTTGTGTAAATCCTTTCTGAACTTTAATTACTGGAGGTTTCTGGGTTTAGCCTCTCACACGTACTGCTGCCACCCCTGTATTACTTATATAAGTAGAGCGTTGGTCACATTTACAAAACAGTAGACGACATGTCCGTAATCGTTGTCAGGTCCTTCAGTCCGGACCAGATGTCAGCATCAGCAGTCGCTCCAGACTGCCCTGCATCACCGCCAGCGGGTGGGCTCGGAATTCTGAGCCTTTTCCTCTCACCCCCAGTTGCGGGAGAATGTGAAGGAGGAGATGTTGACAGGTCGCGTTCCGCTTGACTTGACAATTTTGTCACCAGCAGTTCTTTGAACCCCAGCAGACTTGTGTCTGCCGGAAAGAGAGATCCAAGGTAGGTTTTAAATCTAGGATCGAGCACGGTGGCCAAAATGTAGTGCTCTGATTTCAACAGATTGACCACCCGTGAATCCTTGTTAAGCGAATTAAGGGCTCCATCCACAAGTCCCACATGCCTAGCGGAATCGCTCTGTGTTAGCTCCTCCTTCAATGTCTCCAGCTTCTTCTGCAAAAGCCTGATGAGGGGAATGACCTGACTCAGGCTGGCAGTGTCTGAACTGACTTCACGTGTGGCAAGTTCAAAAGGTTGCAGAACCTTGCACAACGTTGAAATCATTCTCCACTGCGCTTGAGACAGGTGCATTCCACCTCCTATATCGTGCTCAGTTGTATAGGCTTGAATGGCCTTTTGCTGCTCCTCCAACCTCTGAAGCATATAGAGGGTTGAATTCCACCTCGTTACCACTTCTTGCTTCAGATGATGGCAGGGCAGGTTCAGGCGTTTTTGGTGGTGCTCCAGTCTTCTGTACGTGGTGCCTGTATGCCGAAAGTGTCCCGCAATTCTTCTGGCCACCGACAGCATCTCTTGCACGCCCCTCTCGTTTTTTAAATAATTCTGCACCACCAAATTCAAGGTATGTGCAAAACATGGGACGTGCTGGAATTTGCCCAGATTTAATGCACACACAATATTGCTGGCGTTGTCCGATGCCACAAATCCACAGGAGAGTCCAATTGGGGTAAGCCATTCTGCGATGATCTTCCTCAGTTGCCGTAAGAGGTTTTTAGCTGTGTGCGTATTCTGGAAAGCGGTGATACAAAGCGTAGCCTGCCTAGGAAAGAGTTGGCGTTTGCGAGATGCTGCTACTGGTGCCGCCGCTGCTGTTCTTGCGGCGGGAGTCCATACATCTACCCAGTGGGCTGTCACAGTCATATAGTCCTGAGCCTGCCCTGCTCCACTTGTCCACATGTCCGTGGTTAAGTGGACATTGGGTACAACTGCATTTTTTAGGACACTGGTGAGTCTTTTTCTGAGGTCTGTGTACATTTTCGGTATCGCCTGCCTAGAGAAATGGAACCTAGATGGTATTTGGTACCGGGGACACAGTACCTCCAACAAGTTTCTAGTTGCCTCTGCAGTAATGATGGATACCGGAACCACGTTTCTCACCGCCCAGGATGCCAAGGCCTCAGTTATCCGCTTTGCAGCAGGATGACTGCTGTGATATTTCATCTTCCTCGCAAAGGACTGTTGGACAGTCAATTGCTTGGTGGAAGTAGTAAAAGTGGTCTTACGAGTACGACTTCCCCTCTGGGATGACCATCGACTCCCAGCAGCAACAACAGCAGCGCCAGCAGCAGTAGGCGTTACACGCAAGGATGCATCGGAGGAATCCCAGGCAGGAGAGGACTCGTCATAATTGCCAGTGACATGGCCTGCAGGACTATTGGCATTCCTGGGGAAGGAGGAAATTGACACTGAGGGAGTTGGTGGGGTGGTTTGCGTGAGCTTGGTTACAAGAGGAAGGGATTTACTGGTCAGTGGACTGCTTCCGCTGTCGCCCAAAGTTTTTGAATTTGTCACTGACTTATGATGAATGCGCTGCAGGTGACGTATAAGGGAGGATGTTCCGAGGTGGTTAACGTCCTTACCCCTACTTATTACAGCTTGACAAAGGCAACACACGGCTTGACAAATGTTGCCCGCATTTCTGTTGAAATACTTCCACACCGAAGAGCTGATTTTTTGGGTATTTTCACCAGGCATGTCAATGGCCCTATTCCTCCCACGGACAACAGGTGTCTCCCCGGGTGCCTGACTTAAACAAACCACCTCACCATCAGAATCCTCCTGGTCAATTTCCTCCCCAGCGCCAGCAACACCCATATCCTCCTCATCCTGGTGTACTTCAACACTGACATCTTCAATCTGACTATCAGGAACTGGACTGCGGGTGCTCCTTCCAGCACTTGCAGGGGGCGTGCAAATGGTGGAAGGCGCATGCTCTTCACGTCCAGTGTTGGGAAGGTCAGGCATCGCAAACGACACAATTGGACTCTCCTTGTGGATTTGTGATTTCGAAGAACGCACAGTTCTTTGCTGTGCTTTTGCCAGCTTGAGTCTTTTCATTTTTCTAGCGAGAGGCTGAGTGCTTCCATCCTCATGTGAAGCTGAACCACTAGCCATGAACATAGGCCAGGGCCTCAGCCGTTCCTTGCCACTCCGTGTGGTAAATGGCATATTGGCAAGTTTACGCTTCTCCTCCGACAATTTTATTTTAGATTTTTGAGTCCTTTTTTTACTGATATTTGGTGTTTTGGATTTTACATGCTCTGTACTATGACATTGGGCATCGCCCTTGGCAGACGACGTTGCTGGCATTTCATCGTCTCGGCCATGACTAGTGGCAGCAGCTTCAGCACTAGGTGGAAGTCGATCTTGATCTTTCCCTATTTTTGGAACCTCAACATTTTTGTTCTCCATATTTTAATAGGCACAACTAAAAGGCACCTCAGGTAAACAATGGAGATGGATGGATACTAGTATACTTATGGATTGACGAGCGACTGCCGACACAGAGGTAGCTACAGCCGTGGCCTACCGTACTGCGTCTGCTGCTAATATAGACTGGATGATAATGAGATATAAAATATATATATATCACTACTGCAGCCGGACAGGTATATGTTATATAATGACGGACCTGCTGGACACTGTCAGCTCAGCACTGCAGACTCCTAAAGTAAGCTACTAGTAGTATCAAGAAGATAGAAAAAAAAAAACACCACAGGTAGGTGGTATACAATTATGGATGGACTAGCGACTGCCGACACAGAGGTAGCTACAGCCGTGGACTACCGTACTGCGTCTGCTACTAATATAGACTGGATGATAATGATATAAAAAATATATATATCTATCACTACTGCAGCCGGACAGGTATATATTATATAATGACGGACCTGCTGGACACTGTCAGCTCAGCACTGCAGACTCCTAAAGTAAGCTACTAGTATCAAGAAGATAGAAAAAAAAAAAACACCACGGGTAGGTGGTATACAATTATGGATGGACGAGCGACTGCCGACACAGAGGTAGCTACAGCCGTGGACTACCGTACTGCGTCTGCTGCTAATATAGACTGGATGATAATGATATAAAAAATATATATATATATCATCACTACTGCAGCCGGACAGGTATATATTATATAATGACGGACCTGCTGGACACTGTCAGCTCAGCACTGCAGACTCCTAAAGTAAGCTACTAGTATCAAGAAGATAGAAGAAAAAAAAACACCACGGGTAGGCGATATACAATTATGGATGGACGAGCGACTGCCGACACAGAGGTAGCTACAGCCGTGGACTACCGTACTGCGTCTGCTGCAGTGCTAATATAGACTGGATGATAATGATATAAAAAATATATATATATCACTACTGCAGCCGGACAGGTATATATTATATAATGACGGACCTGCTGGACACTGTCAGCAGAATGCGTTTATAGAATAAAAACACCACACGACGAGTGTTAAACTTTTTCAGGCAGACAATCACAATATACTGGTTGTCAGTGGTCACTGGTCAGTCACACTGTCACTGGCAGTGGCACTCTGGCAGCAAAAGTGTGCACTGTTAAAATATGTACTCCTGCTATAACTGCTCCCCAGTCTCCCCCACAATTAAGCTGTGTGAGCAGTGAGCACTCAGCACAGTCAGATATACAGTATTACATAGATGATGCAGCACACTGAGGGCACACTGAGGCTGAGCACAGATATGGTATGTGACTGTGTCACACTGTGTATCGTTTTTTTTCAGGCAGAGAATGGATTAATTAAACTGGTGGTCACTGGTCACACTATCAGCAAGTAGTACTCCGTCCTAATATGCTCCCCAAAATTAGTAAATCAAGTGTCTCTACTCTCTACTACTCTCTAGTCTACTCTAAACGGAGAGGACGCCAGCCACGTCCTCTCCCTATCAATCTCAATGCACGTGTGAAAATGGCGGCGACGCACGGCTCCTTATATAGAATCCGAGTCTCGCGATAGAATACGAGCCTCGCGAGAATCCGACAGCGGGATGATGACGTTCGGGCGCGCTCGGGTTAGCCGAGCAAGGCGGGAAGATCCGAGTCTGCCTCGGACCCGTGTAAAAAGCGTGAAGTTCGGGGGGGTTCGGTTTCCGGGAAACCGAACCCGCTCATCACTACCTATAACCACTGCTATATCAAATCTACCATGGACTGGCAGCCAATTAGGAGTGGCCGCGCAGCTGCTCCTGCTTGACTACCGGTTCAATAGCACTGAATTTGAATACTGCAGCAGTGGGGGTCTCAGTCTGTGCTCAAGTTGTGGTATGCCATACAGGCGTATACTGGCCCACTTCCAGCACTGTGTACAACCATGAAAATCTGAAACTCCTATGCGAAGAATGGGTAAAACAGTTAATAATATGTTAAAAGTGCTTGTTACTATTTTATGCTAGCTTTAAACTAGCATAAAAAATATATATATTTTGAAAACGATTCTAGCCTACTATACTATCAAGGTCATTGTATTGTACTTGTTGGTTGAAAAGGGTCATTGGTTATTGTTTTTATCTTCTCTCTTATGAAAGCTCCTAATAAGTCCCAGTGCTCTATCTGTAAATAGAAATTGCCATTTACACAGTGAAGCTACAATTAAAACTTTAAATCTGCTAGAAATGGTATAGGTTAGACTATAAGAATATAGCAGGATTTCATGCAGACATCTTGTAAAAATCAGATAATCTTCCCCTAAAGGGTTCAGTATAAGTCTCATTAAAAATGTACCAGTAACAGTGCCTGAATTCCATAGGGACCATAATGTTGATTCTGTTAGGAAAGTGCTGCAGGACTTTACACTGCTAAGAAGACCTTGAATACTACATCAGCAATCATTTGACATCTTGTTCACCAGTATACCAGCCACACGCAACAATTTATGCAAACATGGGAAAGTTATGCACCCAAAATACTCAGCGCAATTATTGAAGCCATGTAGATGTGAAGTGCGTTAGTGTAAAGTTTGATGAAATATTATTAGAAATATCGAAGATACTGTAGACCACAGTGGAGTGCGGTGAGGTCAGTGGCTGGTGAGGCACTACAGCCATAATGTCTGCCATATCCTGCCGATGACCCCTACCGCCGCCGAGCCAATGCCCGCTACTGCCTCTGAGGTGATGCCACCACCAATGACTTACAAACTTGCCCACCATCAACTGACCCAGCCCTCCGCTACTAATTTGCATCTCAGTCCGATGCCGCCAATGCCTGCTGCCTGCCTGCTCATCATACTTGTAATATATTGTACATTTTTATAGAAAAAAATAAAAATTTGTATTTGGGACTGGGAAGGGAGTGGGAGGAGGACATGAATGCAATTTTGTTGTCCAGGGCTTCCATTAACTTAATGGAGAAGGGTCTAAATGGGTTAAAAAAAAAAAATGCGTGAGGTCCCCCCTCCTAAGTATAACCAGCCTCAGGCTCTTTGAGCCAGTCCTGGCTGTTTAAATACTGGGGAAAAATTGGACAGGGGTTCCCCGTATTTAGACAACCAGCATCGGGCTCTTAGTCCGGTCCTGGTTCCAAAAATACGGGGGACAAAAGATGTAGGGGTCCCCCATATTTTTAAAACCAGCACCGGGCTCCACTAGCCAGGGACATAATGCCACAGCCGGGGGACACATTTATGTAGGTCCCTGCGGCCGTGGCATTACCCCCCCAACTAGTCACCCCTGGCCGGGGTTCCTTGGAGGAGTAGGGTCCCCTTAAATCAAGGGGTCCCCCCTCCAGACACCCAAGGGCCAGGGGTGAAGCCCTAGGCTGTCCCTGGCACCCCTAGGCGTTGGGTGCCAGTCTGATAGCCATAAGTGTGTAAAAAAAAGAATATTGTTTTTTGTTGTGGAACTACAAGGCCCAGCAAGCCTCCCCCGCTGGCTGGTGCTTGGAGAACCTCAAGTACCAGTATGCGGGGAAATAACAGACCCGCTGGCACCTGTAGTTCTACAACAACAAAAATACCGAAATAAAAACACAACACACACACCATGAAAGTAAAAATTTATTAAAACACACTTACGCACTCACACATACTTACCTACATCCCACGCCGGTCACGTCAACTTGTCCATGTAGAATCCAATAGGGGTACCTGTAAAAATGAGAGAGAGATTTCTTACCTACATCCCACGCCGATCACGTCCACTTGTCCATGTAGAATCCAATAGGGCCGGTACCTGTAAAAATGAAAATTATACTTACAAACAAAGTAATCCACAGGAGGAGAGAGAGAGAGAGAGAAATAATTTAATATTATGCACTCACTGACACAGAAAGACGTTAGCACATGCATGGGAGAGTGCTGCTGCTGGCTGGGAGGATGAAGCAGGTGCCCCCAAAAGTTGTGAGCCCAGTAGCAGTGCCCCCAGTAGTTGTGCCCCCAGTCGCTGTGTCCCCAGTTGCTGTGCCCATTGTAGCTGTGACCCCTATAGCTGTGCCCCCAGTCTTTGTGACCCCAGTTGCTGTGCCCCCTCGCTGTGCCCCCAGTAGTTGACCCCTGTAGTTGTGCCCCAGTTGCTGTTCCCCCTGTAGCTTTGCCCCCAGTAGCTGTGCCCCTTTTAGCTGTGCCCACTATAGCTTTGCCCCCTGTAGCAGTGCCCCGAGTAGTTGTGACCCCTTTAGTTGTGCCTCCAGTTGCTGTGCCCCCTGTAGCTGTGCCCCCAGTAGTTGTGACCCATGTAGTTGTGATCCCAGTTGCTGTGCCCCCTCGCTGTGCCCCCAGTAGTTGACCCCTGTAGTTGTGCCCCCAGTTGCTGTGCCCCCTGTAGCTTTGCCCCCAGTAGCTGTGCCCCTTGTAGCTGTGCCCCCTGTAGCTGTGCCCCCTAGCTGTGCCCATTGTAGCAGTGCCCCCAGTTATTGTGCCCATTGTAGCAGTGCCCCCAGTTGCTATGCCCCTTATAGCAGTGCCCCTAGTTGCTGTGTCCCCAATTGCTGTGCCCCTAGTAGCTTTGCCCCTTGTAGCAGTGCCCCCTGTAGATGTGCCCCTTGTAGCAGTGCCCCCAGTTGCAGTGCCCCCTGTAGCAGTGCCCCTAGTTGCTGTGCCCCCAGTTGCTGTGCTACTAGTTGCTGTGCCCCCAGTTGCTGTGCCCCTTGTAGCAGTGCCCCCTGAAGATGTGCCCCTTGTAGCAGTGCCCCCAGTTGCTGTGCCCCCAGTTGCTGTGCCCCCTGTAGCTGTGCCCCCTGTAGCAGTGCCCCCTGTAGCTGTGCCCACTGTAGATGTGCCCCTTGTAGCAGTGCCCCCTGTAGATGTGCCCCTTGTAGCAGTGCCCCCTGTAGCTGTGCCCCCAGTTGCTGTGCCCCTTATAGCCATGCCCTTTGTAGCAGTGCCCCTAGTTGCTGTGCCCCCATTTGCTATGCCCCCTAGCTGTGCCAGTGCCCCCGTAGCGCCGCAAACACATTAAAAAAATATACACACACACACACATACTTACCACTCCTGATGCGCTGTCCTCTGTCTCCGGCCGCCGGCTCCTCAGCGCCGCTCAGACACTAGGGGTCAATTATGAGCTCTAGTGTCATTCAGCGTCGCCAGCTGCCGCGGGCGCCCACACAGCCCACGGCGCCTGCTGCAGCCGGGGACGGGGGGATTGGACAGCGGATCCAGCACTGGATCCGCTGGGCCAATCAAATCTGGGGGTCTGACAGGGGCGTGCATTCATCGGGGCTGAATGCACGCCCCTGTCATTGAGGCATCAGTAAAGGTGCCGCTTCCCCATGCGTTTGCAATGGGCTTTCACAGCCCATTGCTGTGCCCCGCCCCCCGCTGCCCGGACTATGGGGGTCATTCCGAGTTGTTCGCTCGTTGCCGATTTTCGCAACGGATCGATTAAGTCAAAATTGTGCATGCACATGGTAAGCAGTGCGCATGCGGTAAGTATTTTAGCACAAAACTTAGTAGATTTACTCACGTCCGAACGAAGAATTTTCATCATTGAAGTGATCGGAGTGTGATTGACAGGAAGTGGGTGTTTCTGGGCGGAAACTGGCCGTTTTCTGGGAGTGTGCGGAAAAACGCAGACGTGCCAGGAAAAAATGCGGGAGTGTCTGGAGAAACGGGGAGTGGCTGGCCGAACGCAGGGCGTGTTTGTGACGTCAAACCATTAACAAAACGGCCTGAGCTGATCGCAATCTGTGAGTAGGTCTGGAGCTAGTCAGAAACTGCTAAGAATTTTATATTCACAATTCTGCTAATCTTACGTTCGCTATTCTTCTAAGCTAAGATACACTCCCAGAGGGCGGCGGCCTAGCGTGTTCAATGCTGCTAAAATCTGCTAGCGAGCGAACAACTCGGAATGACCCCCAATAATGTTAGCAGCAGGAGGCACCTCTCCCGCTGCCTCCCACCTGTCCCTCACACGCAGCCACGGGGGGGGGGGGGGATTATTAAAATAATAAAAAAAGATATTTATAACAGACTGTGTAATAAGTATCTTCTTTTTCTTATTTTAATCATTATGACTGGAGGCACTGCCTCCCCTGACTGCACGTCCCTGGTAGACCAGAGATAAACAGGAGAAAACAGGGAAAATGATCTAACTTCTATGCCTCCTCCAAATGACTGCTAACAATATACTGTACAACAATAAAAATATTTTCAAGTTAACATTTTTGGGTTTTTAATCTCTCTCTCTGGCTACACTTTTCACACCCCTAGAAAGTTTGTCTGCAACCTTGATCCTATCTGCAGTGCAACAACCCCTCTGCTAACTAGATTGCTGATCATACTGATGAACAGACCTCCCCCAGAGCCAGATGATAATGCTTGCAATGAAGGTCTTGGCCGGCATTTGTTAATAATGTATTTCAATGATGCAGTTAGAACCAGAGTTTGAACTGGGTTTGGACTGTGAACTACTTGAGATTCTAAAATAAAACTATTTTTACAAACACTGCAGCTCAGGATTGTTATGTGGCCTCTCCTCACCTCTGCCATGAAAACACCCAGACTAGGCTTTATACCCCTCCGGCTGACATCAGGACTGCCCCCGGGCCTACCCCTTAAAGTGAGCAGGGAGTGGTTGAGGGAGAGCACCAGGACCAGCCTCAGCAGGGACATTTCCATCAGACTTTACTGTGCTCCCTACATTCTAATAGCTATCCGTACTGCTCCCATGACCAGGACCTTTATAATTTATCAAAATAATATGTTATTCCAATTTTCTACAATGTGCCTTTTTTTGTATTATTCTTACAGCATACGTCTGTTCCACTGTGTGCTATTCCTGTAATGTGACTCTCCACTGCTTGCAGCAGCAACCTATGCATGCACCCTAGATGGTTGTCTTGGATGATCCATCCGCAGGCAGGATGTGCTTCACATGGATCTTTTCATACAGGGTATATCATACTAATACACAGGTGTCAGTTTTCCTAAATATGCATTGGACCCTTGAATGGCTCACCTCCCACAGTGTAACATTCATACAGTGCCTAACATGGCTGCCTCATCTGGACCTGATGGTTTTGTTGGGACCCTACTCTGAACATTAGGATGCTGCTTTCTTCCCATTTAGGGTCATCTCTTCTAGGGGTAGACTATTCCACCCAGTGGAATCCTATGTACTGTGCTCAAGATGGCTGCCTCACCTGGTACCAGTGAGGGTGGAATATACAACCCATATAAGTTATTACCCAAAATGCCTGCACCAATCCTGCAATATGCTTACTATGCATTCAAGGTATTATTTTAATGTCTTTTCGGCCTGTCTATTGTATTACTTAAATCTTCTGTATTATGTGCATTGTTTTTGATGTATGTAAAGTGCCTTGAGTCCTGTTGGAGAAAGAGGGCTATAAAAATAAAATAATAATAATAATATTATTATTATTATTATTATTATTATTATTATATAATGTATATATGTATAAGTGAAATTCTTCAATTAATGTGCTGTATAAAAGGCTGGTGTCAGGAGATATATTTGTTGTCCAACACACCTCCCCACAATAACCTGCTGATTATTGTTTCAACTTTCAATCCATATTTGAGGGATTGGAGATCTACAGGCATATTGTTACTGTTAACATTTTAGCATAACCATATTGTACACAAAGTTTCTTTACTAACATAGCAGTGTATTGAGATGATTAAAGTAGTACAGTAACTTAAAATAACTGTACAGTAGCTCAGAGCTCAACTACCCAACTGAGTAGTGGATTTAGGATCTCGTGTCTTGACATACTTTAAAAATAATATGAGGTTGTTACATTACCAAGAAATTTATTAAAGTTGGTTAATTGGGTTTACAATGTGCTGGATGCAGTCAGTTTTATCAGACATTTGCGAATGTTTAAATATTTGACAATATTTTATAATTTATTATAGTGAATGCCCACCACCACATTTAGTTAAGGTACTGTAGAAAAAAAGACATCCTATGATCATTCAATCATTTGTGGAAAACTAAAAACGATTGTTGTGCATGGCCTGGAGATGATACCATGTAGAACAATTCACAAAGTAATAAGTAAAAACTACAGGGCAATTTCATTTCCCTGTTGAAGTATTGTTACATGCAGAAACACTGTCAATATTTAACTTACCCTATTCAAATTGTTACCTTTTTATTGCATCTCTAGAATCTCTTCACTTGTCTAGTTCTAGAGAAGACTATCACTTTCATGTTGTATGAGTAGTTTTGTAGTTATTTTTTAGCAACATGCTAATTACTGGCAACAGTCAAGACATTTATTCTTATGTTTAGCAACAGCTGTCCTGGGGACTATTATATTTCACACTGCCTTCACAGTCTTTTAACTGCTTTATAAACGTTTCCCACATGCCAGGCCACAAACGTCTGCTATAATAATTTTTTCTGAAAATCCTGAAATGCATTATTCTAAGGTACTTTACATTTAAAGGAAGTGTCTAAATGCTAAGATGTAATAAGGTATCACCAAGAAAATATGCTGTCATCTTGAACTAGTTATCAATTTGTTGTGATCAGTAAATATGTAAAAAAAATAATATTATTCTAGATGTTATTTGGCTATATGTTGTCATATCCCGAATTGCTTTACTTGCTCTTGAGGAGTTAACAAATTATTTTTGCAACTTTTACTTTGCATTATACTGTTTCCAAGGACTTTAGTTACACTTATGTTAAGGTAGAAATGTATATCTGCCTTTAATCATGCAATTGCAGTATATAGGAATTTGTCATGCATATATATTCTGTTGAGGAAACTTGCTTTGAGGACAATGTTTTCCCATTCAAATAGAATGATAGTACATACTCATACAATACTGTTTATGGTGTATTCTTGTTTAGTAGATTAGACTTTGAACTGTAGCTATACAAATATGTTATGTACATATATAACAAATATTACACTGTACAAAGTGCAACTAGAGATATTTGTGTTCTTAATATCTCTCTTTAAAGTATTTGATCAAGTATTTTATATTTTTAATTTAATATTTTATAGTAACTATTTACTTAACAGTATATCATGACATATACTGATCTGTGCATATTTAATATTGTGATCAATTATAACATGTGGAAATCAGTTTCCTGTGATCCTCACTGAATAATGAATTTATTAAATATTTTCATACATACATAGAATTATCTGAACTGATGAATACATTGACTATTCGTTAACTATAATCATATGTGCTTTTATGGAGCAGCCAGTTCATCTACTGTATATGTGTAAAGTGTGTATTATGTGGATCACTCTGGTTGTATAACATTAACGGCGGGATGTAATGCCGCCCAAGTTTTTTTAAAGGGGCAGTCACTTACAAGCAGGCTTGGACTTGACCACAGGGGTACAGGGAAAAACACCGGTGGGCCCTACTGCCTGGGGCCCCACCTCCTGCTCTAAGGATCAGCTTCCAGACTGTGTACTTGAATTATACATTATACAGATGTTACCTTATACTGGACTATGGTGTATTTTCTACAGTGCATTGCTGTTATTAATCTGGTACATTATCAGGCATGCAGCAGCTGAATTTACTGTATATAATTATGAAGGAGCTCAGACTTTGCACTCTCTAATGGTAAGTCAAACCAATGAGGTGGCAGACCACACCCCCTCTGCAGACTGGCCACACCCCTAACACAGGCCCCTACCACTGCATCCCCCCGGTGGGCCCTACATGCCCCAGTCCAACACTGCTTACAAGGTAAAACCATGCCTTATAATTGATTGTCCCTTGAAAAAAAGTCAGCATTTGTCCGGCATCCTGCACAGCCGCCAGACTCGGGCGCCATTACAACCCGCCGTATAAGTGCCACATAAAGGAATTTCTACAACACACTTTTAAAGTGGTGACTATTAAGTGTAAGTTTTATTGACACCATTATCAAAATCTCCCTGTTAGGTAATGAAACAGAGTCTAGTGAAATAAGAGTAATAGGATATAGCACTAAAAAAAGAGATATTTCGGTTTCAGGCACTACTATGGTTATTTTTCTAAGCTGCTGTATAATGGAGATAGTCGGTCTCCTTGAGAATAACAAGAAAAAAGCAAAAGAACAGCGCTAAGTTGTGACAATGTTCATACATTCATAAACTTACCACATTGTTAATTTAAAGATAATACAGCAATTTTAATATAAGATAAAGGATAGCGAAACGCATCAGTTGACCTCCACTTGGTCAGTGGGCACGGAGATCACCATTCCAGGGATTTCAACTAACCTCTTGGATACTTACAATTTCCAGTTGGCACATTGTGGACAAAGTGACTCCATACCTATTGCGTTTAACTCCATCACTGCACTTTTGGACCATCGCTAACTGTATGAAATCCTAACACCACAGGACTATGATATTTCAGCACTGTTCAGTTCTATGAGTGATTATATAGTTTATGATATTCTAAACTTCTTAATGTACAGTGGTGGCCAAATTTGTGGATACTTTTTGAAATTTGAATGTTTTTCAAAATGGAATGCTTATAAAAACTGTTATACTTCATGCAGTGCACTGATTCAATTATCAAATGAAAGTAAATTGAATGCTGGATTCAACACAATAAACATAGGTCAAATATTTGCATTAAGAGGGAAGCTATGCAGTGAAAACAACACTTAGGGTGAAAATCCCTTTGTACTTATTAAGTCATTGTCCTATCAGTATTTTGTTGGGTATCCTTTATTTTTTAAGACAGCAGCACAGTGACGTGGCATCGAGTCAACCAATGTTTGGAGCTCTTCCTTCTTTATTATGTGGTGCCATGAGACAATAATAGCCTCAATTAATACTCTTTTATGGATGGACGCCTCAGATGTACCAGTTTTTTCCAACAGAACCACAAATGTTCTATGGGGTTCAGGTCTGGGCTGTTTCCTGGCCATATCAGCACCTGTATGTCATTGTCTGTGAACCACTGTTTACATATCCATGCAGTGTGACAGGGAGCTGAATCCTGCTGAAAAAAATTGGGGCGTTATCTGGAAAAAGATCCCTGATAGAAGGTAGGAGTTTTTGTTGTAGGATGGTGTCAATGTACTTTCTGCTGTTCAGTGTGCCATCTATGACATGAAGGCGGCCTACAGCATCTGCTGTCATACATGCCCAGATCATAACACTTGTAGGATTCTTTGTTGTCGCTTGAATGCAATCTGGATGTACCCCTTACCCTATGCGTCATCACATATATTTTCTCCCATCACTACCAAATATCGATATCTTAGTTTCATCACTCCATATCACTTGTTTCCACTGACCTTCTGTCCATGCAATGTGGTCTCTTGCCCAATGTATTCATTTCTGCCTCTGCTTTTTATTAAGGAATGGCTTTTTTGGGTAATCCTACCTTTCAGGCCAACCTCCGTTAGTCTTCTCCGTACCGTTCTTGCACTGACAAAAACACCAGATGCACTCCGTTCACTGCTAATGGTCGCAGATGACATCCATCTGTCCCTGATGCAAATTTGTTTTATTCTCCTATCATCAACAGCTGTTGTGCACTTTTTTCTGCCCTTTTTCTTCTTTGTTTTGTATATATTGTGTTTCCTGATAGCGTAAACAAAACTTTTGTATTACTGATGTTGTCACATTCCCACCAACTTCTCCCGCAATTGCTGCATACGAAAGACCATTTTCACGTGACACCACAATCCTGGATCTCTTCCTCGGTGACCAGTCACAGTGGCGCACGTGGGGGGGGGGTGGTCGAGTACCTAGAAACCACCCCTGATGAGCCGAATTTTCTATTTATGAGACAGAGACACAGCTGCCTCTGTCACAGCTAAAAGCCACGATTGCAAGCGCGATCGCGACCGCAAAGCTGCTGTACTGCTGAGCTACTATATGTACAGTAGCTCTCTTCTTACAGATTGTTTTGGGGGGGAACTGCTGGCTGCGCATGTTCAGCCACAGCAGCTCCCTCCGTCCTTATACTGATGCCCTTCTGCTCCCAGCCCCTATGCATACAACTGTGAGTATTTATGTATTTGTCATTAAGTATGTAAGTGTGATGTCTTGGTTTGTGCATATATGTATGAATGTATATATATATTAGTGATGTGCACCGGAAATTTTTTGTGTTTTGTGTTTTGGTTTTGGGTTCGGTTCCGCGACTGTGTTTTGGGTTCGAACGCGTTTTGGCAAAACCTCACCGAATTTTTTTTGTCAGATTCGGGTGTGTTTTGGATTCGGGAGTTTTTTTCAAAAAACCCTAAAAAACAGCTTAAATCATTTAATTTGGGGGTCATTTTGATCCCATAGTATTATTAACCTCAATAACCATAATTTACACTCATTTTCATTCTATTCTGAACACCTCACACCTCACAATATTATTTTTAGTCCTAAAATTTGCACCGAGGTCGCTGGATGGCTAAGCTAAGCGACCCAAGTGGCCGACACAAACACCTGGCCCATCTAGGAGTGGCACTGCAGTGTCAGGCAGGATGGCCCTTCCAAAAAATACTCCCCAAACAGCACATGACGCAAAGAAGAAAAAAAAGAGGCGCAATGAGGTAGCTGTGTGAGTAAGCTAAGCGACCCTAGTGGCCGACACAAACACCTGGCCCATCTAGGAGTGGCACTGCAGTGTCAGGCAGGATGGCCCTTCCAAAAAATACTCCCCAAACAGCACATGACGCAAAGAAGAAAAAAAGAGGCGCAATGAGGTAGCTGTGTGAGTAAGCTAAGCGACCCTAGTGGCCGACACAAACACCTGGCCCATCTAGGAGTGGCACTGCAGTGTTAGGCAGGATGGCCCTTCCAAAAAATACTCCCCAAACAGCATATGACGCAAAGAAGAAAAAAAAGAGGCGCAATGAGGTAGCTGTGTGAGTAAGCTAAGCGACCCTAGTGGCCGACACAAACACCTGGCCCATCTAGGAGGGGCACTGCAGTGTCAGGCAGGATGGCCCTTCCAAAAAATACTCCCCAAACAGCACATGACGCAAAGAAAAATGAAAGAAAAAAGATGTGCAAGATGGAATTGTCCTTGGGCCCTCCCACCCACCCTTATGTTGTATAAACAGGACATGCACACTTTAACCAACCCATCATTTCAGCGACAGGGTCTGCCACACGACTGTGACTGAAATGACTGGTTGGTTTGGGCCCCCACCAAAAAATAAGCAATCTCTCCTTGCACAAACTGGCTCTACAGAGGCAAGATGTCCACCTCATCATCATCGTCCGATTCATCACCCCTTTCACTGTGTACATCCCCCTCCTCACAGATTATTAATTCGTCCCCACTGGAATCCACCATCTCAGATCCCCGTGTACTTTCTGGAGGCAATTGCTGCTGGTGAATGTCTCCATGGAGGAATTGATTATAATTCATTTTAATGAACATCATCTTCTCCACATTTTCTGGAAGTAACCTCGTACGCCGATTGCTGACAAGGTGAGCGGCGGCACTAAACACTCTTTCGGAGTACACACTGGAGGGAGGGCAACTTAGGTAGAATAAAGCCAGTTTGTGCAAGGGCCTCCAAATTGCCTCTTTTCCCTGCCAGTATACGTACGGACTGTCTGACGTGCCTACTTGGATGCGGTCACTCATATAATCCTCCACCATTCTTTCATTGGTGAGAGAATCATATGCAGTGACAGTAGACGACATGTCAGTAATCGTTGGCAGGTCCTTCAGTCCGGACCAGATGTCAGCATCAGCAGTCGCTCCAGACTGCCCTGCATCACCGCCAGCGGGTGGGCTCGGAATTTGTAGCCATTTCCTCGCACCCCCAGTTGCGGGAGAATGTGAAGGAGGAGATGTTGACAGGTCGCGTTCCGCTTGACTTGACAATTTTCTCACCAGCAGTTCTTTGAACCCCTGCAGACTTGTGTCTGCCGGAAAGAGAGATCCAACGTAGGTTTTAAATCTAGGATCGAGCACGGTGGCCAAAATGTAGTGCTCTGATTTCAACAGATTGACCACACGTGAATCCTGGTTAAGCGAATGAAGGGCTCCATCCACAAGTCCCACATGCCTAGCGGAATCGCTCTGTTTTAGCTCCTCCCTCAGTGCCTCCAGCTTCTTCTGCAAAAGCCTGATGAGGGGAATGACCTGACTCAGGCTGGCAGTGTCTGAACTGACTTCACGTGTGGCAAGTTCAAAGGGCAGCAGAACCTTGCACAGTGTTGAAATCATTCTCCACTGCGCTTGAGACAGGTGCATTCCACCTCCTTTGCCTATATCGTGGGCAGATGTATAGGCTTGAATGGCCTTTTGCTGCTCCTCCATCCTCTGAAGCATATAGAGGGTTGAATTCCACCTCGTTACCACCTCTTGCTTCAGATGATGGCAGGGCAGGTTCAGGTTTTTTTGGTGGTGCTCCAGTCTTCTGTACGCGGTGCCTGCACGCCGAAAGTGGCCCGCAATTCTTCTGACCACCGACAGCATCTCTTGCACGCCCCTGTCGTTTTTTTAAATAATTCTGCACCACCAAATTCAAGGTATGTGCAAAACATGGGACGTGCTGGAATTTGCCCAGATGTAATGCACGCACAATATTGCTGGCGTTGTCCGATGCCACAAATCCCCAGGAGAGTCCAATTGGGGTAAGCCATTCTGCGATGATCTTCCTCAGTTGCCGTAAGAGGTTTTCAGCTGTGTGCGTATTCTGGAAAGCGGTGATACAAAGCGTAGCCTGCCTAGGAACGAGTTGGCGTTTGCGAGATCCTGCTACTGGTGCCGCCGCTGCTGTTCTTGCAGCGGGAGGCAATATATCTACCCAGTGGGCTGTCACAGTCATGTAGTCCTGAGTCTGCCCTGCTCCACTTGTCCACATGTCCGTGGTTAAGTGGACATTGGGTACAACTGCATTTTTTAGGACACTGGTGAGTCTTTTTCTGACGTCCGTGTACATTCTCGGTATCGCCTGCCTAGAGAAGTGGAACCTAGATGGTATTTGGTAACGGGGGCACACTACCTCAAGAAATTGTCTAGTTCCCTGTGAGCTAACGGCGGATACCGGACGCACGTCTAACACCAACATAGTTGTCAAGGCCTCAGTTATCCGCTTTGCAACAGGATGACTGCTGTGATATTTCATCTTCCTCGCAATGGACTGTTGGACAGTCAATTGCTTACTGGAAGTAGTACAAGTGGTCTTCCGACTTCCCCTCTGGGATGACGATCGACTCCCAGCAGCAACAACAGCAGCGCCAGCAGCAGTAGGCGTTACACTCAAGGATGCATCGGAGGAATCCCAGACAGGAGAGGACTCGTCAGACTTGCCAGTGACATGGCCTGCAGGACTATTGGCTTTCCTTGGTAAGGAGGAAATTGACACTGAGGGAGTTGGTGGTGTGGTTTGCGCGAGCTTGGTTACAAGAGGAAGGGATTTACTGGTCAGTGGACTGCTTCCGCTGTCGCCCAAAGTTTTTGAACTTGTCACTGACTTATTATGAATGCGCTGCAGGTGACGTATAAGGGAGGATGTTCCGAGGTGGTTAACGTCCTTACCCCTACTTATTACAGCTTGACAAAGGCAACACACGGCTTGACACCTGTTGTCCGCATTTCTGTTGAAATACTTCCACACTGAAGAGCTGATTTTTTGGGTATTTTCACCAGGGATGTCAATGGCCATATTCCTCCCACGGACAACAGGTGTCTCCCCGGGTGCCTGACTTAAACAAACCACCTCACCATCAGAATCCTCCTTGTCAATTTCCTCCCCAGCGCCAGCAACACCCATATCCTCATCCTGGTGTACTTCAACACTGACATCTTCAATTTCACTATCAGGAACTGGACTGCGGGTGCTCCTTTCAACACTTGCAGGGGGCGTGCAAATGGTGGAAGGCGCAAGCTCTTCCCGTCCAGTGTTGGGAAGGTCAGGCATCGCAACCGACACAATTGGACTCTCCTTTGGGATTTGTGATTTCGAAGAACGCACAGTTCTTTGCTGTGCTTTTGCCGCAAGTCTTTTCTATTTTCTAGCGAGAGGATGAGTGCTTCCATCCTCATGTGAAGCTGAACCACTAGCCATGAACATAGGCCAGGGCCTCAGCCGTTCCTTGCCACTCCGTGTCGTAAATGGCATATTGGCAAGTTTACGCTTCTCCTCAGACGCTTTTAATTTTGATTTTTGGGTCATTTTTTTACTGATCTTTTGTGTTTTGGATTTTACATGCTCTGTACTATGACATTGGGCATCGGCCTTGGCAGACGACGTTGATGGCATTTCATCGTCTCGGCCATGACTAGTGGCAGCAGCTTCAGCACGAGGTGTAAGTGGATCTTGATCTTTCCCTATTTTTTTAACCTCCACATTTTTGTTCTCCGTATTTTGCAAACAACTAAAAGCCACCACAGGTATACAATGTAGATGGATGGATAGTATAGTATTACTTATACTTATGGACGACGAGTGCACTGACGACACAGAGGTAGGTACAGCTGTGGCCTACCGTACTGCTGCTTAGTGCTTATATATAATATACTGTATAACGGACCTGGTGGACACTGTCAGCAGACTGCTAAACTAGTATGAAGAAAGAAAAAAAAAAACACCACAGGTATACAATGTAGATGGATGGATAGTATAGTATTACTTATACTTATGGACGACGAGTGCACTGACGACACAGAGGTAGGTACAGCCGTGGCCTACCGTACTGCTGCTTAGTGCTTATATATAATATACTGTATAACAGACCTGGTGGACACTGTCAGCAGACTGCTAAACTAGTATGAAGAAAGAAAAAAAAAACTCCACAGGTATACAATGTAGATGGATGGATAGTATAGTATTACTTATACTTATGGACGACGAGTGCACTGACGACACAGAGGTAGGTACAGTCGTGGCCTACCGTACTGCTGCCTAGTGCTTATATATATAATATACTGTATAACGGACCTGGTGGACACTGTCAGCCGACTGCTAAACTAGTATGAAGAAAAAAAAAACACCACAGGTATACAATGTAGATGGATGGATAGTATAGTATTACTTATACTTATGGACGACGAGTGCACTGATGACACAGAGGTAGGTACAGCCGTGGCCTACCATACTGCTGCTTAGTGCTTATATATATAATATACTGTATAACGGACCTGGTGGACACTGTCAGCAGACTGCTAAACTAGTATGAAGAAAGAAAAAAAGAACACCACAGGTATACAATGTGGATGGATGAATAGTAGATTATTACTTATACTTATGGACGACGAGTGCACTGACGACACAGATTTAGGTACAGCCGTGGCCTACCGTACTGCTGCTTAGAGCTTATATATATAATATACTGTATAACGGACCTGGTGGACACTGTCAGCAGACTGCTAAACTAGTATGAAGAAAGAAAAAAAAAACACCACAGGTATACAATGTAGATGGATGGATAGTATAGTATTACTTATACTTATGGACGACGAGTGCACTGACGACACAGAGGTAGGTACAGCCGTGGCCTACCGTACTGCTGCTTAGTGCTTATATATATAATATACTGTATAACGGACCT